>NW_026734566.1:0-310708 GCF_949786415.1 Peromyscus eremicus | reverse complement strand
GAGGTGTGCACACTGAACTGTTAGAATGAGTGTGCCCACATGGAGGTGTGCACACTGAACTGTTAGAATGATTGTGTCCACATGAAGGTGTGCACACTGAACTGTTAGAATGAGTGTGTACCTGTGGAGGTGTGCACAGTGAACTGTTAGAATGATTATGTCCACATGGAGGTTTGCACACTGAACTGTTAGAATGAGTGTGTCCCTGTGGAGGTGTGCACACTGAACTGTTAGAATGTGTCCACATGGAGGTGTGCACACTGAACTGTTAGAATGATTGTGTCCACATGGAGGTGTGCACACTGAACTGTTAAAATGACTGTGCCCACATGGTGGTGTGCACACTGAACTGTTAGAATGATTGTGTCCACATGAGGGTGTGCAAACTGAACTGTTAGAATGAGTGGGTCCCTGTGGAGGTGTGCACAGTGAACTGTTAGAATGATTATGTCCACATGGAGGTGTGCACACTGAACTGTTAGAATGAGTGTATCCCTGCAGAGGTGTGCACACTGAACTGTTAGAATGTGTCCACATGGAGGTGTGCACACTGAACTGTTTGAATGATTGTGTCCACATGGAGGTGTGCACACTGAACTGTTAAAATGACTGTACCCACATGGAGGTGTGCACACTGAACTGTTAGAATGATTGTGTCCACATGAGGGTGTGCACACTGAACTGTTAGAATGAGTGTGTCCCTGTAGAGGTGTGCACACTGAACTGTTAGAATGATTATGTCCACATGGAGGTGTGCACACTGAACTGTTAGAATTAGTGTATCCCTGTGGAGGTGTGCACACTGAACTGTTAGAATGTGTCCACATGGAGGTGTGCACACTGAACTGTTAGAATGACTGTGTCCACATGGAGGTGTGCACACTGAACTGTTAAAATGACTGTGCCCACATGGAGGTGTGCATACTGAACTGTTAGAATGATTGTTTCCACATGAGGGTGTGCACACTGAACTGTTAGAATGAGTGTGTCCCTCTGGAGGTGTGCACACTGAACTGTTAGAATGATTATGTCCACATGGAGGTGTGCACACTGAACTGTTAGAATGAGTGTGTCCACATGGAATTGTGCACACTGAACTGTTAGAATGAGTGTGTCCACATGGAGGTGTGCACACTGAACTGTTAGAATGAGTGTATCTCTGTGTAGGTGTGCACACTGAACTGTT
Organism: Peromyscus eremicus; assembly: GCF_949786415.1. Lineage (NCBI taxonomy): Eukaryota > Metazoa > Chordata > Mammalia > Rodentia > Cricetidae > Peromyscus > Peromyscus eremicus. The sequence continues at coordinate 309,522 of NW_026734566.1, read as the reverse complement.
AGAATGAGTGTGTCCACATGGAGGTGTTCACACTGAACTGTTAGAATGAGTGTGTCCACATGTAGGTGTGCACACTGAAGTGTTAGAATGAGTGTGTCCACATGGAGGTGTGCACACTGAACTGTTAGAATGAGTGTGCCCACATGGAGGTGTGCACACTGAACTGTTAGAATGAGTGTGTCCACATGGTGGTGTGCACACTGAACTGTTAGAATGAGTGTGTCCACATGGAGGTGTGCACACTGAACTGTTAGAATGAGTGTGTCCACATGGAGGTGAGCATACTGAACTGTTAGAATGAGTGTGCCCACATGGAGGTGTGCACACTGAACTGTTAGAATGAGTGTGCCCACATGGAGGTGTGCACACTGAACTGTTAGAATGAGTGTGTCCACATGGAGGTGTGCGCACTGAACTGTTAGAATGATTGTGTCCACATGGAGGTGTGCACACTGAACTGTTAGAATGTGTGTGTCAACATGGAGGTGTGCACACTGAACTGTTAGAATGAGTGTGCCCACATGGAGGTGTGCACACTGAACTGTTAGAATTTGTCCACATGGAGGTGAGCACACTGAACTGTTAGAATGAGTGTGTCCACTTGGAGGTGTGCACACTGAACTGTAAGAATGAGTGTGTCCACATGGAAGGGTGCACACTGAACTGTTAGAATGTGTGTGTCCACATGGAGGTGTGCACACTGAACTGTTAGAATGAATGTGTCCACACGGAGGTGTGCACACTGAACTGTTAGAATGAGTTTTTCCAAATGGAGGTGTGCACACTGAACTGTTAGAATGAGTGTGTCCACATGGAAGTGTGCACACTGAACTGTTAGAATGAGTTTGCCCACATGGTGCTTTGCACAGTGAACAGTTAGAATGAGTGTGTCCACATGGAGGTGTGCACACTGAGCTGTTAGAATGAGTTTATCCCTGTGGAGGTGTGCACACTGAACTGTTAGAATGAGTGTGTCCATATGGAAGTGTGCACACTGAACTGTTAGAATGAGTGTGTCCACATGTAGGTGTGCACACTGAATTGTTAGAATGAGTGTGTCCACATGGAGGTGTGCACACTGAACTGTTAGAATGAGTGTGCCCACATGGAGGTGTGCACACTGAACTGTTAGAATGAGTATGCCCACATGGAGGTGTGCACACTGAACTGTTAGAATGAGTGTGTCCCTGTGGAGGTGTGCACACTGAAATGTTGGAATGATTATGTCCACATGGAAGTGTCCACACTGAACTGTTAGAATGAGTGTGTCCACATGGAGGTGTGCACACTGAACTGTTAGAATGAGTGTGTCCACATTGATGTGTGCACACTGAACTGTTAGAATGAGTGTGCCCACATGGAGGTGTGCACACTGAACTGTTAGAATGAGTATGCCCACTTGGAGGTGTGCACACTGAACTGTTAGAATGATTGTGTCCACATGCAGGTGTGCACACTGAACTGTTAGAATGAGTGTGTCACTGTGGAGGTGTGCACAGTGAACTGTTAGAATGATTGTGTCCACATGGAGGTGTGTACACTGAACTGTTAAAATGACTGTGCCCACATGAGGGTGTGCACACTGAACTGTTAGAATGAGTGTGTCCCTGTAGAGGTGTGCACAGTGAACTGTTAGAATGATTATGTCCACATGGAGATGTGCATACTGAACTGTTAGAATGAGTGTATCCCTGTGGAGGTGTGCACACTGAACTGTTAGAATGTGTCCACATGGAGGTGTGCACACTGAACTGTTAGAATGATTGTGTCCACATGGAGGTGTTCACACTGAACTGTTAAAATGACTGTGCCCACATGGAGGTGTGCACACTGAACTGTTAGAATTATTGTGTCCACATGAGGGTGTGCACACTGAACTGTTAGAATGAGTGTGTCCCTATGGAGGTGTGCACACTGAACTGTTAGAATGATTATGTCTACATGGAGGTGTGCACACTGAACTGTTAGAATGAGTGTGTCCCTGTAGAGGTGTGCACACTGAACTGTTAGAATGAGTGTGTCCACATGGAAGTGTGCACACTGAACCGTTAGAATGAGTGTGTCCACATGGAGGTGTGCACACTGAACTGTTAGAATGAGTGTATCCCTGTGTAGGTGTGCACACTGAACTGTTAGAATGAGTGAGTCCACATGGAGTTGTTCACACTGAACTGTTAGAATGACTGTGTCCACATGGAGGTGTGCACACTGAACTGTTAGAATGAGTGTGTCCACATGGTGTTGTGCACACTGAACTGTTAGAATGAGTGTGCCCACATGGAGGTGTGCACACTGAACTGTTAGAATGAGTATGCCCACTTGGAGGTGTGCACACTGAACTGTTACAATGATTGTGTCCACATGCAGGTGTGCCCACTGAACTGTTCGGATGAGTGTGTCCCTGTGGAGGTGTGCACAGTGAACTGTTAGAATGATTAAGTCCACATGGAGGTGTGCACACTGAACTGTTAGAATGAGTGTGTCCCTGTGGAGGTGTGCACACTGAACTGTTAGAATGTGTCCACATGGAGGTGTGCACACTGAACTGTTAGAATGATTGTGTCCACATGGAGGTGTGCACACTGAACTGTTAAAATGACTGTGCCCACATGCAGGTATGCACACTGAACTGTTAGAATGATTGTGTCCACATGAGGGTGTGGACACTGAACTTTTAGAATGAGTGTGTCCCTGTGGAGGTGTGCACACTGAACTGTTAGAATGATTATGTCCACATGGAGGTGTGCACACTGAACTGTTAGAATGAGTGTATCCCTGTGGAGGTGTGCAGACTGAACTGTTAGAATGAGTGTGTCCACATGGAGGTGTGCACACTGAACTGTTAGAATGAGTGTGTCCACATGGAGGTGTGCACACTGAACTGTTAGAATGAGTGTGTCCACATGGAGGTGTGCACACTGAACTGTTAGAATGAGTGTGTCCCTGTGGAGGTGTGCACACTGAACTGTTAGAATGAGTGTGCCCACATGGAGGTGTGCACACTGAACTGTTAGAATGATTGTGTCCCTGTGGAGGTGTGCACACTGAACTGTTAGAATGAGTGTGTCCACATGGAGGTGTGCACACCGAAGTGTTAGAAGTTGTCCACATGGAGGTGTGCACACTGAACTGTTAGAATGAGTGTGTCCACATGGAGGTGTGCACATTGAACTGTTAGAATGAGTGTGTCCACATGGAGGTGTGCACACTGAACTGTTAGAATGAGTGTGCCCACATGGAGGTGTGCACACTGAACTGTTAGAATGAGTGTGTCCACATGAAGGTGTGCACACTGAACTGTTAGAATAAGTGTATCCCTGTTTAGGTGTGCACACTGAACTGTTAGAATGAGTGTGTCCACATGGAGGTGTGCACACTGAACTGTTAGAATGAGTGTGCCCACATGGAGGTGTGCACACTGAACTGTTAGAATGAGTGTGCCCACATGGAGGTGTGCACACTGAACTGTTAGAATGATTGTGTCCACATGGAGGTGTGCACACTGAACTGTTAGAATGAGTGTGCCCACATGGAATTGTGCACACTGAGCTGTTAGAATGACTGTGTCCACATGGAGGTGTGCACACTGAACTGTTAGAATGAGTGTGCCCACATGGAGTTGTGCACACTGAACTGTTAGAATGATTGTGTCCACATGGAGGTGTGCACACTGAACAGTTAGAATGACTGTGTCCACATGGAGGTGTGCACACTGAACAGTTAGAATGAGTGTGTCCCTGTGGAGAAGTACACACTGAACTGTTAGAATGAGTGTGTCCACATGGAGGTGTGCACACTGAACTGTTAGAATGAGTGTGTCCACATGGAGGTGTGCACACTGAACTGTTAGAATGAGTTTTTCCACATGGAGGTGTGCACACTGAACTGTTAGAATGTGTGTGTCCACATGGAGGTGTGCACACTGAACTGTTAGAATGAGTGTGTCCACATGGAAGTGTGCACACTGAACTGTTAGAATGAGTTTGCCCACATGGAGGTGTGCACACTGAACTGTTAGAATGAGTGTGTCCACATGGAGGTGTGCACACTGAGCTGTTAGAATGAGTTTATCCCTGTGGAGGTGTGCACACTGAACTGTTAGAATGAGTGTGTCCACATGGAAGTGTGCACACTGAACTGTTAGAATGAGTGTGTCCACATGGAGTTGTGCACACTGTACTGTTAGAATGAGTGTGTTCACATGGAGGTGTGCACACTGAACTGTTAGAATCAGTGTGCGCACATGGAGGTGTGCACACTGAACTGTTAGAATGAGTATGCCCACATGGAGGTGTGCACACTGAACTGTTAGAATGAGTGTGCCCACATGGAGGTGTGCACACTGAACTGTTAGAATGATTGTGTCCACATGAAGGTGTGCACACTGAACTGTTAGAATGAGTGTGTACCTTTGGAGGTGTGCACAGTGAACTGTTGGAATGATTATGTCCACATGGAGGTTTGCACACTGAACTGTTAGAATGAGTGTGTCCCTGTGGAGGTGTGCACACTGAACTGTTAGAATGTGTCCACATGGAGGTGTGCACACTGAACTGTTAGAATGATTGTGTCCACATGGAGGTGTGCACACTGAACTGTTAAAATGACTGTGCCCACATGGTGGTGTGCACACTGAACTGTTAGAATGATTGTGTCCACATGAGGGTGTGCAAACTGAACTGTTAGAATGAGTGTGTCCCTGTGGAGGTGTGCACAGTGAACTGTTAGAATGATTATGTCCACATGGAGGTGTGCACACTGAACTGTTAGAATGAGTGTATCCCTGCAGAGGTGTGCACACTGAACTGTTAGAATGTGTCCACATGGAGGTGTGCACACTGAACTGTTTGAATGATTGTGTCCACATGGAGGTGTGCACACTGAACTGTTAAAATGACTGTGCCCACATGGAGGTGTGCACACTGAACTGTTAGAATGATTGTGTCCACATGAGGGTGTGCACACTGAACTGTTAGAATGAGTGTGTCCCTGTGGAGGTGTGCACACTGAACTGTTAGAATGATTATGTCCACATGGAGGTGTGCACACTGAACTGTTAGAATTAGTGTATCCCTGTGGAGGTGTGCACACTGAACTGTTAGAATGTGTCCACATGGAGGTGTGCACACTGAACTGTTAGAATGATTGTGTCCACATGAAGGTGTGCACACTGAACTGTTAAAATGACTGTGCCCACATGGAGGTGTGCATACTGAACTGTTAGAATGATTGTTTCCACATGAGGGTGTGCACACTGAACTGTTAGAATGAGTGTGTCCCTCTGGAGGTGTGCACACTGAACTGTTAGAATGATTATGTCCACATGGAGGTGTGCACACTGAAGTGTTAGAATGAGTGTGTCCATATGGAATTCTGCACACTGAACTGTTAGAATGAGTGTGTCCACATGGAGGTGTGCACACTGAACTGTTAGAATGAGTGTATCTCTGTGTAGGTGTGCACACTGAACTGTTAGAATGAGTGTGTCCACATGGAGGTGTTCACACTGAACTGTTAGAATGAGTGTGTCCACATGTAGGTGTGCACACTGAAGTGTTAGAATGAGTGTGTCCACATGGAGGTGTGCACACTGAACTGTTAGAATGAGTGTGCCCACATGGAGGTGTGCACACTGAACTGTTAGAATGAGTGTGTCCACATGGAGGTGTGCACACTGAACTGTTAGAATGAGTGTGTCCACATGGAGGTGTGCACACTGAACTGTTAGAATGAGTGTGTCCACATGGAGGTGAGCATACTGAACTGTTAGAATGAGTGTGCCCACATGGAGGTGTGCACACTGAACTGTTAGAATGAGTGTGCCCACATGGAGGTGTGCACACTGAACTGTTAGAATGAGTGTGTCCACATGGAGGTGTGCACACTGAACTGTTAGAATGATTGTGTCCACATGGAGGTGTGCACACTGAACTGTTAGAATGTGTGTGTCAACATGGAGGTGTGCACACTGAACTGTTAGAATGAGTGTGCCCACATGGAGGTGTGCACACTGAACTGTTAGAATTTGTCCACATGGAGGTGAGCACACTGAACTGTTAGAATGAGTGTGTCCACATGGAGGTGTGCACACTGAACTGTAAGAATGAGTGTGTCCACATGGAAGGGTGCACACTGAACTGTTAGAATGTGTGTGTCCACATGGAGGTGTGCACACTGAACTGTTAGAATGAATGTGTCCACATGGAGGTGTGCACACTGAACTGTTAGAATGAGTTTTTCCAAATGGAGGTGTGCACACTGAACTGTTAGAATGAGTGTGTCCACATGGAAGTGTGCACACTGAACTGTTAGAATGAGTTTGCCCACATGGTGCTTTGCACAGTGAACAGTTAGAATGAGTGTGTCCACATGGAGGTGTTCACACTGAGCTGTTAGAATGAGTTTATCCCTGTGGAGGTGTGCACACTGAACTGTTAGAATGAGTGTGTCCATATGGAAGTGTGCACACTGAACTGTTAGAATGAGTGTGTCCACATGTAGGTGTGCACACTGAATTGTTAGAATGAGTGTGTCCACATGGAGGTGTGCACACTGAACTGTTAGAATGAGTGTGCCCACATGGAGGTGTGCACACTGAATTGTTAGAATGAGTATGCCCACATGGTGGTGTGCACACTGAACTGTTAGAATGAGTGTGTCCCTGTGGAGGTGTGCACACTGAAATGTTGGAATGACTATGTCCACATGGAAGTGTCCACACTGAACTGTTAGAATGAGTGTGTCCACATGGAGGTGTGCACACTGAACTGTTAGAATGAGTGTGTCCACATTGATGTGTGCACACTGAACTGTTAGAATGAGTGTGCCCACATGGAGGTGTGCACACTGAACTGTTAGAATGAGTATGCCCACTTGGAGGTGTGCACACTGAACTGTTAGAGTGATTGTGTCCACATGCAGGTGTGCACACTGACTGTTAGAATGAGTGTGTCCCTGTGGAGGTGTGCACAGTGAACTGTTAGAATGATTATGTCCACATGGAGGTGTGCACACTGAACTGTTAGAATGAGTGTGTCCCTGTGGAGGTGTGCACACTGAACTGTTAGAATGTGTCCACATGGAGGTGTGCACACTGAACTGTTAGAATGATTGTGTCCACATGGAGGTGTGCACACTGAACTGTTAAAATGACTGTGCCCACATGAGGGTGTGCACACTGAACTGTTAGAATGAGTGTGTCCCTGTAGAGGTGTGCACAGTGAACTGTTAGAATGATTATGTCCACATGGAGATGTGCATACTGAACTGTTAGAATGAGTGTATCCCTGTGGAGGTGTGCACACTGAACTGTTAGAATGTGTCCACATGGAGGTGTGCACACTGAACTGTTAGAATGATTGTGTCCACATGGAGGTGTGCACACTGAACTGTTAAAATGACTGTGCCCACATGGAGGTGTGCACACTGAACTGTTAGAATTATTGTGTCCACATGGAGGTGTGCACACTGAACTGTTAGAATGAGTGTATCCCTGTGTAGGTGTGCACACTGAACTGTTAGAATGAGTGAGTCCACATGGAGTTGTTCACACTGAACTGTTAGAATGATTGTGTCCACATGGAGGTGTGCACACTGAACTGTTAGAATGAGTGTGTCCACATGGTGTTGTGCACACTGAACTGTTAGAATGAGTGTGCCCACATGGAGGTGTGCACACTGAACTGTTAGAATGAGTATGCCCACTTGGAGGTGTGCACACTGAACTGTTACAATGATTGTGTCCACATGCAGGTGTGCCCACTGAACTGTTAGAATGAGTGTGTCCCTGTGGAGGTGTGCACAGTGAACTGTTAGAATGATTAAGTCCACATGAAGGTGTGCACACTGAACTGTTAGAATGAGTGTGTCCCTGTGGATGTGTGCACACTGAACTGTTAGAATGTGTCCACATGGAGGTGTGCACACTGAACTGTTAGAATGATTGTGTCCACATGGAGGTGTGCACACTGAACTGTTAAAATGACTGTGCCCACATGCAGGTATGCACACTGAACTGTTAGAATGATTTTGTCCACATGAGGGTGTGGACACTGAACTTTTAGAATGAGTGTGTCCCTGTGGAGGTGTGCACACTGAACTGTTAGAATGATTATGTCCACATGGAGGTGTGCACACTGAACTGTTAGAATGAGTGTGTCCACATGGAATTGTGCACACTGAACTGTTAGAATGAGTGTGTCCACATGGAGGTGTGCACACTGAACTGTTAGAATGAGTGTGCCCACATGGAGGTGTGCACACTGAACTGTTAGAATATGTCCACATGGAGGTGTGCACACTGTATTGTTAGAATGAGTGTGTCCACATGGAGGTGTGCACACTGAACTGTTAGAATGATTGTGTCCACATGGAGGTGTGCACACTGAACTGTTAGAATGAGTGTGTCCACATGGAGGTGTGCACACTGAACTTTTAGAATTTGTGTGCCCAAATGGAGGTGTGCACACTGAACTGTTAGAATATGTCCACATGGAGGTGTGCACACTCTATTGTAAGAATGAGTGTGTCCACATGGAGGTGTGCACACTGAACTGTTAGAATGAGTGTGTCCACATGGAGGTGTGCACACTGAACTGTTAGAATGAGTGTGTCCACATGGAGGTGTGCACACTGAACTGTTAGAATGAGTGTGCCCACATGGAGGTGTGCACACTTAACTGTTAGAATGAGTGTACAGACATGGAGTTGTGCACACTGAACTGTTAGCATGACTGTGTCCACATGGAGGTGTGCACATTGAACTGTTAGAATGACTGTGCCCACATGGAGGTGTGCACACTGAACTGTTAGAATGAGTGTGTCCACATGGAGGTATGTACACTGAACTGTTAGACTGAGTGTGTCCACATGGAGGTGTGCAAACTCAACTGTTAGAATGAGTGTATCCCTGTGGAGGTGTGCACACTGAACTGTTCGAATGATTATGTCCACATGTAGGTGTGCACACTGAACTGTTAGAATGAGTGTACCCACATGGAGGTGTGCACACTGAACTGTTAGAATGAGTGTGCCCACATGGAGGTGTGCACACTGAACTGTTAGAATATGTCCACATGGAGGTGTGCACACTGTATTGTTAGAATGAGTGTGTCCACATGGAGGTGTGCACACTGAACTGTTAGAATGAGTGTGTCCACATGGAGGTGTGCACACTGAACTGTTAGAATGAGTGTGTCCACATGGAGGTGTGCACACTGAACTTTTAGAATGAGTGTGCCCAAATGGAGGTGTGCACACTGAACTGTTAGAATATGTCCACATGGAGGTGTGCACACTCTATTGTAAGAATGAGTGTGTCCACATGGAGGTGTGCACACTGAACTGTTAGAATGAGTGTGTCCACATGGAGGTGTGCACACTGAACTGTTAGAATGAGTGTGTCCACATGGAGGTGTGCACACTGAACTGTTAGAATGAGTGTGCCCACATGGAGGTGTGCACACTGAACTGTTAGAATGAGTGTGTCCACATGCAGGTGTGCACACTGAACTGTTAGAATGAGTGTGTCCCTTTGGAGGTGTGCACAGTGAACTGTTAGAATGATTATGTCCACATGGAGGTGTGCACACTGAACTGTTAGAATGAGTGTGTCCCTGTGGAGGTGTGCACACTGACCTGTTAGAATGTGTCCACATGGAGGTGTGCACACTGAACTGTTAAAATTACTGTGCCCACATGGAGGTGTGCACACTGAAATGTTAGAATGATTGTGTCCACATGAGGGTGTGCACACTGAACTGTTATAATGAGTGTGTCCCTGTGGAGGTGTTCACACTGAACTGTTAGAATGATTGTGTCCACATGGAGGTGTGCACACTGAACTGTTAAAATGAATGTGCCCACATGGAGGTGTCCACACTGAACTGTTAGAATGAGTGTGTCCACATGGAGGTGTGCACACTGTACTGTTAGAATGAGTGTGTCCCTGTGGAGGTGTGCACACTGAACTGTTAGAATGATTGTGTCCACATGAGGGTGTGCACACTGAACTGTTAGAATGAGTGTGTCCCTGTGGAGGTGTGCACACTGAACTGTTAGAATGATTATGTCAACATGGAGGTGTGCACACTGAACTGTTAGAATGAGTGTGTCCCTGTGGAGGTGTGCACAATGAAATGTTAGAATGAGTGTGTCCACATGGAGGTGTGCACACCAAAGTGTTAGAATTTGTCCACATGGAGGTGTGCACACTGAACTGTTAGAATGAGTGTGTCCACATGGAGGTGTGCACACTGAACTGTTAGAATGAGTGTGTCCACATGGAGGTGTGCACACTGAACTGTTAGAATGAGTGTGCCCACATGGAGGTGTGCACCCGGTACTGTTAGAATGAGTGTGTACACATGAAGGTGTGCACACTGAATTTTTAGAATAAGTGTATCCCTGTTTAGGTGTGCACACTGAACTGTTACAATGAGTGTGTCCACATGGAGGTGTGCACACTGAACTGTTAGAATGAGTGTGCCCACATGGAATTGTGCACACTGAACTGTTAGAATGAGTGTGTCCACAATGAGGGGTGCACACTGAACTGTTAGAATGAGTGTGTCCACATGGAGTTGTGCACACTGAACTGTTAGAATTTGTCCATATGGAGGTGTGCACATTGAACTTTTGGAATGAGTGTGCCTACATGGAGTTGTGCACACTGAAATGTTAGAATGACTGTGTCCATATGGAGGTGTGCACAATGAACTGTTAGAATGAGTGTGTCCCTGTGGAGGTGTGCACACTGAACTGTTAGAATGAGTGTGTCCACATGGAGGTGTGCACACTGAACTGTTAGAATGAGTGTGTCCACATGGAGGTGTGCACACTGAACTGTTAGAATGAGTGTGCAGACATGGAGTTGTGCACACTGAACTGTTAGCATGACTGTGTCCACATGGAGGTGTGCACATTGAACTGTTAGAATGACTGTGCCCACATGGAGGTGTGCACACTGAACTGTTAGAATGAGTGTGTCCACATGGAGGTATGTACACTGAACTGTTAGACTGAGTGTGTCCACATGGAGGTGTGCACACTCAACTGTTAGAATGAGTGTATCCCTGTGGAGGTGTGCACACTGAACTGTTCGAATGATTATGTCCACATGGAGGTGTGCACACTGAACTGTTAGAATGAGTGTGTCCCTGTGGAGGTGTGCACACTGAACTGTTAGAATGAGTGTGTCCACTTGGAGGTGTGCACACTGAACTGTTAGAATATATCCACATGGAGGTGTGCACACTGTATTGTTAGAATGAGTGTGTCAACATGGAGTTGTGCACACTGAACTGTTAGAATGAGTGTGTCCACATGGAGGTGTGCACACTGAACTGTTAGAATGAGTGTGTCCACATGGAGGTGTGCACACTGAACTTTTAGAATGAGTGTGCCCAAATGGAGGTGTGCACACTAAACTGTTAGAATATGTCCACATGGAGGTGTGCACACTCTATTGTAAGAATGAGTGTGTCCACATGGAGGTGTGCACACTGAACTGTTAGAATGAGTGTGTCCACATGGAGGTGTGCACACTGAACTGTTAGAATGAGTGTGTCCACAAGGAGGTGTGCACACTGAACTGTTAGAATGACTGTGTCCACATGGAGGTGTGCACATGAACTGTTAGAATGACTGTGCCCACATGGAGGTGTGCACACTGAACTGTTAGAATGACTGTGTCCCTGTGGAGGTGTGCACACTGTACTGTTAGAATGAGTGTGTCCACATGGAGGTGTGCACACTGAACTGTTAGAATGAGAGTTTCCACATGCAGGTGTGCACACTGAACTGTTAGAATGAGTGTGTCCACATGGAGGTGTGCACACTGAACTGTTGGAATGAGTGTGCCCACATGGAGGTGTGCACACTGTTCTGGTAGAATGAGTATGCCCACATGGAGGTGTGCACACTGAACTGTTAGAATAGTGTGTCCACATGGAAGTGTGCACACTGATCTGTTAGAATGAGTGTGTCCACATGGAGGTGTGCACACTGAACTGTTAGAATGAGTGTGCCCACATGGAGGTGTGCACACTGAACTGTTAGAATGAGTGTGTCCCTGTGGAGGTGTGCACACTGAACTGTTAGAATGATTATGTCAACATGGAGGTGTGCACACTGAACTGTTAGAATGAGTGTGTCCCTGTGGAGGTGTGCACAATGAAATGTTAGAATGAGTGTGTCCACATGGAGGTGTGCACACCAAAGTGTTAGAATTTGTCCACATGGAGGTGTGCACACTGAACTGTTAGAATGAGTGTGTCCACATGGAGGTGTGCACACTGAACTGTTAGAATGAGTGTGTCCACATGGAGGTGTGCACACTGAACTGTTAGAATGAGTGTGCCCACATGGAGGTGTGCACCCGGTACTGTTAGAATGAGTGTGTACACATGAAGGTGTGCACACTGAATTTTTAGAATAAGTGTATCCCTGTTTAGGTGTGCACACTGAACTGTTACAATGAGTGTGTCCACATGGAGGTGTGCACACTGAACTGTTAGAATGAGTGTGCCCACATGGAAATGTGCACACTGAACTGTTAGAATGACTGTGTGCACATGGAGGTGTGCACACTGAACTGTTAGAATGAGTGTGCCCACATGGAGGTGTGCACACTGAACTGTTAGAATGAGTGTGTCCACAATGTGGGGTGCACACTGAACTGTTAGAATGAGTATGCCCTCATGGAGGTGTGCACACTGAACTGTTAGAATGATTGTGTCCACATGGAGGTGTGCACACCGAAGTGTTAGAATATGTCCACATGGAGGTGTGCACACTGAACTGTTAGATTGACTGTGTCCACATGGAGGTTGCACACTGAATTGTTAGTATGACTGTGCCCACATGGAGGTGTGCACACTGAACTGTTAGAATGAGTGTGTCCACATGGAGGTGTGCATAGTGAACTGTTAGAATGAGTGTGTCCACATGGAGGTGTGCACACTGAACTGTTAGAATGAGTGTGTCCACATGTAGGTGTGCACACTGAACTGTTAGAATGAGTGTTTCCACATGGAGGTGTGCACACTGAACTGTTAGAATGAGTGTGTCCACATGGACGTGTGCACAATTAACTGTTAATATTAGTGTGCCCACATGGAGGTGTGCACACTGAACTGTTAGAATGAGTGTGCCCACATGGAGGTGTGCACACTGAACTGTTAGAATGAGTGTGTCCACATGGAGGTGTGCACACTGAACTGTTAGAATGAGTGTGTCCACATGGAGGTGTGCACACTGAACTGTTAGAATGAGTTTGTCCACATGGAGGTGAGCATACTGAACTGTTAGAATGAGTGTGCCCACATGGAGGTGTGCACACTGAACTGTTAGAATTAGTGTGCCCACATGAAGGTGTGCACACTGAACTGTTAGAATGAGTGTGTCCACATGGAGGTGTGCACACTGAACTGTTAGATTGAGTGTGTCCACATGGAGGTGTGCACACTGAACTGTTAGAATGATTGTGTCCACATGGAGGTGTGCACACTGAACTGTTAGAATGAGTGTGCCCACATGGAATTGTGCACACTGAACTGTTAGAATGAGTGTGTCCACATGGAGGTGTGCACACTGAACTGTTAGAATAAGTGTGCCCACATGGAGGTGTGCACACTGAACTGTTAGAATGTGTGTGTCCACATGGTGGTGTGCACACTGAACTGTTAGAATGAGTGTGTCCACATGGAGGTGTGCACACTGAACTGTTAGAATGAGTGTGTCCACATGGAGGTGTGCACACTGAACTGTTAGAATGAATGTGTCCACATGGAGGTGTGCACACTGAACTGTTAGAATGAGTTTTTCCACATGGAGGTGTGCACACTGAACTGTTAGAATGAGTTTTTCCACATGAAAGTGTGCACACTGAACTGTTAGAATGAGTTTGCCCACATGGAGGTGTGCACACTGAACAGTTAGAATGAGTGTGTCCACATGGAGTTGTGCACACTGAGTTGTTAGAATGAGTTTATCCCTGTGGAGGTGTGCACACTGAACTGTTAGAATGAGTGTGTCCACATGGAAGTGTGCACACTGAACTGTTAGAATGAGTGTGTCCACATGTAGGAATGCACACTGAATTGTTAGAATGAGTGTGTCCACATGGAGGTGTGCACACTGAACTGTTAGAATGAGTATGTCCACATGGAGGTGTGCACACTGAACTGTTAGAAGGAGTGTGTCCCTGTGGAGGTGTGCACACTGAAATGTTGGAATGATTATGTCCACATGGAAGTGTCCACACTGAACTGTTAGAATGAGTGTGTCCACATGGAGGTGTGCACACTGAACTGTTAGAATGAGTGTGTCCACATGGAGGTGTGGACACTGAACTGTTAGAATGTGTGTGTCCACATGGAGTTGTGCACACTGAACTGTTAGAAAGAGTGTGCCCACATGGAGGTGTGCACACTGAACTGTTAGAATGAGTGTGTCCACATGGAGGTGTGCACACTGAACTGTTAGAATGAGTTTGCCCACATGGAGCTGGGCACAGTGAACAATTAGAATGAGTGTGTCCACATGGAGGTGTGCACACTGAGCTGTTAGAATGAGTTTATCCCTGTGGAGGTGTGCACACTGAACTGTTAGAATGAGTGTGTCCACATGGAAGTGTGCACACTGAACTGTTAGAATGAGTGTGTCCACATGGAGGTGTGCACACTGAACTGTTAGAATGAGTGTGCCCACATGGAGGTGTGCACACTGAACTGTTAGAATGAGTGTGTCCACATGGAGGTGTGCACACTGAACTGTTAGAATATGTCCACATGGAGGTGTGCACACTGAAGTGTTAGAATGACTGTGCCCACATGGGGTGTGCACACTGAACTGTTAGAATGAGTGTGTCCCTGGGAGGTGTGCACACTGAACTGTTAGAATGAGTGTGTACACATGGAGGTGTCCACACTGAACTTTTAGAATGTGTGTGTCCACATGGGGGTGTGCACACTGAACTGTTAGAATGAGTGTGCTCACATGGAGGTGTGCACACTAAACTGTTAGAATGACTGTGTCCACATGGAAGTGTGCACACTGAACTGTTATAATGAGTGAGTCCACATGGAGGTGTGTACACTGAACTGTTAGAATGAGTGTGCCCACATGGAGGTGTGCACACTGAACTGTTAGAATAAGTGTGTCCACATGGAGGTGTGCACACTGAACTGTTAGAATTAGTGTATCCCTGTGGAGATGTGCACACTGAACTGTTAGAATGAGTGTGTCCACATGGAGGTGTGCACACTGAACTGTTAGAATGAGTGTTTCCACATGGAGGTGTGCACACTGAACTGTTAGAATGAGTGTGTCCACATGGAGGTGTGCACACTGAACTGTTAGAATGAGTTTATCCCTGTGGAGATGTGCACAATGAACTGTTAGAATGAGTGTGTCCACATGGAGGTGTGCACACTGAACTGTTAGAATGAGTGTGTCCACATGGAGGTGTGCACACTGAACTGTTAGAATGAGTGTGCCCACATGGAGGTGGGCACACTGAACTGTTAGACTGAGTGTGTCCACATGGAGGTGTGCACACTGAACTGATAGAATGAGTTTGTCCACATGGAGTTGTGCACACTGAACTGTTAGAATGAGTTTGTCCACATGGAGGTGTGCACACTGAACTGTTAGAATGAGTGTTTCCACATGGAGGTGTGCACACTGAATTGTTAGAATGAGTGTGTCCACCTGGAGGTGTGCACACTGAAGTGTTAGAATTTGTCCACATGGAGGTGTGCACACTGAACTGTTAGAATGAGTGTGTCCACATGGAGGTGTGCACACTGAACTGTTAGAATGACTGTGTCAACATGGAGTTGTGCACACTGAACTGTTAGAATGCGTGTGTCCACGTGGAAGTGTGCACACTGAACTGTTAGAATGAGTGTGTCCACATGGAGGTGTGCACACTGAACTGTTAGAATGAGTGTGTCCACATGGAGGTGTGCACACTGAACTGTTAGAATGAGTGTGCCCACATGGAGGTGTGCACACTGAACTGATAGAATGAATGTGTCCATATGGAGGTGTGCACACTGAACTGTTAGAATGAGTGTGTCCACATGGAGGTGTGCACACTGACCTGTTAGAATGAGTGTGCCCACATGGAGGTTGCACACTGAACTGTTAGAAGGAGTGTGCCCACATGGAGGTGTGCACACTGAACTGTTAGAATGAGTGTGCCCACATGGAAGTGTGCACACTGAATGTTAGAATGAGTGTGCCCACATGGAGGTGTGCACACTGAACTGTTGAAATGAGTGTGCCTACATGGACGTGTGCACACTGAAATGTTAGAATGAGTGTGTCCACATGGAGGTGTGCACAATGAACTGTTAGAATGAGTGTGTCCACATGGAGGTGTGCACACTGAATTTTTAGAATGCGTGTGCCCACATGGAGGTGTGCACACTGAACTGTTAGAATATGTAGACATGGAGGTGTGCACACTGTATTGTTAGAATGAGTGTATCCACATGGAGGTGTGCACACTGATCTGTTAGATTGAGTGTGTCCACATGGAGGTGTGCACACTGAACTGTTAGAGTGAGTTTGTCCACATGGAGGTGTGCACACTGAACTGTTAGAATGAGTGTGTCCACATGGAGGTGTGCATACTGTTCTGTTAGAATGAGTATGCCCACATGGAGGTGTGCACACTGAAATGTTAGAATGAGTGTGCCCACATGGAGGTGTGCACACTGAACTGTTAGAATGAGTGTGTCCACAAGGAGATGTGCACACTGAACTGTTAGAATGAGTGTGTCCACATGGAGGTGTGCACACTGAACTGTTAGAATGACTGTGTCCACATGGAGGTGTGCACATGAACTGTTAGAATGACTGTGCCCACATGGAGGTGTGCACACTGAACTGTTAGAATGAGTGTGTCCACATAGAGGTGTGCACACTGAACTGTTAGAATGAGTGTGTACACATGGAGGTGTCCACACTGAACTGTTAGAATGTGTGTGTCCACATGGGGGTGTGCACACTGAACTGTTAGAATGAGTGTGCCCACATGGAGGTGTGCCCACTAAACTGTTAGAATGAGTGTGTCCACGTGGAGGTGTGCACACTGAACTGTTAGAATGAGTGTGCCCACATGGAGTTGTGTACACTGAACTGTTAGAATGATTGTGTCCACATGGAGGTTTGCACACTGAACTGTTAGAATGACTGTGTCCACATGGAGGTGTGCACACTGAACTGTTAGAATGAGTGTGTTCCTGTGGAGGTGTGCACACTGAACTGTTAGACTGAGTGTGTCCACATGGAGGTGTGCACACTGAACTGTTAGAATGAGTGTGTCCACCTGGAGGTGAGCACACTGAAGTGTTAGAATTTGTCCACATGGAGGTGTGCACACTGAACAGTTAGAATGAGTGTGTCCACATGGAGGTGTGCACACTGAACTGTTAGAATGACTGTGTCAACATGGAGTTGTGCACACTGAACTGTTAGAATGCTTGTGCCCACGTGGAGGTGTGCACACTGAACTGTTAGAATGAGTGTGTCCACATGGAGGTGTGCACACTGAACTGTTAGAATGAGTGTGCCCACATGGAGGTGTGCACACTGAACTGTTAGAATGAGTGTGCCCACATGGAGGTGTGCACACTGAACTGTTAGAATGAATGTGTCCATATGGAGGTGTGCACACTGAACTGTTAGAATGAGTGTGTCCACATGGAGGTGTGCACACTGTAACTGTTAGAATGAGTGTGCCCACATGGAGGTTGCACACTGAACTGTTAGAATGAGTGTGCCCACATGGAGGTGTGCACACTGAACTGTTAGAATGAGTGTGCCCACATGGAAGTGTGCACACTGAATGTTAGAATGAGTGTGCCCACATGGAGGTGTGCACACTGAACTGTTAGAATGAGTGTGCCTACATGGAGGTGTGCACACTGAAATGTTAGAATGAGTGTGTCCACATGGAGGTGTGCACAATGAACTGTTAGAATGAGTGTGTCCACATGGAGGTGTGCACACTGAATTTTTAGAGTGCGTGTGCCTACATGGAGGTGTGCACACTGAACTGTTAGAATATGTCCACATGGAGGTGTGCACACTGTATTGTTAGAATGAGTGTATCCACATGGAGGTGTGCACACTGATCTGTTAGATTGAGTGTGTCCACATGGAGGTGTGCACACTGAACTGTTAGAATGAGTGTGTCCACATGGAGGTGTGCACACTGTTCTGTTAGAATGAGTATGCCCACATGGAGGTGTGCACACTAAAATGTTAGAATGAGTGTGCCCACATGGAGGTGTGCACACTGAACTGTTAGAATGAGTGTGTCCACAAGGAGATGTGCACACTGAACTGTTAGAATGAGTGTGTCCACATGGAAGTGTGCACACTGAACTGTTAGAATGACTGTGTCCACATGGAGGTGTGCACATCAACTGTTAGAATGACTGTGCCCACATGGAGGTGTGCACACTGAACTGTTAGAATGAGTGTGTCCACATGGAGGTGTGCACACTGAACTGTTAGAATGAGTGTGTACACATGGAGGTGTCCACACTGAACTGTTAGAATGTGTGTGTCCACATGGTTGTGCACACTGAACTGTTAGAATGAGTGTGCCCACGTGAGGTGTGCACACTGAACTGTTAGAATGAGTGTGTCCACATGGAGGTGTGCACACTGAACTGTTAGAATGAGTGTATCCCTGTGGAGGTGTGCACACTGAACTGTTAGAATGAGTGTGTCCACACGGAGGTGTGCACACTGAACTGTTAGAATGAGTGTGTCCACATGGAGGTGTGCACACTGAACTGTTAGAATGAGTGTGTCCACATGGAGTTGTGCACACTGAACTGTTAGAATTTGTCCACATGGAGGTGTGCACATTGAACTTTTGGAATGAGTGTGCCTACATGGAGTTGTGCACACTGAACTGTTAGAATGAGTGTGCAGACATGGAGTTGTGCACAATGAACTGTTAGCATGACTGTGTCCACATGGAGGTGTGCACATTGAACTGTTAGAATGACTGTGCCCACATGGAGGTGTGCACACTGAACTGTTAGAATGAGTGTGTCCACATGGAGGTATGTACACTGAACAGTTAGACTGAGTGTGTCCACATGGAGGTGTGCACACTCAACTGTTAGAATGAGTGTATCCCTGTGGAGGTGTGCACACTGAACTGTTCGAATGATTATGTCCACATGGAGGTGTGCACACTGAACTGTTAGAATGAGTGTGTCCCTGTGGAGGTGTGCACACTGAACTGTTAGAATGAGTGTGCCCACATGGAGGTGTGCACACTGAACTGTTAGAATATGTCCACATGGAGGTGTGCACACTGTATTGTTAGAATGATTGTGTCCACATGGAGGTGTGCACACTGAACTGTTAGAATGAGTGTGTCCACATGGAGGTGTGCACACTGAACTGTTAGAATGAGTGTGTCCACATGGAGGTGGGCACACTGAACTTTTAGAATGAGTGTGCCCAAATGGAGGTGTGCACACTGAACTGTTAGAATATGTCCACATGGAGGTGTGCACACTCTATTGTAAGAATGAGTGTGTCCACATGGAGGTGTGCACACTGAACTGTTAGAATGAGTGTGTCCACATGGAGGTGTGCACACTGAACTGTTAGGATGAGTGTGTCCACAAGGAGATGTGCACACTGAACTGTTAGAATGAGTGTGTACACATGGAGGTGTCCACACTGAGCTGTTAGAATGTGTGTGTCCACTTGGGGTGTGCACACTGAACTGTTAGAATGAGTGTGCCCACATGGAGGTGTGCACACTGAACTGTTAGAATGAATGTGTCCATATGGAGGTGTGCACACTGAACTGTTAGAATGAGTGTGTCCACATGGAGGTGTGCACACTGTAACTGTTAGAATGAGTGTGCCCATATGGAGGTTGCACACTGAACTGTTAGAATGAGTGTGCCCACATGGAGGTGTGCACACTGAACTGTTAGAATATGTAGACATGGAGGTGTGCACACTGTATTGTTAGAATGAGTGTATCCACATGGAGGTGTGCACACTGATCTGTTAGATTGAGTGTGTCCACATGGAGGTGTGCACACTGAACTGTTAGAGTGAGTTTGTCCACATGGAGGTGTGCACACTGAACTGTTAGAATGAGTGTGTCCACATGGAGGTGTGCATACTGTTCTGTTAGAATGAGTATGCCCACATGGAGGTGTGCACACTGAAATGTTAGAATGAGTGTGCCCACATGGAGGTGTGCACACTGAACTGTTAGAATGAGTGTGTCCACAAGGAGATGTGCACACTGAACTGTTAGAATGAGTGTGTCCACATGGAGGTGTGCACACTGAACTGTTAGAATGACTGTGTCCACATGGAGGTGTGCACATGAACTGTTAGAATGACTGTGCCCACATGGAGGTGTGCACACTGAACTGTTAGAATGAGTGTGTCCACATAGAGGTGTGCACACTGAACTGTTAGAATGAGTGTGTACACATGGAGGTGTCCACACTGAACTGTTAGAATGTGTGTGTCCACATGGGGGTGTGCACACTGAACTGTTAGAATGAGTGTGCCCACATGGAGGTGTGCCCACTAAACTGTTAGAATGAGTGTGTCCACGTGGAGGTGTGCACACTGAACTGTTAGAATGAGTGTGCCCACATGGAGTTGTGTACACTGAACTGTTAGAATGATTGTGTCCACATGGAGGTTTGCACACTGAACTGTTAGAATGACTGTGTCCACATGGAGGTGTGCACACTGAACTGTTAGAATGAGTGTGTTCCTGTGGAGGTGTGCACACTGAACTGTTAGACTGAGTGTGTCCACATGGAGGTGTGCACACTGAACTGTTAGAATGAGTGTGTCCACCTGGAGGTGAGCACACTGAAGTGTTAGAATTTGTCCACATGGAGGTGTGCACACTGAACAGTTAGAATGAGTGTGTCCACATGGAGGTGTGCACACTGAACTGTTAGAATGACTGTGTCAACATGGAGTTGTGCACACTGAACTGTTAGAATGCTTGTGCCCACGTGGAGGTGTGCACACTGAACTGTTAGAATGAGTGTGTCCACATGGAGGTGTGCACACTGAACTGTTAGAATGAGTGTGCCCACATGGAGGTGTGCACACTGAACTGTTAGAATGAGTGTGCCCACATGGAGGTGTGCACACTGAACTGTTAGAATGAATGTGTCCATATGGAGGTGTGCACACTGAACTGTTAGAATGAGTGTGTCCACATGGAGGTGTGCACACTGTAACTGTTAGAATGAGTGTGCCCACATGGAGGTTGCACACTGAACTGTTAGAATGAGTGTGCCCACATGGAGGTGTGCACACTGAACTGTTAGAATGAGTGTGCCCACATGGAAGTGTGCACACTGAATGTTAGAATGAGTGTGCCCACATGGAGGTGTGCACACTGAACTGTTAGAATGAGTGTGCCTACATGGAGGTGTGCACACTGAAATGTTAGAATGAGTGTGTCCACATGGAGGTGTGCACAATGAACTGTTAGAATGAGTGTGTCCACATGGAGGTGTGCACACTGAATTTTTAGAGTGCGTGTGCCTACATGGAGGTGTGCACACTGAACTGTTAGAATATGTCCACATGGAGGTGTGCACACTGTATTGTTAGAATGAGTGTATCCACATGGAGGTGTGCACACTGATCTGTTAGATTGAGTGTGTCCACATGGAGGTGTGCACACTGAACTGTTAGAATGAGTGTGTCCACATGGAGGTGTGCACACTGTTCTGTTAGAATGAGTATGCCCACATGGAGGTGTGCACACTAAAATGTTAGAATGAGTGTGCCCACATGGAGGTGTGCACACTGAACTGTTAGAATGAGTGTGTCCACAAGGAGATGTGCACACTGAACTGTTAGAATGAGTGTGTCCACATGGAAGTGTGCACACTGAACTGTTAGAATGACTGTGTCCACATGGAGGTGTGCACATCAACTGTTAGAATGACTGTGCCCACATGGAGGTGTGCACACTGAACTGTTAGAATGAGTGTGTCCACATGGAGGTGTGCACACTGAACTGTTAGAATGAGTGTGTACACATGGAGGTGTCCACACTGAACTGTTAGAATGTGTGTGTCCACATGGTTGTGCACACTGAACTGTTAGAATGAGTGTGCCCACGTGAGGTGTGCACACTGAACTGTTAGAATGAGTGTGTCCACATGGAGGTGTGCACACTGAACTGTTAGAATGAGTGTATCCCTGTGGAGGTGTGCACACTGAACTGTTAGAATGAGTGTGTCCACACGGAGGTGTGCACACTGAACTGTTAGAATGAGTGTGTCCACATGGAGGTGTGCACACTGAACTGTTAGAATGAGTGTGTCCACATGGAGTTGTGCACACTGAACTGTTAGAATTTGTCCACATGGAGGTGTGCACATTGAACTTTTGGAATGAGTGTGCCTACATGGAGTTGTGCACACTGAACTGTTAGAATGAGTGTGCAGACATGGAGTTGTGCACAATGAACTGTTAGCATGACTGTGTCCACATGGAGGTGTGCACATTGAACTGTTAGAATGACTGTGCCCACATGGAGGTGTGCACACTGAACTGTTAGAATGAGTGTGTCCACATGGAGGTATGTACACTGAACAGTTAGACTGAGTGTGTCCACATGGAGGTGTGCACACTCAACTGTTAGAATGAGTGTATCCCTGTGGAGGTGTGCACACTGAACTGTTCGAATGATTATGTCCACATGGAGGTGTGCACACTGAACTGTTAGAATGAGTGTGTCCCTGTGGAGGTGTGCACACTGAACTGTTAGAATGAGTGTGCCCACATGGAGGTGTGCACACTGAACTGTTAGAATATGTCCACATGGAGGTGTGCACACTGTATTGTTAGAATGATTGTGTCCACATGGAGGTGTGCACACTGAACTGTTAGAATGAGTGTGTCCACATGGAGGTGTGCACACTGAACTGTTAGAATGAGTGTGTCCACATGGAGGTGGGCACACTGAACTTTTAGAATGAGTGTGCCCAAATGGAGGTGTGCACACTGAACTGTTAGAATATGTCCACATGGAGGTGTGCACACTCTATTGTAAGAATGAGTGTGTCCACATGGAGGTGTGCACACTGAACTGTTAGAATGAGTGTGTCCACATGGAGGTGTGCACACTGAACTGTTAGGATGAGTGTGTCCACAAGGAGATGTGCACACTGAACTGTTAGAATGAGTGTGTACACATGGAGGTGTCCACACTGAGCTGTTAGAATGTGTGTGTCCACTTGGGGTGTGCACACTGAACTGTTAGAATGAGTGTGCCCACATGGAGGTGTGCACACTGAACTGTTAGAATGAATGTGTCCATATGGAGGTGTGCACACTGAACTGTTAGAATGAGTGTGTCCACATGGAGGTGTGCACACTGTAACTGTTAGAATGAGTGTGCCCATATGGAGGTTGCACACTGAACTGTTAGAATGAGTGTGCCCACATGGAGGTGTGCACACTGAACTGTTAGAATGAGTGTGCCCACATGGAAGTGTGCACACTGAATGTTAGAATGAGTGTGCCCACATGGAGGTGTGCACACTGAACTGTTAGAATAAGTGTGCCTACATGGAGGTGTGCACACTGAAATGTTAGAATGAGTGTGTCCACATGGAAATGTGCAGAATGAACTGTTAGAATGAGTGTGTCCACATGGAGGTGTGCACACTGAATTTTTAGAGTGTGTGTGCCTACATGGAGGTGTGCACACTGAACTGTTAGAATATGTCCACATGGAGGTGTGCACACTGTATTGTTAGAATGAGTGTATCCACATGGAGGTGTGCACACTGATCTGTTAGATTGAGTGTGTCCACATGGAGGTGTGCACACTGAACTGTTAGAATGAGTGTGTCTACATGGAGGTGTGCACACTGTTCTGTTAGAATGAGTATGCCCACATGGAGGTGTGCACACTGAAATGTTAGAATGAGTTTGCCCACATGGAGGTGTGCACACTGAAATGTTAGAATGAGTGTGTCCACAAGGAGATGTGCACACTGAACTGTTAGAATGAGTGTGTCCACATGGAGGTGTGCACACTGAACTGTTAGAATGAGTGTGTCCACATGGAGGTGTGCACACTTAACTGTTAGAATGGGTGTGTACACATGGAGGTGTCCACACTGAACTGTTAGAATGTGTGTGTCCACATGGGGGTGTGCACACTGAACTGTTAGAATGAGTGTGCCCACATGGAGGTGTGCACACTAAACTGTTAGAATGAGTGTGTCCACATGGAGGTGTGCACACTGAACTGTTAGAATGAGTGTGCCCACATGGAGTTGTGTACACTGAACTGTTAGAATGATTGTGTCCACATGGAGGTTTGCACACTGAACTGTTAGAATGACTGTGTCCACATGGAGGTGTGCACACTGAACTGTTAGAATGAGTGTGTCCCTGTGGAGGTGTGCACACTGAACTGTTAGACTGAGTGTGTCCACATGGAGGTGTGCACACTGAACTGTTAGAATGAGTGTGCCCACGTGGAGGTGTGCACACTGAACTGTTAGAATGAGTGTGTCCACATGGAGGTGTGCACACTGAACTGTTAGAATGAGTGTATCCCTGTGGAGGTGTGCACACTGAACTGTTAGAATGAGTGTGTCCACATGGAGGTGTGCACACTGAACTGTTAGAATGAGTGTGTCCACATGGAGGTGTGCACACTGAACTGTTAGAATGAGTGTGTCCACATGGAGTTGTGCACACTGAACTGTTAGAATTTGTCCTCATGGAGGTGTGCACATTGAACTTTTGGAATGAGTGTGCCTACATGGAGTTGTGCACACTGAAATGTTAGAATGACTGTGTCCATATGGAGGTGTGCACAATGAACTGTTAGAATGAGTGTGTCCCTGTGGAGGTGTGCACACTGAACTGTTAGAATGAGTGTGTCCACATGGAGGTGTGCACACTGAACTGTTAGAATGAGTGTGTCCACATGGAGGTGTGCACACTGAACTGTTAGAATGAGTGTGCAGACATGGAGTTGTGCACACTGAACTGTTAGCATGACTGTGTCCACATGGAGGTATGCACATTGAACTGTTAGAATGACTGTGCCCACATGGAGGTGTGCACACTGAACTGTTAGAATGAGTGTGTCCACATGGAGGTATGTACACTGAACTGTTAGACTGAGTGTGTCCACATGGAAGTGTGCACACTCAACTGTTAGAATGAGTGTATCCCTGTGGAGGTGTGCACATTGAACTGTTCGAATGATTATGTCCACATGGAGGTGTGCACACTGAACTGTTAGAATGAGTGTGTCCCTGTGGAGGTGTGCACACTGAACTGTTAGAATGAGTGTGTCCACATGGAGGTGTGCACACTGAACTGTTAGAATATGTCCACATGGAGGTGTGCACACTGTATTGTTAGAATGAGTGTGTCCACATGGAGTTGTGCACACTGAACTGTTAGAATGAGTGTGTCCACATGGAGGTGTGCACACTGAACTGTTAGAATGAGTGTGTCCACATGGAGGTGTGCACACTGAACTTTTAGAATGAGTGTGCCCAAATGGAGGGGTGCACACTGAACTGTTAGAATATGTCCACATGGAGGTGTGCACACTCTATTGTAAGAATGAGTGTGTCCACATGGAGGTGTGCACACTGAACTGTTAGAATGAGTGTGTCCACATGGAGGTGTGCACACTGAACTGTTAGAATGAGTGTGTCCACAAGGAGATATGCACACTGAACTGTTAGAATGAGTGTGTCCACATGGAGGTGTGCACACTGAACTGTTAGAATGACTGTGTCCACATGGAGGTGTGCACATGAACTGTTAGAATGACTGTGCCCACATGGAGGTGTGCACACTGAACTGTTAGAATGACTGTGTCCCTGTGGAGGTGTGCACACTGAACTGTTAGAATGAGTGTGTACACATGGAGGTGTCCACACTGAGCTGTTAGAATGTGTGTGTCCACATGGGGGTGTGCACACTGAACTGTTAGAATGAGTGTGCCCACATGGAGGTGTGCACACTAAACTTTTAGAATGAGTGTGTCCACATGGAGGTGTGCACACTGAACTGTTAGAATGAATGTGTCCACATGGAGTTGTGCACACTGAACTGTTAGAATGAGTGTGTCCACATGGAGGTGTGCACACTGAACTGTAAAAATGAATGTGCCCACATGGACGTGTCCACACTGAACTGTTAGAATGAGTGTGTCCACATGGAGGTGTGCACACTGAACTGTTAGAATGAGTGTGTCCCTGTGGAGGTGTGCACACTGAACTGTTAGAATGATTGTGGCCACATGAGGGTGTACACACTGAACTGTTAGAATGATTGTGTCCCTGTGGAGGTGTGCACACTGAACTCTTCGAATGATTATGTGCACATGGAGGTGTGCACACTGAACTGTTAGAATGAGTGTGACCCTGTGGAGGTGTGCACACTGAACTGTTAGAATGAGTGTGTCCCCATGGAGGTGTGCACACCGAAGTGTTAGAATTTGTCCACATGGAGGTGTGCACACTGAACTGTTAGAATGAGTGTGTCCACATGGAGGTGTGCACACTGAACTGTTAGAATGAGTGTGCCCACATGGAGGTGTGCACACTGAACTGTTAGAATGAGTGTACAGACATGGAGTTGTGCACACTGAACTGTTAGCATGACTGTGTCCACATGGAGGTGTGCACATTGAACTGTTAGAATGACTGTGCCCACATGGAGGTGTGCACACTGAACTGTTAGAAGGAGTGTGTCCACATGGAGGTATGTACACTGAACTGTTAGACTGAGTGTGTCCACATGGAGGTGTGCACACTCAACTGTTAGAATGAGTGTATCCCTGTGGAGGTGTGCACATTGAACTGTTCGAATGATTATGTCCACATGGAGGTGTGCACACTGAACTGTTAGAATGAGTGTGTCCCTGTGGAGGTGTGCACACTGAACTGTTAGAATGAGTGTGCCCACATGGAGGTGTGCACACTGAACTGTTAGAATATGTCCACATGGAGGTGTGCACACTGAACTGTTAGAATGAGTGTGTCCACATGGAGGTGTGCACACTGAACTGTTAGAATGAGTGTGTCCACATGGAGGTGTGCACACTGAACTTTTAGAATGAGTGTGCCCAAATGGAGGTGTGCACACTGAACTGTTAGAATATGTCCACATGGAGGTGTGCACACTCTATTGTAAGAATGAGTGTGTCCACATGGAGGTGTGCACACTGAACTGTTAGAATGAGTGTGTCCACATGGAGGTGTGCACACTGAACTGTTAGAATGACTGTGTCCACATGGAGGTGTGCACATGAACTGTTAGAATGACTGTGCCCACATGGAGGTGTGCACACTGAACTGTTAGAATGACTGTGTCCCTGTGGAGGTGTGCACACTGAACTGTTAGAATGAGTGTGTACACATGGAGGTGTCCACACTGAGCTGTTAGAATGTGTGTGTCCACATGGGGGTGTGCACACTGAACTGTTAGAATGAGTGTGCCCACATGGAGGTGTGCACACTAAACTGTTAGAATGATTGTGTCCACATGGAGGTGTGCACACTGAACTGTTAGAATGAATGTGTCCACATGGAGGTGTGCACACTGAACTGTTAGAATGAGTGTGCCCACATGGAATTGTGCACACTGAACTGTTAGAATGACTGTGTGCACATGGAGGTGTGCACACTGAACTGTTAGAATGAGTGTGCCCACATGGAGGTGTGCACACTGAACTGTTAGAATATGTCCACATGAAGGTGTGCACACTGTATTGTTAGAATGAGTGTGTCCACATGGAGGTGTGCACACTGAACTGTTAGAATGAGTGTGTCCACATGGAGGTGTGCACACTGAACTGTTAGAATGAGTGTGTCCACAAGGAGATGTGCACACTGAACTGTTAGAATGAGTGTGTCCACATGGAGGTGTGCACACTGAACTGTTAGAATGACTGTGTCCACATGGAGGTGTGCACATGAACTGTTAGAATGACTGTGCCCACATGGAGGTGTGCACACTGAACTGTTAGAATGACTGTGTCCCTGTGGAGGTGTGCACACTGAACTGTTAGAATGAGTGTGTACACATGGAGGTGTCCACACTGAGCTGTTAGAATGTGTGTGTCCACATGGGGGTGTGCACACTGAACTGTTAGAATGAGTGTGCCCACATGGAGGTGTGCACACTAAACTGTTAGAATGAGTGTGTCCACATGGAGGTGTGCACACTGAACGGTTAGAATGAATGTGTCCACATGGAGTTGTGCACACTGAACTGTTAGAATGAGTGTGTCCACATGGAGGTGTGCACACTGAACTGTAAAAATGAATGTGCCCACATGGAGGTGTCCACACTGAACTGTTAGAATGAGTGTGTCCACATGGAGGTGTGCACACTGAACTGTTAGAATGAGTGTGTCCCTGTGGAGGTGTGCACACTGAACTGTTAGAATGATTGTGTCCACATGAGGGTGTACACACTGAACTGTTATAATGAGTGTGTCCCTGTGGAGGTGTTCACACTGAACTGTTAGAATGATTGTGTCCACATGGAGGTGTGCACACTGAACTGTTAAAATGAATGTGCCCACATGGAGGTGTCAACACTGAACTGTTAGAATGAGTGTGTCCACATGCAGGTGTGCACACTGAACTGTTAGAATGAGTGTGTCCCTTTGGAGGTGTGCACAGTGAACTGTTAGAATGATTATGTCCACATGGAGGTGTGCACACTGAACTGTTAGAATGAGTGTGTCCCTGTGGAGGTGTGCACACTGACCTGTTAGAATGTGCCCACATGGAGGTGTGCACACTGAAATGTTAGAATGATTGTGTCCACATGAGGGTGTGCACTGAACTGTTATAATGAGTGTGTCCCTGTGGAGGTGTTACACTGAACTGTTAGAATGATTGTGTCCACATGGAGGTGTGCACACTGAACTGTTAGAATGAGTGTGTCCACATGGAGGTGTGCACACTGTACTGTTAGAATGAGTGTGTCCCTGTGGAGGTGTGCACACTGAACTGTTAGAATGATTGTGTCCACATGAGGGTGTGCACACTGAACTGTTAGAATGAGTGTGTCCCTGTGGAGGTGTGCACACTGAACTGTTAGAATGATTATGTCAACATGGAGGTGTGCACACTGAACTGTTAGAATGAGTGTGTCCCTGTGGAGGTGTGCACAATGAAATGTTAGAATGAGTGTGTCCACATGGAGGTGTGCACACCAAAGTGTTAGAATTTGTCCACATGGAGGTGTGCACACTGAACTGTTAGAATGAGTGTGTCCACATGGAGGTGTGCATACTGAACTGTTAGAATGAGTGTGTCCACATGGAGGTGTGCACAATGAACTGTTAGAATGAGTGTGCCCACATGGAGGTGTGCACCCGGTACTGTTAGAATGAGTGTGTACACATGAAGGTGTGCACACTGAATTTTTAGAATAAGTGTATCCCTGTTTAGGTGTGCACACTGAACTGTTACAATGAGTGTGTCCACATGGAGGTGTGCACACTGAACTGTTAGAATGAGTGTGCCCACATGGAATTGTGCACACTGAACTGTTAGAATGACTGTGTGCACATGGAGGTGTGCACACTGAACTGTTAGAATGAGTGTGCCCACATGGAGGTGTGCACACTGAACTGTTAGAATGAGTGTGTCCACAATGAGGGGGTGCACACTGAACTGTTAGAATGAGTATGCCCTCATGGAGGTGTGCACACTGAACTGTTAGAATGATTGTGTCCACATGGAGGTGTGCACACCGAAGTGTTAGAATATGTCCACATGGAGGTGTGCACACTGAACTGTTAGATTGACTGTGTCCACATGGAGGTTGCACACTGAATTGTTAGTATGACTGTGCCCACATGGAGGTGTGCACACTGAACTGTTAGAATGAGTGTGTCCACATGGAGGTGTGCATAGTGAACTGTTAGAATGAGTGTGTCCACATGGAGGTGTGCACACTGAACTGTTAGAATGTGTGTGTCCACATGTAGGTGTGCACACTGAACTGTTAGAATGAGTGTTTCCACATGGAGGTGTGCACACTGAACTGTTAGAATGAGTGTGTCCACATGGACGTGTGCACAATTAACTGTTAATATTAGTGTGCCCACATGGAGGTGTGCACACTGAACTGTTAGAATGAGTGTGCCCACATGGAGGTGTGCACACTGAACTGTTAGAATGAGTGTGTCCACATGGAGGTGTGCACACTGAACTGTCAGAATGAGTGTGTCCACATGGAGGTGTGCACACTGAACTGTTAGAATGAGTGTGTCCACATGGAGGTGACCATACTGAACTGTTAGAATGAGTGTGCCCACATGGAGGTGTGCACACTGAACTGTTAGAATGAGTGTGCCCACATGAAGGTGTGCACACTGAACTGTTAGAATGAGTGTGTCCACATGGAGGTGTGCACACTGAACTGTTAGATTGAGTGTGTCCACATGGAGGTGTGCACACTGAACTGTTAGAATGAGTGTGTCCACATGGAGGTGTGCACACTGAACTGTTAGAATGAGTGTGCCCACATGGAGGTGTGCACACTGAACTGTTAGAATGAGTGTGTCCACATGGAGGTGTGCACACTGAACTGTTAGAATGAGTTTGCCCACATGGAGCTGGGCACAGTGAACAATTAGAATGAGTGTGTCCACATGGAGGTGTGCACACTGAACTGTTAGAATGAATGTGTCCACATGGAGGTGTGCACACTGAACTGTTAGAATGAGTTTTTCCACATGGAGGTGTGCACACTGAACTGTTAGAATGAGTTTTTCCACATGGAAGTGTGCACACTGAACTGTTAGAATGAGTTTGCCCACATGGAGGTGTGCACACTGAACAGTTAGAATGAGTGTGTCCACATGGAGTTGTGCACACTGAGTTGTTAGAATGAGTTTATCCCTGTGGAGGTGTGCACACTGAACTGTTAGAATGAGTGTGTCCACATGGAAGTGTGCACACTGAACTGTTAGAATGAGTGTGTCCACATGTAGGAATGCACACTGAATTGTTAGAATGAGTGTGTCCACATGGAGGTGTGCACACTGAACTGTTAGAATGAGTATGTCCACATGGAGGTGTGCACACTGAACTGTTAGAAAGAGTGTGTCCCTGTGGAGGTGTGCACACTGAAATGTTGGAATGATTATGTCCACATGGAAGTGTCCACACTGAACTGTTAGAATGAGTGTGTCCACATGGAGGTGTGCACACTGAACTGTTAGAATGAGTGTGTCCACATGGAGGTGTGGACACTGAACTGTTAGAATGTGTGTGTCCACATGGAGGTGTGCACACTGAACAGTTAGAAAGAGTGTGCCCACATGGAGGTGTGCACACTGAACTGTTAGAATGAGTGTGTCCACATGGAGGTGTGCACACTGAACTGTTAGAATGAGTTTGCCCACATGGAGCTGGGCACAGTGAACAATTAGAATGAGTGTGTCCACATGGAGGTGTGCACACTGAGCTGTTAGAATGAGTTTATCCCTGTGGAGGTGTGCACACTGAACTGTTAGAATGAGTGTGTCCACATGGAAGTGTGCACACTGAACTGTTAGAATGAGTGTGTCCACATGTAGGTGTGCACACTGAATTGTTAGAATGAGTGTGTCCACATGGAGGTGTGCACACTGAACTGTTAGAATGAGTGTGCCCACATGGAGGTGTGCACACTGAACTGTTAGAATGAGTGTGTCCACATGGAGGTGTGTACACTGAACTGTTAGAATGAGTGTGTCCACATGGAGGTGTGCACACTGAACTGTTAGAATGAGTGTGTCCACATGGAGGTGAGCATACTGAACTGTTAGAATGAGTGAGCCTACATGGAGGTGTGCACACTGAACTGTTAGAATGAGGGTGCCCACATGGAGGTGTGCACACTGAACTGTTAGAATGAGTGTGTCCACATGGAGGTGTGCACACTGAACTGTTAGAATGAGTGTGTCCACATGGAGGTGTGCACACTGAACTGTTAGAATGATTGTGTCCACATGGAGTTGTGCACACTGAACTGTTAGAATGAGTGTGCCCACATGGAAGTGTGCACACTGAACTGTTAGAATGAGTGTGTCCACATGGAGGTGTGCACACTGAACTGTTAGAATGAGTGTGCCCACATGGAGGTGTGCACACTGAACTGTTAGAATGTGAGTGTCCACATGGAGGTGTGCACACTGAACTGTTAGAATGAGTGTGCCCACATGGAGGTGTGCACACTGAACTGTTAGAATGAGTGTGTCCACATGGAGGTGTGCACACTGTACTGTTAGAATGAATGTGTCCACATGGAGGTGTGCACACTGAACTGTTAGAATGAGTTTTTCCAAATGGAGGTGTGCACACTGAACTGTTAGAATGAGTGTGTCCACATGGAAGTGTGCACACTGAACTGTTAGAATGAGTGTGCCCACTTGGAGCTGTGCACAGTGAACAGTTAGAATGAGTGTGTCCACATGGAGGTGTGCACACTGAGCTGTTAGAATGAGTTTATCACTGGGGATGTGTGCACACTGAACTGTTAGAATGAGTGTGTCCATATGGAAGTGTGCACACTGAACTGTTAGAATGAGTGTGTCCACATGTAGGTGTGCACACTGAATTGTTAGAATGAGTGTGTCCACATGGAGGTGTGCACACTGAACTTTTAGAATGAGTGTGCCCACATGGAAGTGTGCACACTGAACTGTTAGAATGAGTATGCCCACATGGAGGTGTGCACACTGAACTTTTAGAATGAGTGTGTCCCTGTGGAGGTGTGCACACTGAAATGTTGGAATGATTATGTCCACATGGAAGTGTCCACACTGAACTGTTAGAATGAGTGTGTCCACATGGAGGTGTGCACACTGAACTGTTAGAATGAGTGTGTCCACATTGAGGTGTGCACACTGAACTGTTAGAATGAGTGTGTCCCTGTAGAGGTGTGCACAGTGAACTGATCGAATGATTGTGTCCACATGGAGGTGTGCATACTGAACTGTTAGAATGAGTGTATCCCTGTGGAGATGTGCACACTGAACTGTTAGAATGTGTCCACATGGAGGTGTGCACACTGAACTGTTAGAATGATTGTGTCCACATGGAGGTGTGCACACTGAACTGTTAAAATGACTGTGCCCACATGGAGGTGTGCACACTGAACTGTTAGAATGATTGTGTCCACATGAGGGTGTGCACACTGAACTGTTAGGATGAGTGTGTCCCTATGGAGGTGTGCACACTGAACTGTTAGAATGATTATGTCTACATGGAGGTGTGCACACTGAACTGTTAGAATGAGTGTGTCCACATGGAAGTGTGCACACTGAACTGTTAGAATGAGTGTTTCCACATGGAGGTGTGCACACTGAACTGTTAGAATGAGTGTATCCCTGTGTAGGTGTGCACACTGAACTGTTAGAATGAGTGTGTCCACATGGAGGTGTTCACACTGAACTGTTAGAATGACTGTGTCCACATGGAGGTGTGCACACTGAACTGTTAGAATGAGTGTGTCCACATGGAGGTGTGCACACTGAACTGTTAGAATGAGGGTGTCCACATGGAGGTGTGCACACTGAACTGTTAGAATGAGTGTGTCCACAATGAGGGGTGCACACTGAACTGTTAGAATGAGTATGCCCTCATGGAGGTGTGCACACTGAACTGTTAGAATGATTGTGTCCACATGGAGGTGTGCACACTGAAATGTTAGAATGAGTGTGTCCCTGTGGAGGTGTGTACACTTAAATGTTAGAATGAGTGTGTCCACATGGATGTGTGCACACCGAAGTGTTAGAATATGTCCACATGGAGGTGTGCACACTGAACTGTTAGAATGAGTGTATCCCTGTGGAGGTGTGCACACTGAACTGTTAGAATGAGTGACTCCACATGGAGGTGTGCACAATGAACTGTTAGAATGAGTGTGTCCACATGGAGGTGTGCACACTGAACTGTTAGAATGAGTGTGTCCACAATGAGGTGTGCACACTGAACTGCTGGAATGAGTATGTCCTCATGGAGGTGTGCACACTGAACTGTTAGAATGATTGTGTCCTCATGGAGGTGTGCACACTGACCTGTTAGAATGAGTGTGTCCACATGGAGGTGTGCATAGTGAACTGTTAGAATGAGTGTGTCCACATGGAGGTGTGCACACTGAACTGTTAGAATGAGTGTGTCCACATGGAGGTGTGCACACTGAACTGTTAGAATGTGTGTGTCCACATGGAGGTGTGCACACTGAACTGTTAGAATGAGTGTGCCCACATGGAGGTGTGCACACTGAACTGTTAGAATGAGTGTGTCCACATGGTGGTGTGCACACTGAACTGTTAGAATGAGTGTGTCCACATGGACGTGTGCACAATGAACTGTTAATATTAGTGTGCCCACATGGAGGTGTGCACACTGAACTGTTAGAATGAGTGTGCCCACATGGAGGTGTGCACACTGAACTGTTAGAATTAGTGTGCCCACATGGAGGTGTGCACACTGAACTGTTAGAATGAGTGTGTCCACATGGAGGTGTGCACACTGAACTGTTAGAATGAGTGTGTCCACATGGAGGTGAGCATACTGAACTGTTAGAATGAGTGTGCCCACATGGAGGTGTGCACACTGAACTGTTAGAATGAGTGTGCCCACATGGAGTTGTGCACACTGAACTGTTAGAATGAGTGTGCCCACATGGAGGTGTGCACACTGAACTGTTAGAATGACTGTGTCCACTTGGAGGTGTGCACACTGAACTGTTAGAATGATTGTGTCCACATGGAGGTTTGCACACTGAACTGTTAGAATGAGTGTGCCCACAAGGAATTGTGCACACTGAACTGTTAGAATGACTGTGTCCACTTGGAGGTGTGCACACTGAACTGTTAGAATGAGTGTGTCCACAATGAGGGGTGCACACTGAACTGTTAGAATGAGTATGCCCTCATGGAGGTGTGCACACTGAACTGTTAGAATGATTGTGTCCACATGGAGGTGTGCACACTGAAATGTTAGAATGAGTGTGTCCCTGTGGAGGTGTGTACACTTAAATGTTAGAATGAGTGTGTCCACATGGATGTGTGCACACCGAAGTGTTAGAATATGTCCACATGGAGGTGTGCACACTGAACTGTTAGAATGAGTGTATCCCTGTGGAGGTGTGCACACTGAACTGTTAGAATGAGTGAGTCCACATGGAGGTGTGCACAATGAACTGTTAGAATGAGTGTGTCCACATGGAGGTGTGCACACTGAACTGTTAGAATGAGTGTGTCCACAATGAGGTGTGCACACTGAACTGCTGGAATGAGTATGCCCTCATGGAGGTGTGCACACTGAACTGTTAGAATGATTGTGTCCACATGGAGGTGTGCACACTGAACTGTTAGAATGAGTGTGTCCACATGGAGGTGTGCATAGTGAACTGTTAGAATGAGTGTGTCCACATGGAGGTGTGCACACTGAACTGTTAGAATGAGTGTGTCCACATGGAGGTGTGCACACTGAACTGTTAGAATGTGTGTGTCCACATGGAGGTGTGCACACTGAACTGTTAGAATGAGTGTGCCCACATGGAGGTGTGCACACTGAACTGTTAGAATGAGTGTGTCCACATGGTGGTGTGCACACTGAACTGTTAGAATGAGTGTGTCCACATGGACGTGTGCACAATGAACTGTAAATATTAGTGTGCCCACATGGAGGTGTGCACACTGAACTGTTAGAATGAGTGTGCCCACATGGAGGTGTGCACAATGAACTGTTAGAATTAGTGTGCCCACATGGAGGTGTGCACACTGAACTGTTAGAATGAGTGTGTCCACATGGAGGTGTGCACACTGAACTGTTAGAATGAGTGTGTCCACATGGAGGTGAGCATACTGAACTGTTAGAATGAGTGTGCCCACATGGAGGTGTGCACACTGAACTGTTAGAATGAGTGTGCCCACATGGAGTTGTGCACACTGAACTGTTAGAATGAGTGTGCCCACATGGAGGTGTGCACACTGAACTGTTAGAATGAGTGTGCCCACATGGACGTGTGCACACTGAACTGTTAGAATGATTGTGTCCACATGGAGGTGTGCACACTGAACTGTTAGAATGAGTGTGCCCACATGGAATTGTGCACACTGAACTGTTAGAATGACTGTGTCCACATGGAGGTGTGCACACTGAACTGTTAGAATGAGTGTGCCCACATGGAGTTGTGCACACTGAACTGTTAGAATGACTGTGTCCACATGGAGGTGTGCACACTGAACAGTTAGAATGACTGTGTCCACATGGAGGTGTGCACACTGAACTGTTAGAATGAGTGTGTCCCTGTGGAGAAGTACACACTGAACTGTTAGAATGAGTGTGTCCACATGGAGGTGTGCACACTGAACTGTTAGAATGAGTGTGTCCACATGGAGGTGTGCACACTGAACTGTTAGAATGAGTTTTTCCACATGGAGGTGTACACATTGAACTGTTAGAATGTGTGTGTCCACATGGAGGTGTGCACACTGAACTGTTAGAATGAGTGTGTCCACATGGAAGTGTGCACACTGAACTGTTAGAATGAGTTTGCCCACATGGAGGTGTGCACACTGAACTGTTAGAATGAGTGTGTCCACATGGAGGTGTGCACACTGAGCTGTTAGAATGAGTTTATCCCTGTGGAGGTGTGCACACTGAACTGTTAGAATGAGTGTGTCCACATGGAAGTGTGCACACTGAACTGTTAGAATGAGTGTGTCCACATGGAGTTGTGCACACTGTACTGTTAGAATGAGTGTGTTCACATGGAGGTGTGCACACTGAACTGTTAGAATCAGTGTGCCCACATGGAGGTGTGCACACTGAACTGTTAGAATGAGTATGCCCACATGGAGGTGTGCACACTGAACTGTTAGAATGAGTGTGCCCACATGGAGGTGTGCACACTGAACTGTTAGAATGATTGTGTCCACATGAAGGTGTGCACACTGAACTGTTAGAATGAGTGTGTACCTGTGGAGGTGTGCACAGTGAACTGTTAGAATGATTATGTCCACATGGAGGTTTGCACACTGAACTGTTAGAATGAGTGTGTCCCTGTGGAGGTGTGCACACTGAACTGTTAGAATGTGTCCACATGGAGGTGTGCACACTGAACTGTTAGAATGATTGTGTCCACATGGAGGTGTGCACACTGAACTGTTAAAATGACTGTGCCCACATGGTGGTGTGCACACTGAACTGTTAGAATGATTGTGTCCACATGAGGGTGTGCAAACTGAACTGTTAGAATGAGTGGGTCCCTGTGGAGGTGTGCACAGTGAACTGTTAGAATGATTATGTCCACATGGAGGTGTGCACACTGAACTGTTAGAATGAGTGTATCCCTGCAGAGGTGTGCACACTGAACTGTTAGAATGTGTCCACATGGAGGTGTGCACACTGAACTGTTTGAATGATTGTGTCCACATGGAGGTGTGCACACTGAACTGTTAAAATGACTGTACCCACATGGAGGTGTGCACACTGAACTGTTAGAATGATTGTGTCGACATGAGGGTGTGCACACTGAACTGTTAGAATGAGTGTGTCCCTGTGGAGGTGTGCACACTGAACTGTTAGAATGATTATGTCCACATGGAGGTGTGCACACTGAACTGTTAGAATTAGTGTATCCCTGTGGAGGTGTGCACACTGAACTGTTAGAATGTGTCCACATGGAGGTGTGCACACTGAACTGTTAGAATGACTGTGTCCACATGGAGGTGTGCACACTGAACTGTTAAAATGACTGTGCCCACATGGAGGTGTGCATACTGAACTGTTAGAATGATTGTTTCCACATGAGGGTGTGCACACTGAACTGTTAGAATGAGTGTGTCCCTCTGGAGGTGTGCACACTGAACTGTTAGAATGATTATGTCCACATGGAGGTGTGCACACTGAACTGTTAGAATGAGTGTGTCCACATGGAATTGTGCACACTGAACTGTTAGAATGAGTGTGTCCACATGGAGGTGTGCACACTGAACTGTTAGAATGAGTGTATCTCTGTGTAGGTGTGCACACTGAACTGTTAGAATGAGTGTGTCCACATGGAGGTGTTCACACTGAACTGTTAGAATGAGTGTGTCCACATGTAGGTGTGCACACTGAAGTGTTAGAATGAGTGTGTCCACATGGAGGTGTGCACACTGAACTGTTAGAATGAGTGTGCCCACATGGAGGTGTGCACACTGAACTGTTAGAATGAGTGTGTCCACATGGTGGTGTGCACACTGAACTGTTAGAATGAGTGTGTCCACATGGAGGTGTGCACAGTGAACTGTTAGAATGATTGTGTCCACATGGAGGTGTGTACACTGAACTGTTAAAATGACTGTGCCCACATGAGGGTGTGCACACTGAACTGTTAGAATGAGTGTGTCCCTGTAGAGGTGTGCACAGTGAACTGTTAGAATGATTATGTCCACATGGAGATGTGCATACTGAACTGTTAGAATGAGTGTATCCCTGTGGAGGTGTGCACACTGAACTGTTAGAATGTGTCCACATGGAGGTGTGCACACTGAACTGTTAGAATGATTGTGTCCACATGGAGGTGTTCACACTGAACTGTTAAAATGACTGTGCCCACATGGAGGTGTGCACACTGAACTGTTAGAATTATTGTGTCCACATGAGGGTGTGCACACTGAACTGTTAGAATGAGTGTGTCCCTATGGAGGTGTGCACACTGAACTGTTAGAATGATTATGTCTACATGGAGGTGTGCACACTGAACTGTTAGAATGAGTGTGTCCCTGTAGAGGTGTGCACACTGAACTGTTAGAATGAGTGTGTCCACATGGAAGTGTGCACACTGAACCGTTAGAATGAGTGTGTCCACATGGAGGTGTGCACACTGAACTGTTAGAATGAGTGTATCCCTGTGTAGGTGTGCACACTGAACTGTTAGAATGAGTGAGTCCACATGGAGTTGTTCACACTGAACTGTTAGAATGACTGTGTCCACATGGAGGTGTGCACACTGAACTGTTAGAATGAGTGTGTCCACATGGTGTTGTGCACACTGAACTGTTAGAATGAGTGTGCCCACATGGAGGTGTGCACACTGAACTGTTAGAATGAGTATGCCCACTTGGAGGTGTGCACACTGAACTGTTACAATGATTGTGTCCACATGCAGGTGTGCCCACTGAACTGTTCGGATGAGTGTGTCCCTGTGGAGGTGTGCACAGTGAACTGTTAGAATGATTAAGTCCACATGGAGGTGTGCACACTGAACTGTTAGAATGAGTATGTCCCTGTGGAGGTGTGCACACTGAACTGTTAGAATGTGTCCACATGGAGGTGTGCACACTGAACTGTTAGAATGATTGTGTCCACATGGAGGTGTGCACACTGAACTGTTAAAATGACTGTGCCCACATGCAGGTATGCACACTGAACTGTTAGAATGATTGTGTCCACATGAGGGTGTGGACACTGAACTTTTAGAATGAGTGTGTCCCTGTGGAGGTGTGCACACTGAACTGTTAGAATGATTATGTCCACATGGAGGTGTGCACACTGAACTGTTAGAATGAGTGTATCCCTGTGGAGGTGTGCAGACTGAACTGTTAGAATGAGTGTGTCCACATGGAGGTGTGCACACTGAACTGTTAGAATGAGTGTGTCCACATGGAGGTGTGCACACTGAACTGTTAGAATGAGTGTGTCCACATGGAGGTGTGCACACTGAACTGTTAGAATGAGTGTGTCCCTGTGGAGGTGTGCACACTGAACTGTTAGAATGAGTGTGCCCACATGGAGGTGTGCACACTGAACTGTTAGAATGATTGTGTCCCTGTGGAGGTGTGCACACTGAACTGTTAGAATGAGTGTGTCCACATGGAGGTGTGCACACCGAAGTGTTAGAAGTTGTCCACATGGAGGTGTGCACACTGAACTGTTAGAATGAGTGTGTCCACATGGAGGTGTGCACATTGAACTGTTAGAATGAGTGTGTCCACATGGAGGTGTGCACACTGAACTGTTAGAATGAGTGTGCCCACATGGAGGTGTGCACACTGAACTGTTAGAATGAGTGTGTCCACATGAAGGTGTGCACACTGAACTGTTAGAATAAGTGTATCCCTGTTTAGGTGTGCACACTGAACTGTTAGAATGAGTGTGTCCACATGGAGGTGTGCACACTGAACTGTTAGAATGAGTGTGCCCACATGGAGGTGTGCACACTGAACTGTTAGAATGAGTGTGCCCACATGGAGGTGTGCACACTGAACTGTTAGAATGATTGTGTCCACATGGAGGTGTGCACACTGAACTGTTAGAATGAGTGTGCCCACATGGAATTGTGCACACTGAGCTGTTAGAATGACTGTGTCCACATGGAGGTGTGCACACTGAACTGTTAGAATGAGTGTGCCCACATGGAGTTGTGCACACTGAACTGTTAGAATGACTGTGTCCACATGGAGGTGTGCACACTGAACAGTTAGAATGACTGTGTCCACATGGAGGTGTGCACACTGAACAGTTAGAATGAGTGTGTCCCTGTGGAGAAGTACACACTGAACTGTTAGAATGAGTGTGTCCACATGGAGGTGTGCACACTGAACTGTTAGAATGAGTGTGTCCACATGGAGGTGTGCACACTGAACTGTTAGAATGAGTTTTTCCACATGGAGGTGTGCACACTGAACTGTTAGAATGTGTGTGTCCACATGGAGGTGTGCACACTGAACTGTTAGAATGAGTGTGTCCACATGGAAGTGTGCACACTGAACTGTTAGAATGAGTTTGCCCACATGGAGGTGTGCACACTGAACTGTTAGAATGAGTGTGTCCACATGGAGGTGTGCACACTGAGCTGTTAGAATGAGTTTATCCCTGTGGAGGTGTGCACACTGAACTGTTAGAATGAGTGTGTCCACATGGAAGTGTGCACACTGAACTGTTAGAATGAGTGTGTCCACATGGAGTTGTGCACACTGTACTGTTAGAATGAGTGTGTTCACATGGAGGTGTGCACACTGAACTGTTAGAATCAGTGTGCCCACATGGAGGTGTGCACACTGAACTGTTAGAATGAGTATGCCCACATGGAGGTGTGCACACTGAACTGTTAGAATGAGTGTGCCCACATGGAGGTGTGCACACTGAACTGTTAGAATGATTGTGTCCACATGAAGGTGTGCACACTGAACTGTTAGAATGAGTGTGTACCTTTGGAGGTGTGCACAGTGAACTGTTGGAATGATTATGTCCACATGGAGGTTTGCACACTGAACTGTTAGAATGAGTGTGTCCCTGTGGAGGTGTGCACACTGAACTGTTAGAATGTGTCCACATGGAGGTGTGCACACTGAACTGTTAGAATGATTGTGTCCACATGGAGGTGTGCACACTGAACTGTTAAAATGACTGTGCCCACATGGTGGTGTGCACACTGAACTGTTAGAATGATTGTGTCCACATGAGGGTGTGCAAACTGAACTGTTAGAATGAGTGTGTCCCTGTGGAGGTGTGCACAGTGAACTGTTAGAATGATTATGTCCACATGGAGGTGTGCACACTGAACTGTTAGAATGAGTGTATCCCTGCAGAGGTGTGCACACTGAACTGTTAGAATGTGTCCACATGGAGGTGTGCACACTGAACTGTTTGAATGATTGTGTCCACATGGAGGTGTGCACACTGAACTGTTAAAATGACTGTGCCCACATGGAGGTGTGCACACTGAACTGTTAGAATGATTGTGTCCACATGAGGGTGTGCACACTGAACTGTTAGAATGAGTGTGTCCCTGTGGAGGTGTGCACACTGAACTGTTAGAATGATTATGTCCACATGGAGGTGTGCACACTGAACTGTTAGAATTAGTGTATCCCTGTGGAGGTGTGCACACTGAACTGTTAGAATGTGTCCACATGGAGGTGTGCACACTGAACTGTTAGAATGATTGTGTCCACATGAAGGTGTGCACACTGAACTGTTAAAATGACTGTGCCCACATGGAGGTGTGCATACTGAACTGTTAGAATGATTGTTTCCACATGAGGGTGTGCACACTGAACTGTTAGAATGAGTGTGTCCCTCTGGAGGTGTGCACACTGAACTGTTAGAATGATTATGTCCACATGGAGGTGTGCACACTGAAGTGTTAGAATGAGTGTGTCCATATGGAATTCTGCACACTGAACTGTTAGAATGAGTGTGTCCACATGGAGGTGTGCACACTGAACTGTTAGAATGAGTGTATCTCTGTGTAGGTGTGCACACTGAACTGTTAGAATGAGTGTGTCCACATGGAGGTGTTCACACTGAACTGTTAGAATGAGTGTGTCCACATGTAGGTGTGCACACTGAAGTGTTAGAATGAGTGTGTCCACATGGAGGTGTGCACACTGAACTGTTAGAATGAGTGTGCCCACATGGAGGTGTGCACACTGAACTGTTAGAATGAGTGTGTCCACATGGAGGTGTGCACACTGAACTGTTAGAATGAGTGTGTCCACATGGAGGTGTGCACACTGAACTGTTAGAATGAGTGTGTCC
This sequence comes from Peromyscus eremicus, assembly GCF_949786415.1. Taxonomy (NCBI): domain Eukaryota; kingdom Metazoa; phylum Chordata; class Mammalia; order Rodentia; family Cricetidae; genus Peromyscus; species Peromyscus eremicus. The sequence goes on along the minus strand of NW_026734566.1, from coordinate 266,932 downwards.
ACATGGAGGTGAGCATACTGAACTGTTAGAATGAGTGTGCCCACATGGAGGTGTGCACACTGAACTGTTAGAATGAGTGTGCCCACATGGAGGTGTGCACACTGAACTGTTAGAATGAGTGTGTCCACATGGAGGTGTGCACACTGAACTGTTAGAATGATTGTGTCCACATGGAGGTGTGCACACTGAACTGTTAGAATGTGTGTGTCAACATGGAGGTGTGCACACTGAACTGTTAGAATGAGTGTGCCCACATGGAGGTGTGCACACTGAACTGTTAGAATTTGTCCACATGGAGGTGAGCACACTGAACTGTTAGAATGAGTGTGTCCACATGGAGGTGTGCACACTGAACTGTAAGAATGAGTGTGTCCACATGGAAGGGTGCACACTGAACTGTTAGAATGTGTGTGTCCACATGGAGGTGTGCACACTGAACTGTTAGAATGAATGTGTCCACATGGAGGTGTGCACACTGAACTGTTAGAATGAGTTTTTCCAAATGGAGGTGTGCACACTGAACTGTTAGAATGAGTGTGTCCACATGGAAGTGTGCACACTGAACTGTTAGAATGAGTTTGCCCACATGGTGCTTTGCACAGTGAACAGTTAGAATGAGTGTGTCCACATGGAGGTGTTCACACTGAGCTGTTAGAATGAGTTTATCCCTGTGGAGGTGTGCACACTGAACTGTTAGAATGAGTGTGTCCATATGGAAGTGTGCACACTGAACTGTTAGAATGAGTGTGTCCACATGTAGGTGTGCACACTGAATTGTTAGAATGAGTGTGTCCACATGGAGGTGTGCACACTGAACTGTTAGAATGAGTGTGCCCACATGGAGGTGTGCACACTGAACTGTTAGAATGAGTATGCCCACATGGTGGTGTGCACACTGAACTGTTAGAATGAGTGTGTCCCTGTGGAGGTGTGCACACTGAAATGTTGGAATGATTATGTCCACATGGAAGTGTCCACACTGAACTGTTAGAATGAGTGTGTCCACATGGAGGTGTGCACACTGAACTGTTAGAATGAGTGTGTCCACATTGATGTGTGCACACTGAACTGTTAGAATGAGTGTGCCCACATGGAGGTGTGCACACTGAACTGTTAGAATGAGTATGCCCACTTGGAGGTGTGCACACTGAACTGTTAGAGTGATTGTGTCCACATGCAGGTGTGCACACTGACTGTTAGAATGAGTGTGTCCCTGTGGAGGTGTGCACAGTGAACTGTTAGAATGATTATGTCCACATGGAGGTGTGCACACTGAACTGTTAGAATGAGTGTGTCCCTGTGGAGGTGTGCACACTGAACTGTTAGAATGTGTCCACATGGAGGTGTGCACACTGAACTGTTAGAATGATTGTGTCCACATGGAGGTGTGCACACTGAACTGTTAAAATGACTGTGCCCACATGAGGGTGTGCACACTGAACTGTTAGAATGAGTGTGTCCCTGTAGAGGTGTGCACAGTGAACTGTTAGAATGATTATGTCCACATGGAGATGTGCATACTGAACTGTTAGAATGAGTGTATCCCTGTGGAGGTGTGCACACTGAACTGTTAGAATGTGTCCACATGGAGGTGTGCACACTGAACTGTTAGAATGATTGTGTCCACATGGAGGTGTGCACACTGAACTGTTAAAATGACTGTGCCCACATGGAGGTGTGCACACTGAACTGTTAGAATTATTGTGTCCACATGGAGGTGTGCACACTGAACTGTTAGAATGAGTGTATCCCTGTGTAGGTGTGCACACTGAACTGTTAGAATGAGTGAGTCCACATGGAGTTGTTCACACTGAACTGTTAGAATGATTGTGTCCACATGGAGGTGTGCACACTGAACTGTTAGAATGAGTGTGTCCACATGGTGTTGTGCACACTGAACTGTTAGAATGAGTGTGCCCACATGGAGGTGTGCACACTGAACTGTTAGAATGAGTATGCCCACTTGGAGGTGTGCACACTGAACTGTTACAATGATTGTGTCCACATGCAGGTGTGCCCACTGAACTGTTAGAATGAGTGTGTCCCTGTGGAGGTGTGCACAGTGAACTGTTAGAATGATTAAGTCCACATGAAGGTGTGCACACTGAACTGTTAGAATGAGTGTGTCCCTGTGGATGTGTGCACACTGAACTGTTAGAATGTGTCCACATGGAGGTGTGCACACTGAACTGTTAGAATGATTGTGTCCACATGGAGGTGTGCACACTGAACTGTTAAAATGACTGTGCCCACATGCAGGTATGCACACTGAACTGTTAGAATGATTTTGTCCACATGAGGGTGTGGACACTGAACTTTTAGAATGAGTGTGTCCCTGTGGAGGTGTGCACACTGAACTGTTAGAATGATTATGTCCACATGGAGGTGTGCACACTGAACTGTTAGAATGAGTGTGTCCACATGGAATTGTGCACACTGAACTGTTAGAATGAGTGTGTCCACATGGAGGTGTGCACACTGAACTGTTAGAATGAGTGTATCTCTGTGTAGGTGTGCACACTGAACTGTTAGAATGAGTGTGTCCACATGGAGGTGTTCACACTGAACTGTTAGAATGAGTGTGTCCACATGTAGGTGTGCACACTGAAGTGTTAGAATGAGTGTGTCCACATGGAGGTGTGCACACTGAACTGTTAGAATGAGTGTGCCCACATGGAGGTGTGCACACTGAACTGTTAGAATGAGTGTGTCCACATGGAGGTGTGCACACTGAACTGTTAGAATGAGTGTGTCCACATCGAGGTGTGCACACTGAACTGTTAGAATGAGTGTGTCCACATGGAGGTGAGCATACTGAACTGTTAGAATGAGTGTGCCCACATGGAGGTGTGCACACTGAACTGTTAGAATGAGTGTGCCCACATGGAGGTGTGCACACTGAACTGTTAGAATGAGTGTGTCCACATGGAGGTGTGCACACTGAACTGTTAGAATGATTGTGTCCACATGGAGGTGTGCACACTGAACTGTTAGAATGTGTGTGTCAACATGGAGGTGTGCACACGGAACTGTTAGAATGAGTGTGCCCACATGGAGGTGTGCACACTGAACTGTTAGAATTTGTCCACATGGAGGTGAGCACACTGAACTGTTAGAACGAGTGTGTCCACATGGAGGTGTGCACACTGAACTGTAAGAATGAGTGTGTCCACATGGAAGGGTGCACACTGAACTGTTAGAATGTGTGTGTCCACATGGAGGTGTGCACACTGAACTGTTAGAATGAATGTGTCCACATGGAGGTGTGCACACTGAACTGTTAGAATGAGTTTTTCCAAATGGAGGTGTGCACACTGAACTGTTAGAATGAGTGTGTCCACATGGAAGTGTGCACACTGAACTGTTAGAATGAGTTTGCCCACATGGTGCTTTGCACAGTGAACAGTTAGAATGAGTGTGTCCACATGGAGGTGTTCACACTGAGCTGTTAGAATGAGTTTATCCCTGTGGAGGTGTGCACACTGAACTGTTAGAATGAGTGTGTCCATATGGAAGTGTGCACACTGAACTGTTAGAATGAGTGTGTCCACATGTAGGTGTGCACACTGAATTGTTAGAATGAGTGTGTCCACATGGAGGTGTGCACACTGAACTGTTAGAATGAGTGTGCCCACATGGAGGTGTGTACACTGAACTGTTAGAATGAGTATGCCCACATGGAGGTGTGCACACTGAACTGTTAGAATGAGTGTGTCCCTGTGGAGGTGTGCACACTGAAATGTTGGAATGATTATGTCCACATGGAAGTGTCCACACTGAACTGTTAGAATGAGTGTGTCCACATGGAGGTGTGCACACTGAACTGTTAGAATGAGTGTGTCCACATTGATGTGTGCACACTGAACTGTTAGAATGAGTGTGCCCACATGGAGGTGTGCACACTGAACTGTTAGAATGAGTATGCCCACTTGGAGGTGTGCACACTGAACTGTTAGAGTGATTGTGTCCACATGCAGGTGTGCACACTGAACTGTTAGAATGAGTGTGTCCCTGTGGAGGTGTGCACAGTGAACTGTTAGAATGATTATGTCCACATGGAGGTGTGCACACTGAACTGTTAGAATGAGTGTGTCCCTGTGGAGGTGTGCACACTGAACTGTTAGAATGTGTCCACATGGAGGTGTGCACACTGAACTGTTAGAATGATTGTGTCCACATGGAGGTGTGCACACTGAACTGTTAAAATGACTGTGCCCACATGAGGGTGTGCACACTGAACTGTTAGAATGAGTGTGTCCCTGTAGAGGTGTGCACAGTGAACTGTTAGAATGATTATGTCCACATGGAGATGTGCATACTGAACTGTTAGAATGAGTGTATCCCTGTGGAGGTGTGCACACTGAACTGTTACAATGTGTCCACATGGAGGTGTGCACACTGAACTGTTAGAATGATTGTGTCCACATGGAGGTGTGCACACTGAACTGTTAAAATGACTGTGCCCACATGGAGGTGTGCACACTGAACTGTTAGAATTATTGTGTCCACATGAGGGTGTGCACACTGAACTGTTAGAATGAGTGTGTCCCTATGGAGGTGTGCACACTGAACTGTTAGAATGATTATGTCTACATGGAGGTGTGCACACTGAACTGTTAGAATGAGTGTGTCCCTGTAGAGGTGTGCACACTGAACTGTTAGAATGAGTGTGTCCACATGGAAGTGTGCACACTGAACTGTTAGAATGAGTGTGTCCACATGGAGGTGTGCACACTGAACTGTTAGAATGAGTGTATCCCTGTGTAGGTGTGCACACTGAACTGTTAGAATGAGTGTGTCCACATGGAGTTGTTCACACTGAACTGTTAGAATGACTGTGTCCACATGGAGGTGTGAACACTGAACTGTTAGAATGAGTGTGTCCACATGGTGTTGTGCACACTGAACTGTTAGAATGAGTGTGCCCACATGGAGGTGTGCACACTGAACTGTTAGAATGAGTATGCCCACTTGGAGGTGTGCACACTGAACTGTTACAATGATTGTGTCCACATGCAGGTGTGCCCACTGAACTGTTAGAATGAGTGTGTCCCTGTGGAGGTGTGCACAGTGAACTGTTAGAATGATTAAGTCCACATGGAGGTGTGCACACTGAACTGTTAGAATGAGTGTGTCCCTGTGGAGGTGTGCACACTGAACTGTTAGAATGTGTCCACATGGAGGTGTGCACACTGAACTGTTAGAATGATTGTGTCCACATGGAGGTGTGCACACTGAACTGTTAAAATGACTGTACCCACATGCAGGTATGCACACTGAACTGTTAGAATGATTGTGTCCACATGAGGGTGTGGACACTGAACTTTTAGAATGAGTGTGTCCCTGTGGAGGTGTGCACACAGAACTGTTAGAATGATTATGTCCACATGGAGGTGTGCACACTGAACTGTTAGAATGAGTGTATCCCTGTGGAGGTGTGCAGACTGAACTGTTAGAATGAGTGTGTCCACATGGAGGTGTGCACACTGAACTGTTAGAATGAGTGTGTCCACATGGAGGTGTGCACACTGAACTGTTAGAATGAGTGTGTCCACATGGAGGTGTGCACACTGAACTGTTAGAATGAGTGTGTCCCTGTGGAGGTGTGCACACTGAACTGTTAGAATGAGTGTGCCCACATGGAGGTGTGCACACTGAACTGTTAGAATGATTGTGTCCCTGTGGAGGTGTGCACACTGAACTGTTAGAATGAGTGTGTCCACATGGAGGTGTGCACACCGAAGTGTTAGAAGTTGTCCACATGGAGGTGTGCACACTGAACTGTTAGAATGAGTGTGTCCACATGGAGGTGTGCACACTGAACTGTTAGAATGAGTGTGTCCACATGGAGGTGTGCACACTGAACTGTTAGAATGAGTGTGCCCACATGGAGGTGTGCACACTGAACTGTTAGAATGAGTGTGTCCACATGAAGGTGTGCACACTGAACTGTTAGAATAAGTGTATCCCTGTTTAGGTGTGCACACTGAACTGTTAGAATGAGTGTGTCCACATGGAGGTGTGCACACTGAACTGTTAGAATGAGTGTGTCCACATGGAGGTGTGCACACTGAACTGTTAGAATGAGTGTGTCCACATGGAGGTGTGCACACTGAACTGTTAGAATGAGTGTGCCCACATGGAATTGTGCACACTGAACTGTTGGAATGACTGTGTCCACAAGGTGGTGTGCCCACTGAACTGTTAGAATGAGGGTGTCCACATGGAGGTGTGCACACTGAACTGTTAGAATGAGTGTGTCCACAATGAGGGGTGCACACTGAACTGTTAGAATGAGTATGCCCTCATGGAGGTGTGCACACTGAACTGTTAGAATGATTGTGTCCACATGGAGGTGTGCACACTGAACTGTTAGAATGAGTGTGTCCCTGTGGAGGTGTGTACACTTAAATGTTAGAATGAGTGTGTCCACATGGATGTGTGCACACCGAAGTGTTAGAATATGTCCACATGGAGGTGTGCACACTGAACTGTTAGAATGAGTGTGTCCACAATGAGCTGTGCACACTGAACTGCTGGAATGAGTATGCCCTCATGGAGGTGTGCACACTGAACTGTTAGAATGATTGTGTCCACATGGAGCTGTGCACACTGAACTGTTAGAATGAGTGTGTCCACATGGAGGTGTGCACACTGAACTGTTAGAATAAGTGTATCCCTGTTTAGGTGTGCACACTGAACTGTTAGATTGAGTGTGTCCACATGGAGGTGTGCACACTGAACTGTTAGAATGAGTGTGTCCACATGGAGGTGTGCACACTGAACTGTTAGAATGAGTGTGTCCACATGGAGGTGTGCACACTGAACTGTTAGAATGAGTGTGCCCACATGGAATTGTGCACACTGAACTGTTGGAATGACTGTGTCCACAAGGTGGTGTGCCCACTGAACTGTTAGAATGAGGGTGTCCACATGGAGGTGTGCACACTGAACTGTTAGAATGAGTGTGTCCACAATGAGGGGTGCACACTGAACTGTTAGAATGAGTATGCCCTCATGGAGGTGTGCACACTGAACTGTTAGAATGATTGTGTCCACATGGAGGTGTGCACACTGAAATGTTAGAATGAGTGTGTCCCTGTGGAGGTGTGTACACTTAAATGTTAGAATGAGTGTGTCCACATGGATGTGTGCACACCGAAGTGTTAGAATATGTCCACATGGAGGTGTGCACACTGAACTGTTAGAATGAGTGTATCCCTGTGGAGGTGTGCACACTGAACTGTTAGAATGAGTGAGTCCACATGGAGGTGTGCACAATGAACTGTTAGAATGAGTGTGTCCACATGGAGGTGTGCACACTGACCTGTTAGAATGAGTGTGTCCACAATGAGGTGTGCACACTGAACTGCTGGAATGAGTATGCCCTCATGGAGGTGTGCACACTGAACTGTTAGAATGATTGTGTCCACATGGAGCTGTGCACACTGAACTGTTAGAATGAGTGTGTCCACATGGAGGTGTGCATAGTGAACTGTTAGAATGAGTGTGTCCACATGGAGGTGTGCACACTGAACTGTTAGAATGAGTGTGTCCACACGGAGGTGTGCACACTGAACTGTTAGAATGTGTGTGTCCACATGGAGGTGTGCACACTGAACTGTTAGAATGAGTGTGCCCACATGGAGGTGTGCACACTGAACTGTTAGAATGAGTGTGTCCACATGGAGGTGTGCACACTGAACTGTTAGAATGATTGTGTCCACATGAGGGTGTGCACACTGAACTGTTAGATTGAGTGTGTCCCTGTGGAGGTGTGCACACTGAACTGTTAGAATGATTATGTCCACATGGAGGTGTGCACACTGAACTGTTAGAATTAGTGTATCCCTGTGGAGGTGTGCACATTGAACTGTTAGAATGTGTCCACATGGAGGTGTGCACACTGAACTGTTAGAATGATTGTGTCCACACTGAGGTGTGCACACTGAACTGTTAAAATGACTGTGCCCACATGGAGGTGTACACACTGAACTGTTAGAATGATTGTTTCCACATGAGGGTGTGCACACTGAATTGTTAGAATGAGTGTGTCCCTGTGGAGGTGTGCACACTGAACTGTTAGAATGATTATATCCACATGGAGGTGTGCACACTGAACTGTTAGAATGAGTGTGCCCACATGGAATTGTGCACACTGAACTGTTGGAATGACTGTGTCCACATGGAGGTGTGCACACTGAACTGTTAGAATGAGGGTGTCCACATGGAGGTGCGCACACTGAACTGTTAGAATGAGTGTGTCCACAATGAGGGGTGCACACTGAACTGTTAGAATGAGTATGCCCTCATGGAGGTGTGCACACTGAACTGTTAGAATGAGTGTGTCCCTGTGGAGGTGTGTACACTTAAATGTTAGAATGAGTGTGTCCACATGGAAATGTGCACACTGAACTGTTAGAATGAGTGTGTCCACATGGAGGTGTGCACACTGAACTGTTAGAATGATTGTGCCCACATGGAGGTGTGCACACTGAACTGTTAGAATGAGTGTGTCCACATGGATGTGTGCACACTCAACTGTTAGAATGAGTGTGTCCACATGGAGGTGTGCACACTGAACTGTTAGAATGAGTGTGCCCACATGGAGGTGTGCACACTGAAATGTTAGAATGAGTGTGTCCACATGGAGGTGTGCACACTGAACTGTTAGAATGAGTGTGCCCACATGGAGGTGTGCACACTGAACTGTTAGAATGAGTGTGCCCACTTGGAGGTGTGCACACTGAACTGTCAGAATGATTGTGTCCACATGCAGGTGTGCACACTGAACTGTTAGAATGAGTGTGCCCACATGGAGGTGTGCACACTGAACTGTTAAAATGACTGTGCCCACATGGAGTTGTGCACACTGAACTGTTAGAATGATTGTGTCCACATGAGGGTGTGCACACTGAACTGTTAGAATGAGTGTGTCCCTGCGAAGGTGTGCACACTGAACTGTTAGAATGATTATGTCCACATGGAGGTGTGCACACTGAAATGTTAGAATGAGTGTATCCCTGTGGAGGTTTGCACACTGAACTGTTAGAATGAGTGTGTCCATATGGAGGTGTGCACACTAAACTGTTAGAATGAGTGTGTCCACATGGAGGTGTGCACAGTGAACTGTTAAATTGAGTGTGTCCACATGGAGGTGTGCACACTGAACTGTTAGAATGAGTGTGTCCCTGTGGAGGTGTGCACACTGAACGGTTAGAATGAGTGTGCCCACATGGAGGTGTGCACACTCAACTGTTAGAATGAGTGTGCCCACATGGAGGTGTGCACACTGAACTGTTAGAATGAGTGTGTCCACATGGAGGTGTGCACACTGATCTGTTAGAATGAGTGTGCCCACATGGAGTTGTGCACACTGAACTGTTAGAATGATTGTGTCCACATGAGGGTGTGCACACTGAACTGTTAGAATGAGTGTGTCCCTGTGGAGGTGTGCACACTGAACTGTTCAAATGATTATGTCCACATGGAGGTGTGCACACTGAACTGTTAGAATGAGTGTGTCCCTGTGGAGGTGTGCACACTGAACTCTTAGAATGACTGTGTCCACATGGAGGTGTGCACACTGAACTGTTAGAATGAATGTGTCCACATGGAGGTGTGCACACTGAACTGTTAGAATGAGTTTTTCCACATGGAGGTGTGCACACTGAACTGTTAGAATGAGTGTGTCCACATGGAAGTGTGCACCCTGAACTGTTAGAATGAGTTTGCCCACATGAAGGTGTGCACACTGAACTGTTAGAATGAGTGTGTCCACATGGAGGTGTGCACACTGAGCTGTTAGAATGAGTTTATCCCTGTGGAGGTACGCACACTGAACTGTTAGAATGGGTGTGTCCACATGGAAGTGTGCACACTGAACTGTTAGAATGAGTGTGGCCACATGGAGGTGTGCACACTGAACTGTTAGAATGAGTGTGTCCACATGGAGGTGTGCACACTGAACTGTTAGAATCAGTGTGTCCACATGGAGGTGTGCACACTGAACTGTTAGAATGAGTTTGCCCACATGGAGGTGTGCACACTGAACTGTTAGAATGAGTGTGCCCACATGGAGGTGTGCACACTGAACTGTTAGAATGAGTATGCCCACTTGGAGGTGTGCACACTGAACTGTTAGAATGATTGTGTCCACATGCAGGTGTGCACATTGAACTGTTACAATGAGTGTGTCCCTGTGGAGGTGTGCACAGTGAACTGTTAGAATGATTATGTCCACATGGATGTGTGCACACTGAACTGTTAGAATGAGTGTGTCCCTGTGGATGTGTGCACACTGAACTGTTAGAATGTGTCCACATGGAGGTGTGCACACTGTACTGTTAGAATGATTGTGTCCACATGGAGGTGTGCACACTGAAATGTTAGAATGATTGTGTCCACATGGAGGTGTGCACACTGAACTGTTAAAATGACTGTGCCCACATGGAGGTGTGCACACTGAACTGTTAGAATGATTGTGTCCACATGGAGGTGTGCACACTGAACTGTTAGAATGAGTGTATCCCTGTGAAGGTGTGCACACTGAACTGTTAGAATGAGTGTGTCCACATGGAGGTGTTCACACTGAACTGTTAGAATGAGTGTGTCCACATGGAGGTGTGCACACTGAACTGTTAGAATGAGTGTGTCCACATGGAGGTGTGCACACTGAACTGTTAGAATGAGTGTGTCCACATGGAGGTGTGCACACTGAACTGTTAGAATGATTGTATCCCTGTGGAGGTGTGCACACTGAACTGTTAGAATGAGTGTGTCCACATGGATGTGTGCACACTGAACTGTTAGAATGAGTGTGTCCACATCGAGTTGTGCACCCTGAACTGTTAGAATGAGTGTATCCCTGTGTAGGTGTGCACACTGAACTGTTAGAATGAGTGTGTCCACATGGAGGTGTTCACACTGAACTGTTAGAATGAGTGTGTCCACATGGAGGTGTGCACACTGAACTGTTAGAATGAGTGTGTCCCTGCGAAGGTGTGCACACTGAACTGTTAGAATGATTATGTCCACATGGAGGTGTGCACACTGAAATGTTAGCATGAGTGTATCCCTGTGGAGGTTTGCACACTGAACTGTTAGAATGAGTGTGTCCACATGGAGGTGTGCACACTAAACTGTTAGTATGAGTGTGTCCACATGGAGGTGTGCACACTGAACTGTTAGATTGAGTGTGTCCACATGGAGGTGTGCACACTGAACTGTTAGAATGAGTGTGTCCCTGTGGAGGTGTGCACACTGAATGGTTAGAATGAGTGTGTCCACATGGGGGTGTGCACACTGAACTGTTAGAATGAGTGTGCCCACATGGAGGTGTGCACACTGAACTGTTAGAATGAGTGTGTCCACATGGGGGTGTGCACACTCAACTGTTAGAATGAGTGTGCCCACATGGAGGTGTGCACACTGAACTGTTAGAATGAGTGTGTCCACATGGGGGTGTGCACACTGAACTGTTAGAATGAGTGTGCCCACATGGAGTTGTGCACACTGAACTGTTAGAATGATTGTGTCCACATGAGGGTGTGCACACTGAACTGTTAGAATGAGTGTGTCCACATGGAGGTGTGAACACTGAACTGTTCGAATGATTATGTCCACATGGAGGTGTGCACACTGAACTGTTAGAATGAGTGTGTCCCTGTGGAGGTGTGCACACTGAACTGTTAGAATGAGTGTGCCCACATGGAGTTGTGCACACTGAACTGTTAGAATGAGTGTGCCCACATGGAGTTGTGCACACTGAACTGTTAGAATGAGTGTGCCCACATGGAGGTGTGCACACTGAACTGTTAGAATGATTGTGTCCACATGGAGGTGTGCACACTGAACTGTTAGAATGAGTGTGCCCACATGGAATTGTGCACACTGAACTGTTAGAATGACTGTGTCCACATGGAGGTGTGCACACTGAATTGTTAGAATGACTGTGTCCACATGGAGGTGTGCACACTGAACTGTTAGAATGAGTGTGTCCACATGGAGGTGTGCACACTGAACTGTTAGAATGAATGTGTCCACATGGAGGTGTGCACACTGAACTGTTAGAATGAGTGTGTCCACATGGAGGTGTGCACACTGAACTGTTAGAATGAGTTTTTCCACATGGAGGTGTGCACACTGAACTGTTAGAATGAGTGTGTCCACATGGAAGTGTGCACACTGAACTGTTAGAATGAGTTTGCCCACATGGAGGTGTGCACACTGAACTGTTAGAATGAGTGTGTCCACATGGAGGTGTGCACACTGAGCTGTTAGAATGAGTTTATCCCTGTGGAGGTGTGCACACTGAACTGTTAGAATGGGTGTGTCCACATGGAAGTGTGCACACTGAACTGTTAGAATGAGTGTGGCCACATGGAGGTATGCACACTGAACTGTTAGAATGAGTGTGTCCACATGGAGGTGTGCACACTGAACTGTTAGAATCAGTGTGCCCACATGGAGGTGTGCACACTGAACTGTTAGAATGAGTGTGCCCACATGGAGGTGTGCACACTGAACTGTTAGAATGAGTATGCCCACTTGGAGGTGTGCACACTGAACTGTTAGAATGATTGTGTCCACATGCAGGTGTGCACATTGAACTGTTACAATGAGTGTGTCCCTGTGGAGTTGTGCACAGTGAACTGTTAGAATGATTATGTCCACATGGTGGTGTGCACACTGAACTGTTAGAATGAGTGTGTCCCTGTGGAGGTGTGCACACTGAACTGTTAGAATGTGTCCACATGGAGGTGTGCACACTGAACTGTTAGAATGATTGTGTCCACATGGAGGTGTGCACACTGAACTGTTAAAATGACTGTGCCCACATGTTGGTGTGCACACTGAACTGTTAGAATGATTGTGTCCACATGAGGGTGTGCACACTGAACTGTTAGAATGAGTGTGTCCCTGTGGAGGTGTGCACAGTGAACTGTTAGAATGATTATGTCCACATGGAGGTGTGCACACTGAACTGTTAGAATGAGTGTATCCCTGTGGAGTTGTGCACACTGAACTGTTAGAATGAGTGTATCCCTGTGGAGGTGCGCACACTGAACTGTTAGAATGGGTGTGTCCACATGGAAGTGTGCACACTGAACTGTTAGAATGAGTGTGGCCACATGGAGGTGTGCACACTGAACTGTTAGAATGAGTGTGTCCACATGGAGGTGTGCAAACTGAACTGTTAGAATCAGTGTGTCCACATGGAGGTGTGCACACTGAACTGTTAGAATGAGTTTGCCCACATGGAGGTGTGCACACTGAACTGTTAGAATGAGTGTGCCCACATGGAGGTGTGCACACTGAACTGTTAGAATGAGTATGCCCACTTGGAGGTGTGCACACTGAACTGTTAGAATGATTGTGTCCACATGCAGGTGTGCACATTGAACTGTTACAATGAGTGTGTCCCTGTGGAGGTGTGCACAGTGAACTGTTAGAATGATTATGTCCACATGGATGTGTGCACACTGAACTGTTAGAATGAGTGTGTCCCTGTGGATGTGTGCACACTGAACTGTTAGAATGTGTCCACATGGAGGTGTGCACACTGAACTGTTAGAATGATTCTGTCCACATGGAGGTGTGCACACTGAACTGTTAGAATGTGTCCACATGGAGGTGTGCACACTGAAATGTTAGAATGATTGTGTCCACATGGAGGTGTGCACACTGATCTGTTAAAATGACTCTGCCCACATGGAGGTGTGCACACTGAACTGTTAGAATGATTGTGTCCACATGGAGGTGTGCACACTGAACTGTTAGAATGAGTGTATCCCTGTGTAGGTGTGCACACTGAACTGTTAGAATGAGTGTGTCCACATGGAGGTGTTCACACTGAACTGTTAGAATGAGTGTGTCCACATGGAGGTGTGCACACTGAACTGTTAGAATGAGTGTGTCCACATGGAGGTGTGCACACTGAACTGTTAGAATGAGTGTGTCCACATGGAGGTGTGCACACTGAAATGTTAGAATGATTGTATCCCTGTGGAGGTGTGCACACTGAACTGTTAGAATGAGTGTGTCCACATGGATGTGTGCACACTGAACTGTTAGAATGAGTGTGTCCACATCGAGTTGTGCACCCTGAACTGTTAGAATGAGTGTATCCCTGTGTAGGTGTGCACACTGAACTGTTACAATGATTGTGTCCACATGCAGGTGTGCCCACTGAACTGTTAGAATGAGTGTGTCCCTGTGGAGGTGTGCACAGTGAACTGTTAGAATGATTAAGTCCACATGGAGGTGTGCACACTGAACTGTTAGAATGAGTGTGTCCCTGTGGAGGTGTGCACACTGAACTGTTAGAATGTGTCCACATGGAGGTGTGCACACTGAACTGTTAGAATGATTGTGTCCACATGGAGGTGTGCACACTGAACTGTTAAAATGACTGTACCCACATGCAGGTATGCACACTGAACTGTTAGAATGATTGTGTCCACATGAGGGTGTGGACACTGAACTTTTAGAATGAGTGTGTCCCTGTGGAGGTGTGCACACAGAACTGTTAGAATGATTATGTCCACATGGAGGTGTGCACACTGAATTGTTAGAATGAGTGTATCCCTGTGGAGGTGTGCAGACTGAACTGTTAGAATGAGTGTGTCCACATGGAGGTGTGCACACTGAACTGTTAGAATGAGTGTGTCCACATGGAGGTGTGCACACTGAACTGTTAGAATGAGTGTGTCCACATGGAGGTGTGCACACTGAACTGTTAGAATGAGTGTGTCCCTGTGGAGGTGTGCACACTGAACTGTTAGAATGAGTGTGCCCACATGGAGGTGTGCACACTGAACTGTTAGAATGATTGTGTCCCTGTGGAGGTGTGCACACTGAACTGTTAGAATGAGTGTGTCCACATGGAGGTGTGCACACCGAAGTGTTAGAAGTTGTCCACATGGAGGTGTGCACACTGAACTGTTAGAATGAGTGTGTCCACATGGAGGTGTGCACACTGAACTGTTAGAATGAGTGTGTCCACATGGAGGTGTGCACACTGAACTGTTAGAATGAGTGTGCCCACATGGAGGTGTGCACACTGAACTGTTAGAATGAGTGTGTCCACATGAAGGTGTGCACACTGAACTGTTAGAATAAGTGTATCCCTGTTTAGGTGTGCACACTGAACTGTTAGAATGAGTGTGTCCACATGGAGGTGTGCACACTGAACTGTTAGAATGACTGTGTGCACATGGAGGTGTGCACACTGAACTGTTAGAATGAGTGTGTCCACATGGAGGTGTGCACACTGAACTGTTAGAATGAGTGTGCCCACATGGAATTGTGCAAACTGAACTGTTGGAATGACTGTGTCCACAAGGTGGTGTGCCCACTGAACTGTTAGAATGAGGGTGTCCACATGGAGGTGTGCACACTGAACTGTTAGAATGAGTGTGTCCACAATGAGGGGTGCACACTGAACTGTTAGAATGAGTATGCCCTCATGGAGGTGTGCACACTGAACTGTTAGAATGATTGTGTCCACATGGAGGTGTGCACACTGAACTGTTAGAATGAGTGTGTCCCTGTGGAGGTGTGTACACTTAAATGTTAGAATGAGTGTGTCCACATGGATGTGTGCACACCGAAGTGTTAGAATATGTCCACATGGTGGTGTGCACACTGAACTGTTAGAATGAGTGTGTCCACAATGAGCTGTGCACACTGAACTGCTGGAATGAGTATGCCCTCATGGAGGTGTGCACACTGAACTGTTAGAATGATTGTGTCCACATGGAGCTGTGCACACTGAACTGTTAGAATGAGTGTGTCCACATGGAGGTGTGCACACTGAACTGTTAGAATAAGTGTATCCCTGTTTAGGTGTGCACACTGAACTGTTAGAATGAGTGTGTCCACATGGAGGTGTGCACACTGAACTGTTAGAATGAGTGTGTCCACATGGAGGTGTGCACACTGAACTGTTAGAATGAGTGTGTCCACATGGAGGTGTGCACACTGAACTGTTAGAATGAGTGTGCCCACATGGAATTGTGCACACTGAACTGTTGGAATGACTGTGTCCACAAGGTGGTGTGCCCACTGAACTGTTAGAATGAGGGTGTCCACATGGAGGTGTGCACACTGAACTGTTAGAATGAGTGTGTCCACAATGAGGGGTGCACACTGAACTGTTAGAATGAGTATGCCCTCATGGAGGTGTGCACACTGAACTGTTAGAATGATTGTGTCCACATGGAGGTGTGCACACTGAAATGTTAGAATGAGTGTGTCCCTGTGGAGGTGTGTACACTTAAATGTTAGAATGAGTGTGTCCACATGGATGTGTGCACACCGAAGTGTTAGAATATGTCCACATGGAGGTGTGCACACTGAACTGTTAGAATGAGTGTATCCCTGTGGAGGTGTGCACACTGAACTGTTAGAATGAGTGAGTCCACATGGAGGTGTGCACAATGAACTGTTAGAATGAGTGTGTCCACATGGAGGTGTGCACACTGACCTGTTAGAATGAGTGTGTCCACAATGAGGTGTGCACACTGAACTGCTGGAATGAGTATGCCCTCATGGAGGTGTGCACACTGAACTGTTATAATGATTGTGTCCACATGGAGCTGTGCACACTGAACTGTTAGAATGAGTGTGTCCACATGGAGGTGTGCATAGTGAACTGTTAGAATGAGTGTGTCCACATGGAGGTGTGCACACTGAACTGTTAGAATGAGTGTGTCCACATGGAGGTGTGCACACTGAACTGTTAGAATGTGTGTGTCCACATGGAGGTGTGCACACTGAACTGTTAGAATGAGTGTGCCCACATGGAGGTGTGCACACTGAACTGTTAGAATGAGTGTGTCCACATGGAGGTGTGCACACTGAACTGTTAGAATGATTGTGTCCACATGAGGGTGTGCACACTGAACTGTTAGATTGAGTGTGTCCCTGTGGAGGTGTGCACACTGAACTGTTAGAATGATTATGTCCACATGGAGGTGTGCACACTGAACTGTTAGAATTAGTGTATCCCTGTGGAGGTGTGCACATTGAACTGTTAGAATGTGTCCACATGGAGGTGTGCACACTGAACTGTTAGAATGATTGTGTCCACACTGAGGTGTGCACACTGAACTGTTAAAATGACTGTGCCCACATGGAGGTGTACACACTGAACTGTTAGAATGATTGTTTCCACATGAGGGTGTGCACACTGAATTGTTAGAATGAGTGTGTCCCTGTGGAGGTGTGCACACTGAACTGTTAGAATGATTATATCCACATGGAGGTGTGCACACTGAACTGTTAGAATGAGTGTGCCCACATGGAATTGTGCACACTGAACTGTTGGAATGACTGTGTCCACATGGAGGTGTGCACACTGAACTGTTAGAATGAGGGTGTCCACATGGAGGTGCGCACACTGAACTGTTAGAATGAGTGTGTCCACAATGAGGGGTGCACACTGAACTGTTAGAATGAGTATGCCCTCATGGAGGTGTGCACACTGAACTGTTAGAATGAGTGTGTCCCTGTGGAGGTGTGTACACTTAAATGTTAGAATGAGTGTGTCCACATGGATGTGTGCACACCGAAGTGTTAGAATATGTCCACATGGAGGTGTGCACACTGAACTGTTAGAATGAGTGTATCCCTGTGGAGGTGTGCACACTGAACTGTTAGAATGAGTGAGTCCACATGGAGGTGTGCACAATGAACTGTTAGAATGAGTGTGTCCACATGGAGGTGTGCACACTGAACTGTTAGAATGAGTGTGTCCACAATGAGGTGTGCACACTGAACTGTTAGAATGAGTGTGTCCACACGGAGGTGTGCACACTGAACTGTTAGAATGTGTATGTCCACATGGAGGTGTGCACACTGAACTGTTAGAATGAGTGTGCCCACATGGAGGTGTGCACACTGAACTGTTAGAATGAGTGTGTCCACATGAGGGTGTGCACACTGAAATGTTAGAATGAGTGTGTCCCTGTGGAGGTGTGCACACTGAACTGTTAGAATGATTATATCCACATGGAGGTGTGCACACTGAACTGTTAGAATGAGTGTATCCCTGTGGAGGTGTGCACACTGAACTGTTAGAATGAGTGTGTCCACATGGAAATGTGCACACTGAACTGTTAGAATGAGTGTGTCCACATGGAGGTGTGCACACTGAACTGTTAGAATGATTGTGCCCACATGGAGGTGTGCACACTGAACTGTTAGAATGAGTGTGTCCACATGGATGTGTGCACACTCAACTGTTAGAATGAGTGTGTCCACATGGAGGTGTGCACACTGAACTGTTAGAATGAGTGTGCCCACATGGAGGTGTGCACACTGAAATGTTAGAATGAGTGTGTCCACATGGAGGTGTGCACACTGAACTGTTAGAATGAGTGTGCCCACATGGAGGTGTGCACACTGAACTGTTAGAATGAGTGTGCCCACTTGGAGGTGTGCACACTGAACTGTCAGAATGATTGTGTCCACATGCAGGTGTGCACACTGAACTGTTAGAATGAGTGTGCCCACATGGAGGTGTGCACACTGAACTGTTAAAATGACTGTGCCCACATGGAGTTGTGCACACTGAACTGTTAGAATGATTGTGTCCACATGAGGGTGTGCACACTGAACTGTTAGATTGAGTGTGTCCCTGTGGAGGTGTGCACACTGAACTGTTAGAATGATTATGTCCACATGGAGGTGTGCACACTGAACTGTTAGAATTAGTGTATCCCTGTGGAGGTGTGCACATTGAACTGTTAGAATGTGTCCACATGGAGGTGTGCACACTGAACTGTTAGAATGATTGTGTCCACACTGAGGTGTGCACACTGAACTGTTAAAATGACTGTGCCCACATGGAGGTGTACACACTGAACTGTTAGAATGATTGTTTCCACATGAGGGTGTGCACACTGAATTGTTAGAATGAGTGTGTCCCTGTGGAGGTGTGCACACTGAACTGTTAGAATGATTATATCCACATGGAGGTGTGCACACTGAACTGTTAGAATGAGTGTGCCCACATGGAATTGTGCACACTGAACTGTTGGAATGACTGTGTCCACATGGAGGTGTGCACACTGAACTGTTAGAATGAGGGTGTCCACATGGAGGTGCGCACACTGAACTGTTAGAATGAGTGTGTCCACAATGAGGGGTGCACACTGAACTGTTAGAATGAGTATGCCCTCATGGAGGTGTGCACACTGAACTGTTAGAATGAGTGTGTCCCTGTGGAGGTGTGTACACTTAAATGTTAGAATGAGTGTGTCCACATGGATGTGTGCACACCGAAGTGTTAGAATATGTCCACATGGAGGTGTGCACACTGAACTGTTAGAATGAGTGTATCCCTGTGGAGGTGTGCACACTGAACTGTTAGAATGAGTGAGTCCACATGGAGGTGTGCACAATGAACTGTTAGAATGAGTGTGTCCACATGGAGGTGTGCACACTGAACTGTTAGAATGAGTGTGTCCACAATGAGGTGTGCACACTGAACTGTTAGAATGAGTGTGTCCACACGGAGGTGTGCACACTGAACTGTTAGAATGTGTATGTCCACATGGAGTTGTGCACACTGAACTGTTAGAATGAGTGTGCCCACATGGAGGTGTGCACACTGAACTCTTAGAATGAGTGTGTCCACATGAGGGTGTGCACACTGAAATGTTAGAATGAGTGTGTCCCTGTGGAGGTGTGCACACTGAACTGTTAGAATGATTATATCCACATGGAGGTGTGCACACTGAACTGTTAGAATGAGTGTATCCCTGTGGAGGTGTGCACACTGAACTGTTAGAATGAGTGTGTCCACATGGAAATGTGCACACTGAACTGTTAGAATGAGTGTGTCCACATGGAGGTGTGCACACTGAACTGTTAGAATGATTGTGCCCACATGGAGGTGTGCACACTGAACTGTTAGAATGAGTGTGTCCACATGGATGTGTGCACACTCAACTGTTAGAATGAGTGTGTCCACATGGAGGTGTGCACACTGAACTGTTAGAATGAGTGTGCCCACATGGAGGTGTGCACACTGAAATGTTAGAATGAGTGTGTCCACATGGAGGTGTGCACACTGAACTGTTAGAATGAGTGTGCCCACATGGAGGTGTGCACACTGAACTGTTAGAATGAGTGTGCCCACTTGGAGGTGTGCACACTGAACTGTCAGAATGATTGTGTCCACATGCAGGTGTGCACACTGAACTGTTAGAATGAGTGTGCCCACATGGAGGTGTGCACACTGAACTGTTAAAATGACTGTGCCCACATGGAGTTGTGCACACTGAACTGTTAGAATGATTGTGTCCACATGAGGGTGTGCACACTGAACTGTTAGAATGAGTGTGTCCCTGCGAAGGTGTGCACACTGAACTGTTAGAATGATTATGTCCACATGGAGGTGTGCACACTGAAATGTTAGAATGAGTGTATCCCTGTGGAGGTTTGCACACTGAACTGTTAGAATGAGTGTGTCCATATGGAGGTGTGCACACTAAACTGTTAGAATGAGTGTGTCCACATGGAGGTGTGCACAGTGAACTGTTAGATTGAGTGTGTCCACATGGAGGTGTGCACACTGAACTGTTAGAATGAGTGTGTCCCTGTGGAGGTGTGCACACTGAACGGTTAGAATGAGTGTGCCCACATGGAGGTGTGGCACACTCAACTTTAGAATGAGTGTGCCCACATGGAGGTGTGCACACTGAACTGTTAGAATGAGTGTGTCCACATGGAGGTGTGCACACTGAACTGTTAGAATGAGTGTGCCCACATGGAGTTGTGCACACTGAACTGTTAGAATGATTGTGTCCACATGAGGGTGTGCACACTGAACTGTTAGAATGAGTGTGTCCCTGTGGAGGTGTGCACACTGAACTGTTCAAATGATTATGTCCACATGGAGGTGTGCACACTGAACTGTTAGAATGAGTGTGTCCCTGTGGAGGTGTGCACACTGAACTCTTAGAATGACTGTGTCCACATGGAGGTGTGCACACTGAACTGTTAGAATGAATGTGTCCACATGGAGGTGTGCACACTGAACTGTTAGAATGAGTTTTTCCACATGGAGGTGTGCACACTGAACTGTTAGAATGAGTGTGTCCACATGGAAGTGTGCACACTGAACTGTTAGAATGAGTTTGCCCACATGAAGGTGTGCACACTGAACTGTTAGAATGAGTGTGTCCACATGGAGGTGTGCACACTGAGCTGTTAGAATGAGTTTATCCCTGTGGAGGTGCGCACACTGAACTGTTAGAATGGGTGTGTCCACATGGAAGTGTGCACACTGAACTGTTAGAATGAGTGTGGCCACATGGAGGTGTGCACACTGAACTGTTAGAATGAGTGTGTCCACATGGAGGTGTGCACACTGAACTGTTAGAATCAGTGTGTCCACATGGAGGTGTGCACACTGAACTGTTAGAATGAGTTTGCCCACATGGAGGTGTGCACACTGAACTGTTAGAATGAGTGTGCCCACATGAAGGTGTTCACACTGAACTGTTAGAATGAGTGTGTCCACATGGAGGTGTGCACACTGAACTGTTAGAATGAGTGTGTCCACATGGAGGTGTGCACACTGAACTGTTAGAATGAGTGTGTCCACATGGAGGTGTGCACACTGAACTGTTAGAATGATTGTATCCCTGTGGAGGTGTGCACACTGAACTGTTAGAATGAGTGTGTCCACATGGATGTGTGCACACTGAAATGTTAGAATGAGTGTGTCCACATCGAGTTGTGCACCCTGAACTGTTAGAATGAGTGTATCCCTGTGTAGGTGTGCACACTGAACTGTTAGAATGAGTGTGTCCACATGGAGGTGTTCACACTGAACTGTTAGAATGAGTGTGTCCACATGGAGGTGTGCACACTGAACTGTTAGAATGAGTGTGTCCCTGCGAAGGTGTGCACACTGAACTGTTAGAATGATTATGTCCACATGGAGGTGTGCACACTGAAATGTTAGAATGAGTGTATCCCTGTGGAGGTTTGCACACTGAACTGTTAGAATGAGTGTGTCCACATGGAGGTGTGCACACTAAACTGTTAGTATGAGTGTGTCCACATGGAGGTGTGCACACTGAACTGTTAGATTGAGTGTGTCCACATGGAGGTGTGCACACTGAAGTGTTAGAATGAGCGTGTCCCTGTGGAGGTGTGCACACTGAACGGTTAGAATGAGTGTGTCCACATGGGGGTGTGCACACTTAACTGTTAGAATGAGTGTGCCCACATGGAGGTGTGCACACTGAACTGTTAGAATGAGTGTGTCCACATGGGGGTGTGCACACTCAACTGTTAGAATGAGTGTGCCCACATGGAGGTGTGCACACTGAACTGTTAGAATGAGTGTGTCCACATGGGGGTGTGCACACTGAACTGTTAGAATGAGTGTGACCACATGGAGTTGTGCACACTGAACTGTTAGAATGATTGTGTCCACATGAGGGTGTGCACACTGAACTGTTAGAATGAGTGTGTCCCTGTGGAGGTGTGCACACTGAACTGTTAGAATGATTGTGTCCACATGGAGGTGTGCACACTGAACTGTTAGAATGAGTGTGCCCACATGGAATTGTGCACACTGAACTGTTAGAATGACTGTGTCCACATGGAGGTGTGCACACTGAATTGTTAGAATGACTGTGTCCACATGGAAGTGTGCACACTGAACTGTTAGAATGAGTGTGTCCACATGGAGGTGTGCACACTGAACTGTTAGAATGAATGTGTCCACATGGAGGTGTGCACACTGAACTGTTAGAATGAGTGTGTCCACATGGAGGTGTGCACACTGAACTGTTAGAATGAGTTTTTCCACATGGAGGTGTGCACACTGAACTGTTAGAATGAGTGTGTCCACATGGAAGTGTGCACACTGAACTGTTAGAATGAGTTTGCCCACATGGAGGTGTGCACACTGAACTGTTAGAATGAGTGTGTCCACATGGAGGTGTGCACACTGAGCTGTTAGAATGAGTTTATCCCTGTGGAGGTGTGCACACTGAACTGTTAGAATGGGTGTGTCCACATGGAAGTGTGCACACTGAACTGTTAGAATGAGTGTGGCCACATGGAGGTATGCACACTGAACTGTTAGAATGAGTGTGTCCACATGGAGGTGTGCACACTGAACTGTTAGAATCAGTGTGCCCACATGGAGGTGTGCACACTGAACTGTTAGAATGAGTGTGCCCACATGGAGGTGTGCACACTGAACTGTTAGAATGAGTATGCCCACTTGGAGGTGTGCACACTGAACTGTTAGAATGATTGTGTCCACATGCAGGTGTGCACATTGAACTGTTACAATGAGTGTGTCCCTGTGGAGTTGTGCACAGTGAACTGTTAGAATGATTATGTCCACATGGTGGTGTGCACACTGAACTGTTAGAATGAGTGTGTCCCTGTGGAGGTGTGCACACTGAACTGTTAGAATGTGTCCACATGGAGGTGTGCACACTGAACTGTTAGAATGATTGTGTCCACATGGAGGTGTGCACACTGAACTGTTAAAATGACTGTGCCCACATGTTGGTGTGCACACTGAACTGTTAGAATGATTGTGTCCACATGAGGGTGTGCACACTGAACTGTTAGAATGAGTGTGTCCCTGTGGAGGTGTGCACAGTGAACTGTTAGAATGATTATGTCCACATGGAGGTGTGCACACTGAACTGTTAGAATGAGTGTATCCCTGTGGAGTTGTGCACACTGAACTGTTAGAATGAGTGTATCCCTGTGGAGGTGCGCACACTGAACTGTTAGAATGGGTGTGTCCACATGGAAGTGTGCACACTGAACTGTTAGAATGAGTGTGGCCACATGGAGGTGTGCACACTGAACTGTTAGAATGAGTGTGTCCACATGGAGGTGTGCACACTGAACTGTTAGAATGATTGTATCCCTGTGGAGGTGTGCACACTGAACTGTTAGAATGAGTGTGTCCACATGGATGTGTGCACACTGAACTGTTAGAATGAGTGTGTCCACATCGAGTTGTGCACCCTGAACTGTTAGAATGAGTGTATCCCTGTGTAGGTGTGCACACTGAACTGTTAGAATGAGTGTGTCCACATGGAGGTGTTCACACTGAACTGTTAGAATGAGTGTGTCCACATGGAGGTGTGCACACTGAACTGTTAGAATGAGTGTGTCCCTGCGAAGGTGTGCACACTGAACTGTTAGAATGATTATGTCCACATGGAGGAGGTGTGCACACTGAAATGTTAGAATGAGTGTATCCCTGTGGAGGTTTGCACACTGAACTGTTAGAATGAGTGTGTCCACATGGAGGTGTGCACACTAAACTGTTAGTATGAGTGTGTCCACATGGAGGTGTGCACACTGAACTGTTAGATTGAGTGTGTCCACATGGAGGTGTGCACACTGAACTGTTAGAATGAGTGTGTCCCTGTGGAGGTGTGCACACTGAACGGTTAGAATGAGTGTGCCCACATGGAGGTGTGCACACTCAACTGTAAGAATGAGTGTGCCCACATGGAGGTGTGCACACTGAACTGTTAGAATGAGTGTGTCCACATGGGGGTGTGCACACTGAACTGTTAGAATGAGTGTGCCCACATGGAGTTGTGCACACTGAACTGTTAGAATGATTGTGTCCACATGAGGGTGTGCACACTGAACTGTTAGAATGAGTGTGTCCACATGGAGGTGTGAACACTGAACTGTTCGAATGATTATGTCCACATGGAGGTGTGCACACTGAACTGTTAGAATGAGTGTGTCCCTGTGGAGGTGTGCACACTGAACTGTTAGAATGAGTGTGCCCACATGGAGTTGTGCACACTGAACTGTTAGAATGAGTGTGCCCACATGGAGTTGTGCACACTGAACTGTTAGAATGAGTGTGCCCACATGGAGGTGGGCACACTGAACTGTTAGAATGAGTGTGCCCACATGGAATTGTGCACACTGAACTGTTAGAATGACTGTGTCCACATGGAGGTGTGCACACTGAATTGTTAGAATGACTGTGTCCACATGGAGGTGTGCACACTGAACTGTTAGAATGAGTGTGTCCACATGGAGGTGTGCACACTGAACTGTTAGAATGAATGTGTCCACATGGAGGTGTGCACACTGAACTGTTAGAATGAGTGTGTCCACATGGATGTGTGCACACTGAACTGTTAGAATGAGTTTTTCCACATGGAGGTGTGCACACTGAACTGTTAGAATGAGTGTGTCCACATGGAAGTGTGCACACTGAACTGTTAGAATGAGTTTGCCCACATGGAGGTGTGCACACTGAACTGTTAGAATGAGTGTGTCCACATGGAGTTGTGCACACTGAGCTGTTAGAATGAGTTTATCCCTGTGGAGGTGTGCACACTGAACTGTTAGAATGGGTGTGTCCACATGGAAGTGTGCACACTGAACTGTTAGAATGAGTGTGGCCACATGGAGGTATGCACACTGAACTGTTAGAATGAGTGTGTCCACATGGAGGTGTGCACACTGAACTGTTAGAATCAGTGTGCCCACATGGAGGTGTGCACACTGAACTGTTAGAATGAGTGTGCCCATATGGAGGTGTGCACACTGAACTGTTAGAATGAGTATGCCCACTTGGAGGTGTGCACACTGAACTGTTAGAATGATTGTGTCCACATGCAGGTGTGCACATTGAACTGTTACAATGAGTGTGTCCCTGTGGAGTTGTGCACAGTGAACTGTTAGAATGATTATGTCCACATGGTGGTGTGCACACTGAACTGTTAGAATGAGTGTGTCCCTGTGGAGGTGTGCACACTGAACTGTTAGAATGTGTCCACATGGAGGTGTGCACACTGAACTGTTAGAATGATTGTGTCCACATGGAGGTGTGCACACTGAACTGTTAAAATGACTGTGCCCACATGTTGGTGTGCACACTGAACTGTTAGAATGATTGTGTCCACATGAGGGTGTGCACACTGAACTGTTAGAATGAGTGTGTCCCTGTGGAGGTGTGCACAGTGAACTGTTAGAATGATTATGTCCACATGGAGGTGTGCACACTGAACTGTTAGAATGAGTGTATCCCTGTGGAGTTGTGCACACTGAACTGTTAGAATGAGTGTATCCCTGTGGAGGTGCGCACACTGAACTGTTAGAATGGGTGTGTCCACATGGAAGTGTGCACACTGAACTGTTAGAATGAGTGTGGCCACATGGAGGTGTGCACACTGAACTGTTAGAATGAGTGTGTCCACATGGAGGTGTGCACACTGAACTGTTAGAATGATTGTATCCCTGTGGAGGTGTGCACACTGAACTGTTAGAATGAGTGTGTCCACATGGATGTGTGCACACTGAACTGTTAGAATGAGTGTGTCCACATCGAGTTGTGCACCCTGAACTGTTAGAATGAGTGTGTCCCTGTGGAGGTGTGCACACTGAACTGTTAGAATGAGTGTGTCCACATGGAGGTGTTCACACTGAACTGTTAGAATGAGTGTGTCCACATGGAGGTGTGCACACTGAACTGTTAGAATGAGTGTGTCCCTGCGAAGGTGTGCACACTGAACTGTTAGAATGATTATGTCCACATGGAGGTGTGCACACTGAAATGTTAGAATGAGTGTATCCCTGTGGAGGTTTGCACACTGAACTGTTAGAATGAGTGTGTCCACATGGAGGTGTGCACACTAAACTGTTAGTATGAGTGTGTCCACATGGAGGTGTGCACACTGAACTGTTAGATTGAGTGTGTCCACATGGAGGTGTGCACACTGAACTGTTAGAATGAGTGTGTCCCTGTGGAGGTGTGCACACTGAACGGTTAGAATGAGTGTGCCCACATGGAGGTGTGCACACTCAACTGTAAGAATGAGTGTGCCCACATGGAGGTGTGCACACTGAACTGTTAGAATGAGTGTGTCCACATGGGGGTGTGCACACTGAACTGTTAGAATGAGTGTGCCCACATGGAGTTGTGCACACTGAACTGTTAGAATGATTGTGTCCACATGAGGGTGTGCACACTGAACTGTTAGAATGAGTGTGTCCACATGGAGGTGTGAACACTGAACTGTTCGAATGATTATGTCCACATGGAGGTGTGCACACTGAACTGTTAGAATGAGTGTGTCCCTGTGGAGGTGTGCACACTGAACTGTTAGAATGAGTGTGCCCACATGGAGTTGTGCACACTGAACTGTTAGAATGAGTGTGCCCACATGGAGTTGTGCACACTGAACTGTTAGAATGAGTGTGCCCACATGGAGGTGTGCACACTGAACTGTTAGAATGAGTGTGCCCACATGGAATTGTGCACACTGAACTGTTAGAATGACTGTGTCCACATGGAGGTGTGCACACTGAATTGTTAGAATGACTGTGTCCACATGGAGGTGTGCACACTGAACTGTTAGAATGAGTGTGTCCACATGGAGGTGTGCACACTGAACTGTTAGAATGAATGTGTCCACATGGAGGTGTGCACACTGAACTGTTAGAATGAGTGTGTCCACATGGATGTGTGCACACTGAACTGTTAGAATGAGTTTTTCCACATGGAGGTGTGCACACTGAACTGTTAGAATGAGTGTGTCCACATGGAAGTGTGCACACTGAACTGTTAGAATGAGTTTGCCCACATGGAGGTGTGCACACTGAACTGTTAGAATGAGTGTGTCCACATGGAGTTGTGCACACTGAGCTGTTAGAATGAGTTTATCCCTGTGGAGGTGTGCACACTGAACTGTTAGAATGGGTGTGTCCACATGGAAGTGTGCACACTGAACTGTTAGAATGAGTGTGGCCACATGGAGGTATGCACACTGAACTGTTAGAATGAGTGTGTCCACATGGAGGTGTGCACACTGAACTGTTAGAATCAGTGTGCCCACATGGAGGTGTGCACACTGAACTGTTAGAATGAGTGTGCCCACATGGAGGTGTGCACACTGAACTGTTAGAATGAGTATGCCCACTTGGAGGTGTGCACACTGAACTGTTAGAATGATTGTGTCCACATGCAGGTGTGCACATTGAACTGTTACAATGAGTGTGTCCCTGTGGAGTTGTGCACAGTGAACTGTTAGAATGATTATGTCCACATGGTGGTGTGCACACTGAACTGTTAGAATGAGTGTGTCCCTGTGGAGGTGTGCACACTGAACTGTTAGAATGTTTCCACATGGAGGTGTGCACACTGAACTGTTAGAATGATTGTGTCCACATGGAGGTGTGCACACTGAACTGTTAAAATGACTGTGCCCACATGTTGGTGTGCACACTGAACTGTTAGAATGATTGTGTCCACATGAGGGTGTGCACACTGAACTGTTAGAATGAGTGTGTCCCTGTGGAGGTGTGCACAGTGAACTGTTAGAATGATTATGTCCACATGGAGGTGTGCACACTGAACTGTTAGAATGAGTGTATCCCTGTGGAGTTGTGCACACTGAACTGTTAGAATGAGTGTATCCCTGTGGAGGTGCGCACACTGAACTGTTAGAATGGGTGTGTCCACATGGAAGTGTGCACACTGAACTGTTAGAATGAGTGTGGCCACATGGAGGTGTGCACACTGAACTGTTAGAATGAGTGTGTCCACATGGAGGTGTGCACACTGAACTGTTAGAATCAGTGTGTCCACATGGAGGTGTGCACACTGATCTGTTAGAATGAGTTTGCCCACATGGAGGTGTGCACACTGAACTGTTAGAATGAGTGTGCCCACATGGAGGTGTGCACACTGAACTGTTAGAATGAGTATGCCCACTTGGAGGTGTGCACACTGAACTGTTAGAATGATTGTGTCCACATGCAGGTGTGCACATTGAACTGTTACAATGAGTGTGTCCCTGTGGAGGTGTGCACAGTGAACTGTTAGAATGATTATGTCCACATGGATGTGTGCACACTGAACTGTTAGAATGAGTGTGTCCCTGTGGATGTGTGCACACTGAACTGTTAGAATGTGTCCACATGGAGGTGTGCACACTGAACTGTTAGAATGATTCTGTCCACATGGAGGTGTGCACACTGAACTGTTAGAATGTGTCCACATGGAGGTGTGCACACTGAAATGTTAGAATGATTGTGTCCACATGGAGGTGTGCACACTGATCTGTTAAAATGACTGTGCCCACATGGAGGTGTGCACACTGAACTGTTAGAATGATTGTGTCCACATGGAGGTGTGCACACTGAACTGTTAGAATGAGTGTATCCCTGTGTAGGTGTGCACACTGAACTGTTAGAATGAGTGTGTCCACATGGAGGTGTTCACACTGAACTGTTAGAATGAGTGTGTCCACATGGAGGTGTGCACACTGAACTGTTAGAATGAGTGTGTCCACATGGAGGTGTGCACACTGAACTGTTAGAATGAGTGTGTCCACATGGAGGTGTGCACACTGAACTGTTAGAATGATTGTATCCCTGTGGAGGTGTGCACACTGAACTGTTAGAATGAGTGTGTCCACATGGATGTGTGCACACTGAACTGTTAGAATGAGTGTGTCCACATCGAGTTGTGCACCCTGAACTGTTAGAATGAGTGTATCCCTGTGTAGGTGTGCACACTGAACTGTTAGAATGAGTGTGTCCACATGGAGGTGTTCACACTGAACTGTTAGAATGAGTGTGTCCACATGGAGGTGTGCACACTGAACTGTTAGAATGAGTGTGTCCCTGCGAAGGTGTGCACACTGAACTGTTAGAATGATTATGTCCACATGGAGGTGTGCACACTGAAATGTTAGAATGAGTGTATCCCTGTGCAGGTTTGCACACTGAACTGTTAGAATGAGTGTGTCCACATGGAGGTGTGCACACTAAACTGTTAGTATGAGTGTGTCCACATGGAGGTGTGCACACTGAACTGTTAGATTGAGTGTGTCCACATGGAGGTGTGCACACTGAACTGTTAGAATGAGTGTGTCCCTGTGGAGGTGTGCACACTGAACGGTTAGAATGAGTGTGCCCACATGGAGGTGTGCACACTCAACTGTTAGAATGAGTGTGCCCACATGGAAGTGTGCACACTGAACTGTTAGAATGAGTGTGTCCACATGGGGGTGTGCACACTGAACTGTTAGAATGAGTGTGCCCACATGGAGTTGTGCACACTGAACTGTTAGAATGATTGTGTCCACATGAGGGTGTGCACACTGAACTGTTAGAATGAGTGTGTCCACATGGAGGTGTGAACACTGAACTGTTCGAATGATTATGTCCACATGGAGGTGTGCACACTGAACTGTTAGAATGAGTGTGTCCCTGTGGAGGTGTGCACACTGAACTGTTAGAATGAGTGTGCCCACATGGAGTTGTGCACACTGAACTGTTAGAATGAGTGTGCCCACATGGAGGTGTGCACACTGAACTGTTAGAATGAGTGTGCCCACATGGAGGTGTGCACACTGAACTGTTAGAATGATTGTGTCCACATGGAGGTGTGCACACTGAACTGTTAGAATGAGTGTGCCCACGTGGAATTGTGCACACTGAACTGTTAGAATGACTGTGTCCACATGGAGGTGTGCACACTGAATTGTTAGAATGACTGTGTCCACATGGAGGTGTGCACACTGAACTGTTAGAATGAGTGTGTCCACATGGAGGTGTGCACACTGAACTGTTAGAATGAATGTGTCCACATGGAGGTGTGCACACTGAACTGTTAGAATGAGTGTGTCCACATGGAGGTGTGCACACTGAACTGTTAGAATGAGTTTTTCCACATGGAGGTGTGCACACTGAACTGTTAGAATGAGTGTGTCCACATGGAAGTGTGCACACTGAACTGTTAGAATGAGTTTGCCCACATGGAGGTGTGCACACTGAACTGTTAGAATGAGTGTGTCCACATGGAGGTGTGCACACTGAGCTGTTAGAATGAGTTTATCCCTGTGGAGGTGTGCACACTGAACTGTTAGAATGGGTGTGTCCACATGGAAGTGTGCACACTGAACTGTTAGAATGATTGTGGCCACATGGAGGTATGCACACTGAACTGTTAGAATGAGTGTGTCCACATGGAGGTGTGCACACTGAACTGTTAGAATCAGTGTGCCCACATGGAGGTGTGCACACTGAACTGTTAGAATGAGTGTGCCCACATGGAGGTTTGCACACTGAACTGTTAGAATGAGTATGCCCACTTGGAGGTGTGCAAACTGAACTGTTAGAATGATTGTGTCCACATGCAGGTGTGCACATTGAACTGTTACAATGAGTGTGTCCCTGTGGAGTTGTGCACAGTGAACTGTTAGAATGATTATGTCCACATGGTGGTGTGCACACTGAACTGTTAGAATGAGTGTGTCCCTGTGGAGGTGTGCACACTGAACTGTTAGAATGTGTCCACATGGAGGTGTGCACACTGAACTGTTAGAATGATTGTGTCCACATGGAGGTGTGCACACTGAACTGTTAAAATGACTGTGCCCACATGTTGGTGTGCACACTGAACTGTTAGAATGATTGTGTCCACATGAGGGTGTGCACACTGAACTGTTAGAATGAGTGTGTCCCTGTGGAGGTGTGCACAGTGAACTGTTAGAATGATTATGTCCACATGGAGGTGTGCACACTGAACTGTTAGAATGAGTGTATCCCTGTGGAGGTGTGCACACTGAACTGTTAGAATGTGTCCACATGGAGGTGTGCACACTGAACTGTTAGAATGATTGTGTCCACATGGAGGTGTGCACACTGAATGGTTAAAATGACTGTGCCCACATGGAGGTGTGCACACTGAACTGTTAGAATGATTGTGTCCACATGAGGGTGTGCACACTGAACTGATAGAATGAGTGTGTCCCTGTGGAGGTGTGCACACTGAACTGTTAGAATGATTATGTCCACATGGAGGTGTGCACACTGAATTGTTAGAATGAGTGTATCCCTGTGGAGGTGTGCACACTGAACTGTTAGAATGATTGTGTCCACATGGAGGTGTGCACACTGAACTGTTAGAATGAGTGTGCCCACGTGGAATTGTGCACACTGAACTGTTAGAATGAGTGTGTCCACATGGAGGTGTGCACACTGAATTGTTAGAATGACTGTGTCCATATGGAGGTGTGCACACTGAACTGTTAGAATGAGTGTGTCCCTGTGGAGGTGTACACACTGAACTATTAGAATGAGTGTGTCCACATGGAGGTGTGCACACTGAACTGTTAGAATGAGTGTGTCCACATGGAGGTGTTCACACTGAACTGTTAGAATGAGTGTGTCCACATGGAGGTGTGCACACTGAACTGTTAGAATGAGTGTGTCCACATGGAGGTGTGCACACTGAACTGTTAGAATGAGTGTATCCCTGTGGAGGTGTGCACACTGAACTGTTAGAATGAGTGTGTCCACATGGAAGTGTGCACACTGAACTGTTAGAATGAGTGTGTCCACATGGAGGTGTGCACACTGAACTGTTAGGATGAGTGTGTCCACACGGAAGTGTGCACACTGAACTGTTAGAATGAGTGTGCCCACATAGAGGTGTGCACACTGAACAGTTAGAATGAGTGTG
Source organism: Peromyscus eremicus (assembly GCF_949786415.1). Taxonomy (NCBI): domain Eukaryota; kingdom Metazoa; phylum Chordata; class Mammalia; order Rodentia; family Cricetidae; genus Peromyscus; species Peromyscus eremicus. Next base: position 234,423 of record NW_026734566.1, on the reverse strand, counting down.
CACACTTGGAGGTGTGCACACTGAACTGTTAGAATGAGTGTGTCCACATGGAGGTGTGCACACTGAACTGTTAGAATGAGTGTGCCCACATGGAGGTGTGCACACTGAACTGTTAAAATGACTGTGCCCACATGGAGGTGTGCACACTTAACTGTTAGAATGATTGTGTCCACATGAGGGTGTGCACACTGAAATGTTAGAATGAGTGTGTCCCTGTGGAGGTGTGCACACTGAACTGTTAGAATGGTTATGTCCACATGGAGGTGTGCACACTGAACTGTTAGAATGAGTGTATCCCTGTGGAGGTATGCACACTGAACTGTTAGAATGAGTGTGTCCACATGGAGATGTGCACACTAAACTGTTAGAATGAGTGTGTCCACATGGAGGTGTGCACACTGAACTGTTAGATTGAGTGTGTCCACATGGAAGTGTGCACACTGAACTGTTAGAATGAGTGTGTCCCTGTGGAGGTGTGCACACTGAACTGTTAGAATGAGTGTGCCCACATGGAGGTGTGCACACCGAACTGTTAGAATGAGTGTGCCCACATGGAGGTGTGCACACTGAACTGTTAGAATGAGTGTGTCCACATGGAGGTGTGCACACTGAACTGTTAGAATGAGTGTGCCCACATGGAGGTGTGCACACTGAACTGTTAGAATGAGTGTGCCCACATGGAGTTGTGCACACTGAACTGTTAGAATGATTGTGTCCACATGAGGGTGTGCACACTGAACTGTTAGAATGAGTGTGTCCCTGTGGAGGTGTGCACACTGAACTGTTCGAATGATTATGTCCACATGGAGGTGTGCACACTGAACTGTTAGAATGAGTGTGTCCCTGTGGAGTTGTGCACACTGAACTGTTAGAATGAGTGTGCCCACATGGAGTTGTGCACACTGAACTGTTAGAATGAGTGTGCCCACATGGAGGTGTGCACACTGAACTGTTAGAATGATTGTGTCCCTGTGGAGGTGTGCACACTGAACTGTTCGAATGATTATGTCCACATGGAGGTGTGCACACTGAACTGTTAGAATGAGTGTGTCCCTGTGGAGGTGTGCACACTGAACTGTTAGAATGAGTGTGCCCACATGGAGTTGTGCACACTGAACTGTTAGAATGAGTGTGCCCACATGGAGGTGTGCACACTGAACTGTTAGAATGATTGTGTCCACATGGAGGTGTGCACACTGAACTGTTAGAATGAGTGTGCCCACGTGGAATTGTGCACACTAACTGTTAGAATGACTGTGTCCACATGGAGGTGTGCACACTGAATTGTTAGAATGACTGTGTCCACATGGAGGTGTGCACACTGAACTGTTAGAATGACTGTGTCCACATGGAGGTGTGCACACTGAACTGTTAGAATGAGTGTGTCCCTGTGGAGGTGTGCACACTGAACTGTTCGAATGATTATGTCCACATGGAGGTGTGCACACTGAACTGTTAGAATGAGTGTGTCCCTGTGGAGTTGTGCACACTGAACTGTTCGAATGATTATGTCCACATGGAGGTGTGCACACTGAACTGTTAGAATGAGTGTGTCCCTGTGGAGGTGTGCACACTGAACTGTTAGAATGAGTGTGCCCACATGGAGTTGTGCACACTGAACTGTTAGAATGAGTGTGCACACATGGAGGTGTGCACACTGAACTGTTAGAATGATTGTGTCCCTGTGGAGGTGTGCACACTGAACTGTTCGAATGATTATGTCCACATGGAGGTGTGCACACTGAACTGTTAGAATGAGTGTGTCCCTGTGGAGGTGTGCACACTGAACTGTTAGAATGAGTGTGCCCACATGGAGTTGTGCACACTGAACTGTTAGAATGAGTGTGCCCACATGGAGGTGTGCACAGTGAACTGTTAGAATGATTGTGTCCACATGGAGGTGTGCACACTGAACTGTTAGAATGAGTGTGCCCACGTGGAATTGTGCACACTGAACTGTTAGAATGACTGTGTCCACATGGAGGTGTGCACACTGAATTGTTAGAATGACTGTGTCCACATGGAGGTGTGCACACTGAACTGTTAGAATGAGTGTGTTCCTGTGGAGGTGTACACACTGAACTATTAGAATGAGTGTGTCCACATGGAGGTGTGCACACTGAACTGTTAGAATGAATGTGTCCACATGGAGGTGTGCACACTGAACTGTTAGAATGAGTTTTTCCACATGGAGGTGTGCACACTGAACTGTTAGAATGAGTGTGTCCACATGGAAGTGTGCACACTGAACTGTTAGAATGAGTTTGCCCAATTGGAGGTGTGCACACTGAACTGTTAGAATGAGTGTGTCCACATGGAGGTGTGCACACTGAGCTGTTAGAATGAGTTTATCCCTGTGGAGGTGTGCAAACTGAACTGTTAGAATGGGTGTGTCCACATGGAAGTGTGCACACTGAACTGTTAGAATGAGTGTGGCCACATGGAGGTGTGCACACTGAACTGTTAGAATGAGTGTGTCCACATGGAGGTGTGCACACTGAACTGTTAGAATCAGTGTGCCCACATGGAGGTGTGCACACTGAACTGTTAGAATGAGTATGCCCACTTGGAGGTGTGCACACTGAACTGTTAGAATGATTGTGTCCACATGCAGGTGTGCACATTGAACTGTTACAATGAGTGTGTCCCTGTGGAGTTGTGCACAGTGAACTGTTAGAATGATTATGTCCACATGGTGGTGTGCACACTGAACTGTTAGAATGAGTGTGTCCCTGTGGAGGTGTGCACACTGAACTGTTAGAATGTGTCCACATGGAGGTGTGCACACTGAACTGTTAGAATGATTGTGTCCACATGGAGGTGTGCACACTGAACTGTTAAAATGACTGTGCCCACATGTTGGTGTGCACACTGAACTGTTAGAATGATTGTGTCCACATGAGGGTGTGCACACTGAACTGTTAGAATGAGTGTGTCCCTGTGGAGGTGTGCACAGTGAACTGTTAGAATGATTATGTCCACATGGAGGTGTGCACACTGAACTGTTAGAATGAGTGTATCCCTGTGGAGGTGTGCACACTGAACTGTTAGAATGTGTCCACATGGAGGTGTGCACACTGAACTGTTAGAATGATTGTGTCCACATGGAGGTGTGCACACTGAATGGTTAAAATGACTGTGCCCACATGGAGGTGTGCACACTGAACTGTTAGAATGATTGTGTCCACATGAGGGTGTGCACACTGAACTGATAGAATGAGTGTGTCCCTGTGGAGGTGTGCACACTGAACTGTTAGAATGATTATGTCCACATGGAGGTGTGCACACTGAATTGTTAGAATGAGTGTATCCCTGTGGAGGTGTGCACACTGAACTGTTAGAATGTGTCCACATGGAGGTGTGCACACTGAAATGTTAGAATGAGTGTGTCCACATGGAGGTGTGCACACTGAACTGTTAGAATGAGTGTGCCCACATGGAGTTGTGCACACTGAACTGTTAGAATGATTGTGTCCACATGAGGGTGTGCACAATGAACTGTTAGAATGAGTGTGTCCCTGTGGAGGTGTGCTCACTGAACTGTTCGAATGATTATGTCCACATGGAGGTGTGCACACTGAACTGTTAGAATAAGTGTGTCCCTGTGGAGGTGTGCACACTGAACTGTTAGAATGAGTGTGCCCACATGGAGTTGTGCACACTGAACTGTTAGAATGAGTGTGCCCACATGGAGGTGTGCACACTGAACTGTTAGAATGAGTGTGCCCACATGGAGGTGTGCACACTGAACTGTTAGAATGATTGTGTCCACATGGAGGTGTGCACACTGAACTGTTAGAATGAGTGTGCCGACATGGAATTGTGCACACTGAACTGTTAGAATGACTGTGTCCACATGGAGGTGTGCACACTGAATTGTTAGAATGACTGTGTCCATATGGAGGTGTGCACACTGAACTGTTAGAATGAGTGTGTCCCTGTGGAGGTGTACACACTGAACTATTAGAATGAGTGTGTCCACATGGAGGTGTGCACACTGAACTGTTAGAATGAGTGTGTCCACATGGAGGTGTTCACACTGAACTGTTAGAATGAGTGTGTCCACATGGAATTGTGCACACTGAACTGTTAGAATGATTGTGTCCACATGAGGGTGTGCACACTGAAATGTTAGAATGAGTGTGTCCCTGTGGAGGTGTGCACACTGAACTGTTAGAATGGTTATGTCCACATGGAGGTGTGCACACTGAACTGTTAGAATGAGTGTATCCCTGTGGAGGTATGCACACAGAACTGTTAGAATGAGTGTGTCCACATGGAGATGTGCACACTAAACTGTTAGAATGAGTGTGTCCACATGGAGGTGTGCACACTGAACTGTTAGAATGAGTGTGTCCACATGGAAGTGTGCACACTGAACTGTTAGAATGAGTGTGTCCCTGTGGAGGTGTGCACACTGAACTGTTAGAATGAGTGTGCCCACATGGAGGTGTGCACACCGAACTGTTAGAATGAGTGTGCCCACATGGAGGTGTGCACACTGAACTGTTAGAATGAGTGTGTCCACATGGAGGTGTGCACACTGAACTGTTAGAATGAGTTTTTCCACATGGAGGTGTGCACACTGAACTGTTAGAATGAGTGTGTCCACATGGAAGTGTGCACACTGAACTGTTAGAATGAGTTTGCCCACATGGAGGTGTGCACACTGAACTGTTAGAATGAGTGTGTCCACAAGGAGGTGTGCACACTGAGCTGTTAGAATGAGTTTATCCCTGTGGAGGTGTGCAAACTGAACTGTTAGAATGGGTGTGTCCACATGGAAGTGTGCACACTGAACTGTTAGAATGAGTGTGGCCACATGGAGGTGTGCACACTGAACTGTTAGAATGAGTGTGTCCACATGGAGGTGTGCACACTGAACTGTTAGAATCAGTGTGCCCACATGGAGGTGTGCACACTGAACTGTTAGAATGAGTATGCCCACTTGGAGGTGTGCACACTGAACTGTTAGAATGATTGTGTCCACATGGAGGTGTGCACATTGAACTGTTACAATGAGTGTGTCCCTGTGGAGTTGTGCACAGTGAACTGTTAGAATGATTATGTCCACATGGTGGTGTGCACACTGAACTGTTAGAATGAGTGTGTCCCTGTGGAGGTGTGCACACTGAACTGTTAGAATGTGTCCACATGGAGGTGTGCACACTGAACTGTTAGAATGATTGTGTCCACATGGAGGTGTGCACACTGAACTGTTAAAATGACTGTGCCCACATTTTGGTGTGCACACTTAACTGTTAGAATGATTGTGTCCACATGAAGGTGTGCACACTGAACTGTTAGAATGAGTGTGTCCCTGTGGAGGTGTGCACACTGAACTGTTAGAATGATTATGTCCACATGGATGTGTGCACACTGAACTGTTAGAATGAGTGTATCCCTGTGGAGGTGTGCACACTGAACTGTTAGAATGTGTCCACATGGAGGTGTGCACACTGAACTGTTAGAATGATTGTGTCCACATGGAGGTGTGCACACTGAATGGTTAAAATGACTGTGCCCACATGGAGGTGTGCACACTGAACTGTTAGAATGATTGTGTCCACATGAGGGTGTGCACACTGAACTGATAGAATGAGTGTGTCCCTGTGGAGGTGTGCACACTGAACTGTTAGAATGATTATGTCCACATGGAGGTGTGCACAATGAATTGTTAGAATGAGTGTATCCCTGTGGAGGTGTGCACACTGAACTGTTAGAATGTGTCCACATGGAGGTGTGCACACTGAAATGTTAGAATGATTGTGTCCACATGGAGGTGTGCACACTGAACTGTTAAAATGACTGTGCCCACATGGAGGTGTGCACACTGAACTGTTAGAATGATTGTGTCCACATGGAGGTGTGCACACTGAACTGTTAGAATGAGTGTATCCCTGTGTAGGTGTGCACAGTGAACTGTTAGAATGAGTGTGTCCACATGGAGGTGTTCACACTGAACTGTTAGAATGAGTGTGTCCACATGGAGGTGTGCACACTGAACTGTTAGAATGAGTGTGTCCACATGGAGGTGTGCACACTGAACTGTTAGAATGAGTGTATCCCTGTGGAGGTGTGCACACTGAACTGTTAGAATGAGTGTGTCCACATGGAAGTGTGCACACTGAACTGTTAGAATGAGTGTGTCCACATCGAGTTGTGCACCCTGAACTGTTAGAATGAGTGTATCCCTGTGTAGGTGTGCACACTGAACTGTTAGAATGAGTGTGTCCACATGGAGGTGTTCACACTGAACTGTTAGAATGAGTGTGTCCACATGGAGTTGTGCACACTGAACTGTTAGGATGAGTGTGTCCACATGGAAGTGTGCAGACTGAACTGTTAGAATGAGTGTGCCCACATGGAGGTGTGCACACTGAACTGTTAGAATGAGTGTGCCCACATGGAGTTGTGCACACTGAACTGTTAGAATGATTGTGTCCACATGAGGGTGTGCACACTGAACTGTTAGAATGAGTGTGTCCCTGTGGAGGTGTGCACACTGAACTGTTCGAATGATTATGTCCACATGGAGGTGTGCACACTGAACTGTTAGAATGAGTGTGTCCCTGTGGAGTTGTGCACACTGAACTGTTAGAATGAGTGTGCCCACATGGAGTTGTGCACACTGAACTGTTAGAATGAGTGTGCCCACATGGAGGTGTGCACACTGAACTGTTAGAATGATTGTGTCCCTGTGGAGGTGTGCACACTGAACTGTTCGAATGATTATGTCCACATGGAGGTGTGCACACTGAACTGTTAGAATGAGTGTGTCCCTGTGGAGGTGTGCACACTGAACTGTTAGAATGAGTGTGCCCACATGGAGTTGTGCACACTGAACTGTTAGAATGAGTGTGCCCACATGGAGGTGTGCACACTGAACTGTTAGAATGATTGTGTCCACATGGAGGTGTGCACACTGAACTGTTAGAATGAGTGTGCCCACGTGGAATTGTGCACACTGAACTGTTAGAATGACTGTGTCCACATGGAGGTGTGCACACTGAATTGTTAGAATGACTGTGTCCACATGGAGGTGTGCACACTGAACTGTTAGAATGACTGTGTCCACATGGAGGTGTGCACACTGAACTGTTAGAATGAGTGTGTCCCTGTGGAGGTGTGCACACTGAACTGTTCGAATGATTATGTCCACATGGAGGTGTGCACACTGAACTGTTAGAATGAGTGTGTCCCTGTGGAGTTGTGCACACTGAACTGTTCGAATGATTATGTCCACATGGAGGTGTGCACACTGAACTGTTAGAATGAGTGTGTCCCTGTGGAGGTGTGCACACTGAACTGTTAGAATGAGTGTGCCCACATGGAGTTGTGCACACTGAACTGTTAGAATGAGTGTGCACACATGGAGGTGTGCACACTGAACTGTTAGAATGATTGTGTCCCTGTGGAGGTGTGCACACTGAACTGTTCGAATGATTATGTCCACATGGAGGTGTGCACACTGAACTGTTAGAATGAGTGTGTCCCTGTGGAGGTGTGCACACTGAACTGTTAGAATGAGTGTGCCCACATGGAGTTGTGCACACTGAACTGTTAGAATGAGTGTGCCCACATGGAGGTGTGCACAGTGAACTGTTAGAATGATTGTGTCCACATGGAGGTGTGCACACTGAACTGTTAGAATGAGTGTGCCCACGTGGAATTGTGCACACTGAACTGTTAGAATGACTGTGTCCACATGGAGGTGTGCACACTGAATTGTTAGAATGACTGTGTCCACATGGAGGTGTGCACACTGAACTGTTAGAATGAGTGTGTCCCTGTGGAGGTGTACACACTGAACTATTAGAATGAGTGTGTCCACATGGAGGTGTGCACACTGAACTGTTAGAATGAATGTGTCCACATGGAGGTGTGCACACTGAACTGTTAGAATGAGTTTTTCCACATGGAGGTGTGCACACTGAACTGTTAGAATGAGTGTGTCCACATGGAAGTGTGCACACTGAACTGTTAGAATGAGTTTGCCCAATTGGAGGTGTGCACACTGAACTGTTAGAATGAGTGTGTCCACATGGAGGTGTGCACACTGAGCTGTTAGAATGAGTTTATCCCTGTGGAGGTGTGCAAACTGAACTGTTAGAATGGGTGTGTCCACATGGAAGTGTGCACACTGAACTGTTAGAATGAGTGTGGCCACATGGAGGTGTGCACACTGAACTGTTAGAATGAGTGTGTCCACATGGAGGTGTGCACACTGAACTGTTAGAATCAGTGTGCCCACATGGAGGTGTGCACACTGAACTGTTAGAATGAGTATGCCCACTTGGAGGTGTGCACACTGAACTGTTAGAATGATTGTGTCCACATGCAGGTGTGCACATTGAACTGTTACAATGAGTGTGTCCCTGTGGAGTTGTGCACAGTGAACTGTTAGAATGATTATGTCCACATGGTGGTGTGCACACTGAACTGTTAGAATGAGTGTGTCCCTGTGGAGGTGTGCACACTGAACTGTTAGAATGTGTCCACATGGAGGTGTGCACACTGAACTGTTAGAATGATTGTGTCCACATGGAGGTGTGCACACTGAACTGTTAAAATGACTGTGCCCACATGTTGGTGTGCACACTGAACTGTTAGAATGATTGTGTCCACATGAGGGTGTGCACACTGAACTGTTAGAATGAGTGTGTCCCTGTGGAGGTGTGCACAGTGAACTGTTAGAATGATTATGTCCACATGGAGGTGTGCACACTGAACTGTTAGAATGAGTGTATCCCTGTGGAGGTGTGCACACTGAACTGTTAGAATGTGTCCACATGGAGGTGTGCACACTGAACTGTTAGAATGATTGTGTCCACATGGAGGTGTGCACACTGAATGGTTAAAATGACTGTGCCCACATGGAGGTGTGCACACTGAACTGTTAGAATGATTGTGTCCACATGAGGGTGTGCACACTGAACTGATAGAATGAGTGTGTCCCTGTGGAGGTGTGCACACTGAACTGTTAGAATGATTATGTCCACATGGAGGTGTGCACACTGAATTGTTAGAATGAGTGTATCCCTGTGGAGGTGTGCACACTGAACTGTTAGAATGTGTCCACATGGAGGTGTGCACACTGAAATGTTAGAATGAGTGTGTCCACATGGAGGTGTGCACACTGAACTGTTAGAATGAGTGTGCCCACATGGAGTTGTGCACACTGAACTGTTAGAATGATTGTGTCCACATGAGGGTGTGCACAATGAACTGTTAGAATGAGTGTGTCCCTGTGGAGGTGTGCACACTGAACTGTTAGAATGAGTGTGCCCACATGGAGTTGTGCACACTGAACTGTTAGAATGAGTGTGCCCACATGGAGGTGTGCACACTGAACTGTTAGAATGAGTGTGCCCACATGGAGGTGTGCACACTGAACTGTTAGAATGATTGTGTCCACATGGAGGTGTGCACACTGAACTGTTAGAATGAGTGTGCCGACGTGGAATTGTGCACACTGAACTGTTAGAATGACTGTGTCCACATGGAGGTGTGCACACTGAATTGTTAGAATGACTGTGTCCATATGGAGGTGTGCACACTGAACTGTTAGAATGAGTGTGTCCCTGTGGAGGTGTACACACTGAACTATTAGAATGAGTGTGTCCACATGGAGGTGTGCACACTGAACTGTTAGAATGAGTGTGTCCACATGGAGGTGTTCACACTGAACTGTTAGAATGAGTGTGTCCACATGGAATTGTGCACACTGAACTGTTAGAATGATTGTGTCCACATGAGGGTGTGCACACTGAAATGTTAGAATGAGTGTGTCCCTGTGGAGGTGTGCACACTGAACTGTTAGAATGGTTATGTCCACATGGAGGTGTGCACACTGAACTGTTAGAATGAGTGTATCCCTGTGGAGGTATGCACACAGAACTGTTAGAATGAGTGTGTCCACATGGAGATGTGCACACTAAACTGTTAGAATGAGTGTGTCCACATGGAGGTGTGCACACTGAACTGTTAGAATGAGTGTGTCCACATGGAAGTGTGCACACTGAACTGTTAGAATGAGTGTGTCCCTGTGGAGGTGTGCACACTGAACTGTTAGAATGAGTGTGCCCACATGGAGGTGTGCACACCGAACTGTTAGAATGAGTGTGCCCACATGGAGGTGTGCACACTGAACTGTTAGAATGAGTGTGTCCACATGGAGGTGTGCACACTGAACTGTTAGAATGAGTTTTTCCACATGGAGGTGTGCACACTGAACTGTTAGAATGAGTGTGTCCACATGGAAGTGTGCACACTGAACTGTTAGAATGAGTTTGCCCACATGGAGGTGTGCACACTGAACTGTTAGAATGAGTGTGTCCACATGGAGGTGTGCACACTGAGCTGTTAGAATGAGTTTATCCCTGTGGAGGTGTGCAAACTGAACTGTTAGAATGGGTGTGTCCACATGGAAGTGTGCACACTGAACTGTTAGAATGAGTGTGGCCACATGGAGGTGTGCACACTGAACTGTTAGAATGAGTGTGTCCACATGGAGGTGTGCACACTGAACTGTTAGAATCAGTGTGCCCACATGGAGGTGTGCACACTGAACTGTTAGAATGAGTATGCCCACTTGGAGGTGTGCACACTGAACTGTTAGAATGATTGTGTCCACATGGAGGTGTGCACATTGAACTGTTACAATGAGTGTGTCCCTGTGGAGTTGTGCACAGTGAACTGTTAGAATGATTATGTCCACATGGTGGTGTGCACACTGAACTGTTAGAATGAGTGTGTCCCTGTGGAGGTGTGCACACTGAACTGTTAGAATGTGTCCACATGGAGGTGTGCACACTGAACTGTTAGAATGATTGTGTCCACATGGAGGTGTGCACACTGAACTGTTAAAATGACTGTGCCCACATTTTGGTGTGCACACTTAACTGTTAGAATGATTGTGTCCACATGAAGGTGTGCACACTGAACTGTTAGAATGAGTGTGTCCCTGTGGAGGTGTGCACACTGAACTGTTAGAATGATTATGTCCACATGGATGTGTGCACACTGAACTGTTAGAATGAGTGTATCCCTGTGGAGGTGTGCACACTGAACTGTTAGAATGTGTCCACATGGAGGTGTGCACACTGAACTGTTAGAATGATTGTGTCCACATGGAGGTGTGCACACTGAATGGTTAAAATGACTGTGCCCACATGGAGGTGTGCACACTGAACTGTTAGAATGATTGTGTCCACATGAGGGTGTGCACACTGAACTGATAGAATGAGTGTGTCCCTGTGGAGGTGTGCACACTGAACTGTTAGAATGATTATGTCCACATGGAGGTGTGCACAATGAATTGTTAGAATGAGTGTATCCCTGTGGAGGTGTGCACACTGAACTGTTAGAATGTGTCCACATGGAGGTGTGCACACTGAAATGTTAGAATGATTGTGTCCACATGGAGGTGTGCACACTGAACTGTTAAAATGACTGTGCCCACATGGAGGTGTGCACACTGAACTGTTAGAATGATTGTGTCCACATGGAGGTGTGCACACTGAACTGTTAGAATGAGTGTATCCCTGTGTAGGTGTGCACACTGAACTGTTAGAATGAGTGTGTCCACATGGAGGTGTTCACACTGAACTGTTAGAATGAGTGTGTCCACATGGAGGTGTGCACACTGAACTGTTAGAATGAGTGTGTCCACATGGAGGTGTGCACACTGAACTGTTAGAATGAGTGTATCCCTGTGGAGGTGTGCACACTGAACTGTTAGAATGAGTGTGTCCACATGGAAGTGTGCACACTGAACTGTTAGAATGAGTGTGTCCACATCGAGTTGTGCACCCTGAACTGTTAGAATGAGTGTATCCCTGTGTAGGTGTGCACACTGAACTGTTAGAATGAGTGTGTCCACATGGAGGTGTTCACACTGAACTGTTAGAATGAGTGTGTCCACATGGAGTTGTGCACACTGAACTGTTAGGATGAGTGTGTCCACATGGAAGTGTGCAGACTGAACTGTTAGAATGAGTGTGCCCACATGGAGGTGTGCACACTGAACTGTTAGAATGAGTGTGTCCACATGGAGGTGTGCACACTGAACTGTTAGAATGATTGTGTCCACATGCAGGTGTGCACACTGAACTGTTAGAATTAGTGTGACCACATGGAGGTGTGCACACTGAATTGTTAAAATGACTGTGCCCACATGGAGGTGTGCACAGTTAACTGTTAGAATGATTGTGTCCACATGAGGGTGTGCACACTGAAATGTTAGAATGAGTGTGTCCCTGTGGAGGTGTGCACACTGAACTGTTAGAATGGTTATGTCCACATGGAGGTGTGCACACTGAACTGTTAGAATGAGTGTATCCCTGTGGAGGTTTGCACACTGAACTGTTAGAATGAGTGTGTCCACATGGAGATGTGCACACTAAACTGTTAGAATGAGTGTGTCCACATGGAGGTGTGCACACTGAACTGTTAGAATGAGTGTGTCCACATGGAAGTGTGCACACTGAACTGTTAGAATGAGTGTGTCCCTGTGGAGGAGTGCACACTGAACTGTTAGAATGAGTGTGCCCACATGGAGGTGTGCACACCGAACTGTTAGAATGAGTGTGCCCACATGGAGGTGTGCACACTGAACTGTTAGAATGAGTGTGTCCACATGGAGGTGTGCACACTGAACTGTTAGAATGAGTGTGCCCACATGGAGGTGTGCACACTGAACTGTTAGAATGAGTGTGCCCACATGGAGGTGTGCACACTGAACTGTTAGAATAAGTGTGTCCACATGGAGGTGTGCACACTGAACTGTTAGAATGAGTGTGCCCACATGGAGGTGTGCACACTGAACTGTTAGAATGAGTGTGCCCACATGGAGGTGTGCACACTGAACTGTTAAAATGACTGTGCCCACATGGAGGTGTGCACACTGAACTGTTAGAATGATTGTGTCCACATGAGGGTGTGCACAATGAACTGTTAGAATGAGTGTGTCCCTGTGGAGGTGTGCACACTGAACTGTTAGAATGATTATGTCTACATGGAGGTGTGCACACTGAACTGTTAGAATGAGTGTATCCCTGTGGTGGTATGCACACTGAACTGTTAGAATGAGTGTGTCCACATGGAGGTGTGCACACTAAACTGTTAGAATGAGTGTGTCCACATGGAGGTATGCACACTGAACTGTTGGAATGAGTGTGTCCACATGGAGGTGTGCACACTGAACTGTTAGAATGAGTGTGTTCACATGGAGGTGTGCACACTGAACTGTTAGAATGAGTGTGTCCACATGGAGGTGTGCACACTGAACTGTTAGATTGAGTGAATCCATGTGGAGGTGTGTACACTGAACTGTTAGAATGAGTGTGTCCACATGGAAGTGTGCACACTGAACTGTTAGAATGAGTGTGCCCACATGGAGGTGTGCACACTGAACTGTTAGAATGAGTGTATACCTGTGTAGGTGTGCACACTGAACTGTTAGAATGAGTGTGTCCACATGGAGGTGTTCACACTGAACTGTTAGAATGAGTGTGTCCACATGGAGGTGTGCACACTGAACTGTTAGAATGAGTGTGTCCACATGGAGGTGTGCACACTGAACTGTTAGAATGAGTGTGCCCACATGGAGGTGTGCACACTGAACTGTTAGAATGAGTGTGCCCACATGGAGGTGTGCACACTGAACTGTTAGAATGAGTGTGCCCACATGGAGGTGTGCACACTGAACTGTTAGAATGAGTGTGTCCACATGGAGGTGTGCACACTGAACTGTTAGAATGAGTGTGCCCACATGGAGGTGTGCACACTGAACTGTTAGAATGTTTGTGTCCACATGATGGTGTGCACACTGAACTGTTAGAATGATTGTGTCCACATGGAGGTGTGCACACTGAACTGTTAGAATGAGTGTGTCCCTGTGGAGGTGTGCACACTGAAATGTTAGAATGAGTGTGCCCACATGGAGGTGTGCACACTGAACTGTTAGAATGAGTGTGCCCACATGGAGGTGTGCACACTGAACTGTTAGAATGAGTGTGCCCACATGGAGGTGTGCACACTGAACTGTTAGAATGATTGTGTCCACATGGAGGTGTGCACACTGAACTGTTAGAATGAGTGTGCCCACATGGAATTGTGCACACTGAACTGTTAGAATGACTGTGTCCACATGGAGGTGTGCACACTGAAATGTTAGAATGAGTGTGCCCACATGGAGTTGTGCACACTGAAATGTTAGAATGACTGTGCCCACATGGAGGTGTGCACACTGAACTGTTAGAATGAGTGTGTCCACATGGAGGTGTGCACACTGAACTGTTAGAATGAGTGTATACCTGTGGAGGTGTGCACACTGAACTGTTAGAATGAGTGTGTCCACATGGAGGTGTGCACACTGAACTGTTAGAATGAGTATGTCCACATGGAGTTGTGCACACTGAACTGTTAGAATGAGTGTGTCCACATGGAGGTGTGCACACTGAACTGTTAGAATGAATGTGTCCACATGGAGGTGTGCACACTGAACTGTTAGAATGAGTTTTTCCACATGGAGGTGTGCACACTTAACTGTTAGAATGAGTGTGTCCACATGGAAGTTTGCACACTGAACTGTTAGAGTGAGTTTGCCCACATGGAGGTGTGCACACTGAACTGTTAGAATGAGTGTGTCCACATGGAGGTGTTCACACTGAACTGTTAGAATGAGTGTGTCCACATGGAGGTGTGCACACTGAACTGTTAGAATGAGTGTGTCCCTGCGAAGGTGTGCACACTGAACTGTTAGAATGATGATGTCCACATGGAGGTGTGCACACTGAAATGTTAGAATGAGTGTATCCCTGTGGAGGTTTGCACACTGAACTGTTAGAATGAGTGTGTCCACATGGAGGTGTGCACACTAAACTGTTAGAATGAGTGTGTCCACATGGAGGTGTGTACACTGAACTGTTAGAATGATTGTGTCCACATGAGGGTGTGCACACTGAACTGTTAGAATGAGTGTGTCCCTGTGGAGGTGTGCACACTGAACTGTTAGAATGATTATGTCTACATGGAGGTGTGCACACTGAACTGTTAGAATGAGTGTATCCCTGTGGTGGTTTGCACACTGAACTGTTAGAATGAGTGTGTCCACATGGAGGTATGCACACTGAACTGTTGGAATGAGTGTGTCCACATGGAGGTGTGCACACTGAACTGTTAGAATGAGTGTGTCCCTGTGGAGGTGTGCACACTGAACTGTTAGAATGAGTGTGCCCACATGGAGGTGTGCACACTGAACTGTTAGAATGAGTGTGCCCACATGGAGGTGTGCACACTGAACTGTTAGAATGAGTGTGTCCACATGGAGGTGTGCACACTGAACTGTTAGAATGAGTGTGCCCACATGGAGGTGTGCACACTGAACTGTTAGAATGTTTGTGTCCACATGATGGTGTGCACACTGAACTGTTAGAATGAGTGTGTCCCTGTGGAGGTGTGCACACTGAACTGTTAGAATGATTATGTCCACATGGAGGTGTGCACACTGAACTGTTAGAATGAGTGTGTCCCTGTGGAGGTGTGCACACTGAACTGTTAGAATGAGTGTGCCCACATGGAGGTGTGCACACTGAACTGTTAGAATGAGTGTGCCCACATGGAGGTGTGCACACTGAACTGTTAGAATGAGTGTGCCCACATGGAGGTGTGCACACTGAACTGTTAGAATGAGTGTGTCCCTGTGGAGGTGTGCACACTGAACTGTTAGAATGATTATGTCTACATGGAGGTGTGCACACTGAACTGTTAGAATAAGTGTATCCCTGTGGTGGTTTGCACACTGAACTGTTAGAATGAGTGTGTCCACATGGAGGTGTGCACACTAAACTGTTAGAATGAGTGTGTCCACATGGAGGTATGCACACTGAACTGTTGGAATGAGTGTGTCCACATGGAGGTGTGCACACTGAACTGTTAGAATGAGTGTGTCCCTGTGGAGGTGTGCACACTGAACTGTTAGAATGAGTGTGCCCACATGGAGGTGTGCACACTGAACTGTTAGAATGAGTGTGCCCACATGGAGGTGTGCACACTGAACTGTTAGAATGAGTGTGTCCACATGGAGGTGTGCACACTGAACTGTTAGAATGAGTGTGCCCACATGGAGGTGTGCACACTGAACTGTTAGAATGTTTGTGTCCACATGATGGTGTGCACACTGAACTGTTAGAATGATTGTGTCCACATGGAGGTGTGCACACTGAACTGTTAGAATGAGTGTGTCCCTGTGGAGGTGTGCACACTGAACTGTTAGAATGAGTGTGCCCACATGGAGGTGTGAACACTGAACTGTTAGAATGAGTGTGCCCACATGGAGGTGTGCACACTGAACTGTTAGAATGAGTGTGCCCACATGGAGGTGTGCACACTTAACTGTTAGAATGATTGTGTCCACATGGAGGTGTGCACACTGAACTGTTAGAATGAGTGTGCCCACATGGAATTGTGCACACTGAACTGTTAGAATGACTGTGTCCACATGGAGGTGTGCACACTGAAATGTTAGAATGAGTGTGCCCACATGGAGTTGTGCACACTGATATGTTAGAATGACTGTGCCCACATGGAGGTGTGCACACTGAACTGTTAGAATGAGTGTGTCCACATGGAGGTGTGCACACTGAACTGTTAGAATGAGTGTATACCTGTGGAGGTGTGCACACTGAACTGTTAGAATGAGTGTGTCCACATGGAGGTGTGCACACTGAACTGTTAGAATGAGTATGTCCACATGGAGTTGTGCACACTGAACTGTTAGAATGAGTGTGTCCACATGGAGGTGTGCACACTGAACTGTTAGAATGAATGTGTCCACATGGAGGTGTGCACACTGAACTGTTAGAATGAGTTTTTCCACATGGAGGTGTGCACACTTAACTGTTAGAATGAGTGTGTCCACATGGAAGTTTGCACACTGAACTGTTAGAGTGAGTTTGCCCACATGGAGGTGTGCACACTGAACTGTTAGAATGAGTGTGTCCACATGGAGGTGTTCACACTGAACTGTTAGAATGAGTGTGTCCACATGGTGGTGTGCACACTGAACTGTTAGAATGAGTGTGTCCCTGCGAAGGTGTGCACACTGAACTGTTAGAATGATGATGTCCACATGGATGTGTGCACACTGAAATGTTAGAATGAGTGTATCCCTGTGGAGGTTTGCACACTGAACTGTTAGAATGAGTGTGTCCACATGGAGGTGTGCACACTAAACTGTTAGAATGAGTGTGTCCACATGGAGGTGTGTACACTGAACTGTTAGAATGATTGTGTCCACATGAGGGTGTGCACACTGAACTGTTAGAATGAGTGTGTCCCTGTGGAGGTGTGCACACTGAACTGTTAGAATGATTATGTCTACATGGAGGTGTGCACACTGAACTGTTAGAATGAGTGTATCCCTGTGGTGGTTTGCACACTGAACTGTTAGAATGAGTGTGTCCACATGGAGGTGTGCACACTAAAATGTTAGAATGAGTGTGTCCACATGGAGGTATGCACACTGAACTGTTGGAATGAGTGTGTCCACATGGAGGTGTGCACACTGAACTGTTAGAATGAGTGTGTCCCTGTGGAGGTGTGCACACTGAACTGTTAGAATGAGTGTGCCCACATGGAGGTGTGCACACTGAACTGTTAGAATGAGTGTGCCCACATGGAGGTGTGCACACTGAACTGTTAGAATGAGTGTGTCCACATGGAGGTGTGCACACTGAACTGTTAGAATGAGTGTGCCCACATGGAGGTGTGCACACTGAACTGTTAGAATGTTTGTGTCCACATGATTGTGTGCACACTGAACTGTTAGAATGAGTGTGTCCCTGTGGAGGTGTGCACACTGAACTGTTAGAATGATTATGTCCACATGGAGGTGTGCACACTGAACTGTTAGAATGAGTGTGTCCCTGTGGAGGTGTGCACACTGAACTGTTAGAATGAGTGTGCCCACATGGAGGTGTGCACACTGAACTGTTAGAATGAGTGTGCCCACATGGAGGTGTGCACACTGAACTGTTAGAATGAGTGTGCCCACATGGAGGTGTGCACACTGAACTGTTAGAATGATTGTGTCCACATGGAGGTGTGCACACTGAACTGTTAGAATGAGTGTGCCCACATGGAATTGTGCACACTGAACTGTTAGAATGACTGTGTCCACATGGAGGTGTGCACACTGAAATCTTAGAATGAGTGTGCCCACATGGAATTGTGCACACTGAAATGTTAGAATGACTGTGCCCACATGGAGGTGTGCACACTGAACTGTTAGAATGAGTGTGTCCACATGGAGGTGTGCACACTGAACTGTTAGAATGAGTGTATACCTGTGGAGGTGTGCACACTGAACTGTTAGAATGAGTGTGTCCACATGGAGGTGTGCACACTGAACTGTTAGAATGAGTATGTCCACATGGAGTTGTGCACACTGAACTGTTAGAATGAGTGTGTCCACATGGAGGTGTGCACACTGAACTGTTAGAATGAATGTGGCCACATGGAGGTGTGCACACTGAACTGTTAGAATGAGTTTTTCCACATGGAGTTGTGCACACTGAACTGTTAGAATGAGTGTGTCCACATGGAAGTTTGCACACTGAACTGTTAGAGTGAGTTTGCCCACATGGAGGTGTGCACACTGAACTGTTAGAATGAGTGTGTCCACATGGAGGTGTTCACACTGAACTGTTAGAATGAGTTTGTCCACATGGAGGTGTGCACACTGAACTGTTAGAATGAGTGTGTCCCTGCGAAGGTGTGCACACTGAAATGTTAGAATGATTATGTCCACATGGAGGAGTGCACACTGAAATGTTAGAATGAGTGTATCCCTGTGGAGGTTTGCACACTGAACTGTTAGAATGAGTGTGTCCACATGGAGGTGTGCACACTAAACTGTTAGAATGAGTGTGTCCACATGGAGGTGTGCACACTGAACTGTTAGATTGAGTGTGTCCACATGGAGGTGTGCACACTGAACTGTTAGAATGAGTGTGTCCCTGTGGAGGTGTGCACACTGAACGGTAAGAATGAGTGTGCCCACATGGAGGTGTGCACACTCAACTGTTAGAATGAGTGTGCCCACATGGAGGTGTGCACATTGAACTGTTAGAATGAGTGTGTCCACATGGAGGTGTGCACACTGAACTGTTAGAATGAGAGTGCCCACATGGAGTTGTGCACACTGAAATGTTAGAATGATTGTGTCCACATGAGGGTGTGCACACTGAACTGTTAGAATGAGTGTGTCCCTGTGGAGGTGTGCACACTGAACTGTTCGAATGATTATGTCCACATGGAGGTGTGCACACTGAACTGTTAGAATGAGTGTGTCCCTGTGGAGGTGTGCACACTGAACTGTTAGAATGAGTGTGTCCACATGGAGTTGTGCACACTGAACTGTTAGAATGAGTGTGCCCACATGGAGGTGTGCACACTGAACTGTTAGAATGAGTGTGCCCACATGGAGGTGTGCACACTGAACTGTTAGAATGATTGTGTCCACATGGAGGTGTGCACACTGAACTGTTAGAATGAGTGTGCCCACGTGGAATTGTGCACACTGAACTGTTAGAATGACTGTGTCCACATGGAGGTGTGCACACTGAATTGTTAGAATGACTGTGTCCACATGGAGGTGTGCACACTGAACTGATAGAATGAGTGTGTCCCTGTGGAGGTGTACACACTGAACTATTAGAATGAGTGTGTCCACGTGGAGGTGTGCACACTGAACTGTTAGAATGAATGTGTCCACATGGAGGTGTGCACACTGAACTGTTAGAATGAGTTTTTCCACATGGAGGTGTGCACACTGAACTGTTAGAATGAGTGTGTCCACATGGAAGTGTGCACACTGAACTGTTAGAATGAGTTTGCCCACATGGAGGTGTGCACACTTAACTGTTAGAATGAGTGTGTCCACATGGAGGTGTGCACACTGAGCTGTTAGAATGAGTTTATCCCTGTGGAGGTGTGCACACTGAACTGTTAGAATGGGTGTGTCCACATGGAAGTGTGCACACTGAACTGTTAGAATGAGTGTGGCCACATGGAGGTGTGCACACTGAACTGTTAGAATGAGTGTGTCCACATGGAGGTGTGCACACTGAACTGTTAGAATCAGTGTGCCCACATGGAGGTGTGCACACTGAACTGTTAGAATGAGTGTGCCCACATGGAGGTGTGCACACTGAACTGTTAGAATGAGTATGCCCACTTGGAGGTGTGCACACTGAACTGTTAGAATGATTGTGTCCACATGCAGGTGTGCACATTGAACTGTTACAATGAGTGTGTCCCTGTGGAGTTGTGCACAGTGAACTGTTAGAATGATTATGTCCACATGGTGGTGTGCACACTGAACTGTTAGAATGAGTGTGTCCCTGTGGAGGTGTGCACACTGAACTGTTAGAATGTGTCCACATGGAGGTGTGCACACTGAACTGTTAGAATGATTGTGTCCACATGGAGGTGTGCACACTGAACTGTTAAAATGACTGTGCCCACATGTTGGTGTGCACACTGAACTGTTAGAATGATTGTGTCCACATGAGGGTGTGCACACTGAACTGTTAGAATGAGTGTGTCCCTGTGGAGGTGTGCACAGTGAACTGTTAGAATGATTATGTCCACATGGAGGTGTGCACACTGAACTGTTAGAATGAGTGTATCCCTGTGGAGGTGTGCACACTGAACTGTTAGAATGTGTCCACATGGAGGTGTGCACACTGAACTGTTAGAATGATTGTGTCCACATGGAGGTGTGCACACTGAATGGTTAAAATGACTGTGCCCACATGGAGGTGTGCACACTGAACTGTTAGAATTATTGTGTCCACATGAGGGTGTGCACACTGAACTGATAGAATGAGTGTGTCCCTGTGGAGGTGTGCACACTGAACTGTTAGAATGATTATGTCCACATGGAGGTGTGCACACTGAATTGTTAGAATGAGTGTATCCCTGTGGAGGTGTGCACACTGAACTGTTAGAATGTGTCCACATGGAGGTGTGCACACTGAAATGTTAGAATGAGTGTGTCCACATGGAGGTGTGCACACTGAACTGTTAGAATGAGTGTGCCCACATGGAGTTGTGCACACTGAACTGTTAGAATGAGTGTATACCTGTGGAGGTGTGCACACTGAACTGTTAGAATGAGTGTGTCCACATGGAGGTGTGCACAATGAACTGTTAGAATGAGTATGTCCACATGGAGTTGTGCACACTGAACTGTTAGAATGAGTGTGTCCACATGGAGGTGTGCACACTGAACTGTTAGAATGAGTGTGTCCACATGGAGGTGTGCACACTGAACTGTTAGAATGAGTATGTCCACATGGAGTTGTGCACACTGAACTGTTAGAATGAGTGTGTCCACATGGAGGTGTGCACACTGAACTGTTAGAATGAACGTGGCCACATGGAGGTGTGCACACTGAACTGTTAGAATGAGTTTTTCCACATGGAGTTGTGCACACTGAACTGTTAGAATGAGTGTGTCCACATGGAAGTTTGCACACTGAACTGTTAGAGTGAGTTTGCCCACATGGAGGTGTGCACACTGAACTGTTAGAATGAGTGTGTCCACATGGAGGTGTTCACACTGAACTGTTAGAATGAGTTTGTCCACATGGAGGTGTGCACACTGAACTGTTAGAATGAGTGTGTCCCTGCGAAGGTGTGCACACTGAAATGTTAGAATGATTATGTCCACATGGAGGTGTGCACACTGAAATGTTAGAATGAGTGTATCCCTGTGGAGGTTTGCACACTGAACTGTTAGAATGAGTGTGTCCACATGGAGGTGTGCACACTAAACTGTTAGAATGAGTGTGTCCACATGGAGGTGTGCACACTGAACTGTTAGATTGAGTGTGTCCACATGGAGGTGTGCACACTGAACTGTTAGAATGAGTGTGTCCCTGTGGAGGTGTGCACACTGAACGGTAAGAATGAGTGTGCCCACATGGAGGTGTGCACACTCAACTGTTAGAATGAGTGTGCCCACATGGAGGTGTGCACACTGAACTGTTAGAATGAGTGTGTCCACATGGAGGTGTGCACACTGAACTGTTAGAATGAGAGTGCCCACATGGAGTTGTGCACACTGAAATGTTAGAATGATTGTGTCCACATGAGGGTGTGCACACTGAACTGTTAGAATGAGTGTGTCCCTGTGGAGGTGTGCACACTGAACTGTTCGAATGATTATGTCCACATGGAGGTGTGCACACTGAACTGTTAGAATGAGTGTGTCCCTGTGGAGGTGTGCACACTGAACTGTTAGAATGAGTGTGTCCACATGGAGTTGTGCACACTGAACTGTTAGAATGAGTGTGCCCACATGGAGGTGTGCACACTGAACTGTTAGAATGAGTGTGCCCACATGGAGGTGTGCACACTGAACTGTTAGAATGATTGTGTCCACATGGAGGTGTGCACACTGAACTGTTAGAATGAGTGTGCCCACGTGGAATTGTGCACACTGAACTGTTAGAATGACTGTGTCCACATGGAGGTGTGCACACTGAACTGATAGAATGAGTGTGTCCCTGTGGAGGTGTACACACTGAACTATTAGAATGAGTGTGTCCACGTGGAGGTGTGCACACTGAACTGTTAGAATGAATGTGTCCACATGGAGGTGTGCACACTGAACTGTTAGAATGAGTTTTTCCACATGGAGGTGTGCACACTGAACTGTTAGAATGAGTGTGTCCACATGGAAGTGTGCACACTGAACTGTTAGAATGAGTTTGCCCACATGGAGGTGTGCACACTGAACTGTTAGAATGAGTGTGTCCACATGGAGGTGTGCACACTGAGCTGTTAGAATGAGTTTATCCCTGTGGAGGTGTGCACACTGAACTGTTAGAATGGGTGTGTCCACATGGAAGTGTGCACACTGAACTGTTAGAATGAGTGTGGCCACATGGAGGTGTGCACACTGAACTGTTAGAATGAGTGTGTCCACATGGAGGTGTGCACACTGAACTGTTAGAATCAGTGTGCCCACATGGAGGTGTGCACACTGAACTGTTAGAATGAGTGTGCCCACATGGAGGTGTGCACACTGAACTGTTAGAATGAGTATGCCCACTTGGAGGTGTGCACACTGAACTGTTAGAATGATTGTGTCCACATGCAGGTGTGCACATTGAACTGTTACAATGAGTGTGTCCCTGTGGAGTTGTGCACAGTGAACTGTTAGAATGATTATGTCCACATGGTGGTGTGCACACTGAACTGTTAGAATGAGTGTCTCCCTGTGGAGGTGTGCACACTGAACTGTTAGAATGTGTCCACATGGAGGTGTGCACACTGAACTGTTAGAATGATTGTGTCCACATGGAGGTGTGCACACTGAACTGTTAAAATGACTGTGCCCACATGTTGGTGTGCACACTGAACTGTTAGAATGATTGTGTCCACATGAGGGTGTGCACACTGAACTGTTAGAATGAGTGTGTCCCTGTGGAGGTGTGCACAGTGAACTGTTAGAATGATTATGTCCACATGGAGGTGTGCACACTGAACTGTTAGAATGAGTGTATCCCTGTGGAGGTGTGCACACTGAACTGTTAGAATGTGTCCACATGGAGGTGTGCACACTGAACTGTTAGAATGATTGTGTCCACATGGAGGTGTGCACACTGAATGATTAAAATGACTGTGCCCACATGGAGGTGTGCACACTGAACTGTTAGAATGATTGTGTCCACATGAGGGTGTGCACACTGAACTGATAGAATGAGTGTGTCCCTGTGGAGGTGGGCACACTGAACTGTTAGAATGATTATGTCCACATGGAGGTGTGCACACTGAATTGTTAGAATGAGTGTATCCCTGTGGAGGTGTGCACACTAAACTGTTAGAATGAGTGTTTCCCTGTGGAGGTGTGCACCCTGAACTGTTAGAATGAGTGTGTCCACATGGAGGTGTGCACACTGAATGTTAGAATGAGTGTGTCCACATGGAAGTGTGCACACTGAACTGTTAGAATGAGTGTGTCCACATGGAGGTGTGCACACTGAACTGTTAGAATGACTGTGCCCACATGGAGGTGTGCACACTGAACTGTTAGAATGAGTGTGCCCACATGGAGGTGTGCACACTGAACTGTTAGAATGAGTGTGCCCACATGTAGGTGTGCACACTGAACTGTTAGAATGAGTTTGTCCACATGGAGGTGTGCACACTGAACTGTTAGAATGAGTGTGCCCACGTGGAATTGTGCACACTGAACTGTTAGAATGACTGTGTCAACATGGAGGTGTGCACACTGAATTGTTAGAATGACTGTGCCCACATGTTGGTGTGCACACTGAACTGTTAGAATGATTGTGTCCACATGAGGGTGTGCACACTGAACTGTTAGAATGAGTGTGTCCCTGTGGAGGTGTGCACAGTGAACTGTTAGAATGATTATGTCCACATGGAGGTGTGCACACTGAACTGTTAGAATGAGTGTATCCCTGTGGAGGTGTGCACACTGAACTGTTAGAATGTGTCCACATGGAGGTGTGCACACTGAACTGTTAGAATGATTGTGTCCACATTAAGGTGTGCACACTGAATGGTTAAAATGACTGTGCCCACATGGAGGTGTGCACACTGAACTGTTAGAATGATTGTGTCCACATGAGGGTGTGCACACTGAACTGATAGAATGAGTGTGTCCCTGTGGAGGTGTGCACACTGAACTGTTAGAATGATTATGTCCACATGGAGGTGTGCACACTGAATTGTTAGAATGAGTGTATCCCTGTGGAGGTGTGCACACTGAACTGTTAGAATGTGTCCACATGGAGGTGTGCACACTGAACTGTTAGAATGAGTGTGTCCACATGGAGGTGTGCACACTGAACTGTTAGAATGAGTGTGCCCACATGGAGTTGTGCACACTGAACTGTTAGAATGATTGTGTCCACATGAGGTTGTGCACACTGAACTGTTAGAATTAGTGTGTCCCTGTGGAGGTGTGCACACTGAACTGTTCGAATGATTATGTCCACATGGAGGTGTGCACACTGAAATGTTAGAATGAGTGTGTCCCTGTGGAGGTGTGCACACTGAACTGTTAGAATGAGTGTGTCCACATGGAGGTGTGCACACTGAACTGTTAGAATGACTGTGCCCACATGGAGGTGTGCACACTGAACTGTTAGAATGAGTGTGCCCACATGGAGGTGTGCACACTGAACTGTTAGAATGAGTGTGCCCACATGTAGGTGTGCACACTGAACTGTTAGAATGAGTTTGTCCACATGGAGGTGTGCACACTGAACTGTTAGAATGAGTGTGCCCACGTGGAATTGTGCACACTGAACTGTTAGAATGACTGTGTCCACATGGAGGTGTGCACACTGAATTGTTAGAATGACTGTGTCCACATGGAGTTGTGCACACTGAACTGTTAGAATGATTGTGTCCACATGGAGGTGTGCACACTGAACTGTTAGAATGACTGTGCCCACATGGAGGTGTACACACTGAACTGTTAGAATAAGTGTGTCCCTGTGGAGGTGTGCACACTGAACTGTTAGAATGAGTGTGTCCACATGGAGGTGTGCACACTGAACTGTTAGAATGACTGTGCCCACATGGAGGTGTGCACACTGAACTGTTAGAATGAGTGTGCCCACATGGAGGTGTGCACACTAAACTGTTAGAATGAGTGTGTCCACATGGAGGTGTGCACACTGAGCTGTTAGAATGAGTTTATCCCTGTGGAGGTGTGCACACTGAACTGTTAGAATGAGTGTGTCAACATTGAAGTGTGCACACAGAACTGTTAGAATGAGTGTGTCCACATGGAGGTGTGAACACCGAACTGTTAGAATGAGTGTGTCTACATGGAGGTGTGCACACTGAACTGTTAGAATCAGTGTGCCCACAAGGAGGTGTGCACACTGAACTGTTAGAATGAGTGTGTCCACATGGAGGTGTGCACACTGAACTGTTAGAATGAGTGTGTCTACATGGAGGTGTGCACACTGAACTGTTAGAATGAGTTTGTCCACATGGAGGTGTGCACACTGAACTGTTAGAATGAGTGTGTCCCTGCGAAGGTGTGCACACTGAAATGTTAGAATGATTATGTCCACATGGAGGTGTGCACACTGAAATGTTAGAATGAGTGTATCCCTGTGGAGGTTTGCACACTGAACTGTTAGAATGAGTGTGTCCACATGGAGGTGTGCACACTAAACTGTTAGAATGAGTGTGTCCACATGGAGGTGTGCACACTGAACTGTTAGATTGAGTGTGTCCACATGGAGGTGTGCACACTGAACTGTTAGAATGAGTGTGTCCCTGTGGAGGTGTGCACACTGAACGGTAAGAATGAGTGTGCCCACATGGAGGTGTGCACACTCAACTGTTAGAATGAGTGTGCCCACATGGAGGTGTGCACACTGAACTGTTAGAATGAGTGTGTCCACATGGAGGTGTGCACACTGAACTGTTAGAATGAGAGTGCCCACATGGAGTTGTGCACACTGAAATGTTAGAATGATTGTGTCCACATGAGGGTGTGCACACTGAACTGTTAGAATGAGTGTGTCCCTGTGGAGGTGTGCACACTGAACTGTTCGAATGATTATGTCCACATGGAGGTGTGCACACTGAACTGTTAGAATGAGTGTGTCCCTGTGGAGGTGTGCACACTGAACTGTTAGAATGAGTGTGTCCACATGGAGTTGTGCACACTGAACTGTTAGAATGAGTGTGCCCACATGGAGGTGTGCACACTGAACTGTTAGAATGAGTGTGCCCACATGGAGGTGTGCACACTGAACTGTTAGAATGATTGTGTCCACATGGAGGTGTGCACACTGAACTGTTAGAATGAGTGTGCCCACGTGGAATTGTGCACACTGAACTGTTAGAATGACTGTGTCCACATGGAGGTGTGCACACTGAACTGATAGAATGAGTGTGTCCCTGTGGAGGTGTACACACTGAACTATTAGAATGAGTGTGTCCACGTGGAGGTGTGCACACTGAACTGTTAGAATGAATGTGTCCACATGGAGGTGTGCACACTGAACTGTTAGAATGAGTTTTTCCACATGGAGGTGTGCACACTGAACTGTTAGAATGAGTGTGTCCACATGGAAGTGTGCACACTGAACTGTTAGAATGAGTTTGCCCACATGGAGGTGTGCACACTGAACTGTTAGAATGAGTGTGTCCACATGGAGGTGTGCACACTGAGCTGTTAGAATGAGTTTATCCCTGTGGAGGTGTGCACACTGAACTGTTAGAATGGGTGTGTCCACATGGAAGTGTGCACACTGAACTGTTAGAATGAGTGTGGCCACATGGAGGTGTGCACACTGAACTGTTAGAATGAGTGTGTCCACATGGAGGTGTGCACACTGAACTGTTAGAATCAGTGTGCCCACATGGAGGTGTGCACACTGAACTGTTAGAATGAGTGTGCCCACATGGAGGTGTGCACACTGAACTGTTAGAATGAGTATGCCCACTTGGAGGTGTGCACACTGAACTGTTAGAATGATTGTGTCCACATGCAGGTGTGCACATTGAACTGTTACAATGAGTGTGTCCCTGTGGAGTTGTGCACAGTGAACTGTTAGAATGATTATGTCCACATGGTGGTGTGCACACTGAACTGTTAGAATGAGTGTCTCCCTGTGGAGGTGTGCACACTGAACTGTTAGAATGTGTCCACATGGAGGTGTGCACACTGAACTGTTAGAATGATTGTGTCCACATGGAGGTGTGCACACTGAACTGTTAAAATGACTGTGCCCACATGTTGGTGTGCACACTGAACTGTTAGAATGATTGTGTCCACATGAGGGTGTGCACACTGAACTGTTAGAATGAGTGTGTCCCTGTGGAGGTGTGCACAGTGAACTGTTAGAATGATTATGTCCACATGGAGGTGTGCACACTGAACTGTTAGAATGAGTGTATCCCTGTGGAGGTGTGCACACTGAACTGTTAGAATGTGTCCACATGGAGGTGTGCACACTGAACTGTTAGAATGATTGTGTCCACATGGAGGTGTGCACACTGAATGATTAAAATGACTGTGCCCACATGGAGGTGTGCACACTGAACTGTTAGAATGATTGTGTCCACATGAGGGTGTGCACACTGAACTGATAGAATGAGTGTGTCCCTGTGGAGGTGGGCACACTGAACTGTTAGAATGATTATGTCCACATGGAGGTGTGCACACTGAATTGTTAGAATGAGTGTATCCCTGTGGAGGTGTGCACACTAAACTGTTAGAATGAGTGTTTCCCTGTGGAGGTGTGCACCCTGAACTGTTAGAATGAGTGTGTCCACATGGAGGTGTGCACACTGAATGTTAGAATGAGTGTGTCCACATGGAAGTGTGCACACTGAACTGTTAGAATGAGTGTGTCCACATGGAGGTGTGCACACTGAACTGTTAGAATGACTGTGCCCACATGGAGGTGTGCACACTGAACTGTTAGAATGAGTGTGCCCACATGGAGGTGTGCACACTGAACTGTTAGAATGAGTGTGCCCACATGTAGGTGTGCACACTGAACTGTTAGAATGAGTTTGTCCACATGGAGGTGTGCACACTGAACTGTTAGAATGAGTGTGCCCACGTGGAATTGTGCACACTGAACTGTTAGAATGACTGTGTCAACATGGAGGTGTGCACACTGAATTGTTAGAATGACTGTGCCCACATGTTGGTGTGCACACTGAACTGTTAGAATGATTGTGTCCACATGAGGGTGTGCACACTGAACTGTTAGAATGAGTGTGTCCCTGTGGAGGTGTGCACAGTGAACTGTTAGAATGATTATGTCCACATGGAGGTGTGCACACTGAACTGTTAGAATGAGTGTATCCCTGTGGAGGTGTGCACACTGAACTGTTAGAATGTGTCCACATGGAGGTGTGCACACTGAACTGTTAGAATGATTGTGTCCACATTAAGGTGTGCACACTGAATGGTTAAAATGACTGTGCCCACATGGAGGTGTGCACACTGAACTGTTAGAATGATTGTGTCCACATGAGGGTGTGCACACTGAACTGATAGAATGAGTGTGTCCCTGTGGAGGTGTGCACACTGAACTGTTAGAATGATTATGTCCACATGGAGGTGTGCACACTGAATTGTTAGAATGAGTGTATCCCTGTGGAGGTGTGCACACTGAACTGTTAGAATGTGTCCACATGGAGGTGTGCACACTGAACTGTTAGAATGAGTGTGTCCACATGGAGGTGTGCACACTGAACTGTTAGAATGAGTGTGCCCACATGGAGTTGTGCACACTGAACTGTTAGAATGATTGTGTCCACATGAGGTTGTGCACACTGAACTGTTAGAATTAGTGTGTCCCTGTGGAGGTGTGCACACTGAACTGTTCGAATGATTATGTCCACATGGAGGTGTGCACACTGAAATGTTAGAATGAGTGTGTCCCTGTGGAGGTGTGCACACTGAACTGTTAGAATGAGTGTGTCCACATGGAGGTGTGCACACTGAACTGTTAGAATGACTGTGCCCACATGGAGGTGTGCACACTGAACTGTTAGAATGAGTGTGCCCACATGGAGGTGTGCACACTGAACTGTTAGAATGAGTGTGCCCACATGTAGGTGTGCACACTGAACTGTTAGAATGAGTTTGTCCACATGGAGGTGTGCACACTGAACTGTTAGAATGAGTGTGCCCACGTGGAATTGTGCACACTGAACTGTTAGAATGACTGTGTCCACATGGAGGTGTGCACACTGAATTGTTAGAATGACTGTGTCCACATGGAGTTGTGCACACTGAACTGTTAGAATGATTGTGTCCACATGGAGGTGTGCACACTGAACTGTTAGAATGACTGTGCCCACATGGAGGTGTACACACTGAACTGTTAGAATAAGTGTGTCCCTGTGGAGGTGTGCACACTGAACTGTTAGAATGAGTGTGTCCACATGGAGGTGTGCACACTGAACTGTTAGAATGACTGTGCCCACATGGAGGTGTGCACACTGAACTGTTAGAATGAGTGTGCCCACATGGAGGTGTGCACACTAAACTGTTAGAATGAGTGTGTCCACATGGAGGTGTGCACACTGAGCTGTTAGAATGAGTTTATCCCTGTGGAGGTGTGCACACTGAACTGTTAGAATGAGTGTGTCAACATTGAAGTGTGCACACAGAACTGTTAGAATGAGTGTGTCCACATGGAGGTGTGAACACCGAACTGTTAGAATGAGTGTGTCTACATGGAGGTGTGCACACTGAACTGTTAGAATCAGTGTGCCCACAAGGAGGTGTGCACACTGAACTGTTAGAATGAGTGTGTCCACATGGAGGTGTGCACACTGAACTGTTAGAATGAGTGTGTCTACATGGAGGTGTGCACACTGAACTGTTAGAATGAGTGTGTCCACATGGAGGTGTGCACACTGAACTGTTAGAATGAGTGTGTCCACATGGAGGTGTGCACACCGAACTGTTAGAATGAGTATGCCCTCATGGAGGTGTGCACACTGAGCTGTTAGAATGATTGTGTCCACATGGAGGTGTGCACACTGAACTGTTAGAATGAGTGTGTCCCTGTGGAGGTGTGTACACTGAAATGTTACAATGAGTGTGTCCACATGGAGGTGTGCACACCGAAGTATTAGAATATGTCCACATGGAGGTGTGCACATTGAACTGTTAGATTGACTGTGTCCACATGGAGGTGTGCACACTGAATTGTTAGAATGACTGTGCCCACATGGAGGTGTGCACACTGAACTGTTAGAATGATTTTGTTCACATGGCGGTGTGCACACTGAACTGTTAGAATGAGTGTGTCCACATGGAGGTGTGCACACTGAACTGTTAGAATGAGTGTGTCCACATAGAGGTGTGCATAGTGAACTGTTAGAATGGGTGTGTCCACATGGAGGTGTGCACACTGAACTGTTAGAATGAGTGTGCCCACAAGGAGGTGTGCACATTGAACTGTTAGAATGAGTGTGTCCACATGGAGGTGTGCACACTGAACTGTTAGAATGAGTGTGTCCACATGGACGTGTGCACAATGAACTGTTAATATTAGTGTGCCAACATGGAGGTGTGCACACTGAACTGTTAGAATGAGTGTGCCCACATGGAGGTGTGCACACTGAACTGTTAGAATGAGTGTGTCCACATGGAGGTGTGCACACTGAACTGTAAGAATGAGTGTGTCCACATGGAGGTGTGCACACTGAACTGTTAGAATGAGTGTGCCCACATGGAATTGTGCACACTGAACTGTTAGAATGACTGTGTCCACATGGAGGTGTGCACACTGAACCGTTAGTATGAGTGTGCCCACATGGAGTTGTGCACACTGAACTGTTAGAATGACTGTGTCCACATGGACGTGTGCACACTGAACTGGTAGAATGACTCTGTCCACATGGAGTTGTGCACACTGAACTGTTAGAATGAGTGTGTCCCTGTGGAGGTGTGCACACTGAACTGTTAGAATGAGTGTGTCCACATGGAGGTGTGCACACTGAACTGTTAGAATGTTTGTGTCCACATGGAGGTGTGCTCACTGAACTGTTAGAATGAGTGTGCCCACATGGAGTTGTGCTCACTGAACTGTTAGAATGAGTGTGCCCACATTGAGGTGTGCACACTGAACTGTTAGAATGAGTGTGTCCACATGGAGGTGTGAACACTGAACTGTTAGAATGAGTGTGTCCACATGGAGGTGTGCACACTGAACTGTTAGAATGAATGTGTCCACATGGAGGTGTGCACACTGACCTGTTAGAATGAGTTTTTCCACATGGAGTTGTGCACACTGAACTGTTAGAATGATTATGTCCACATGGAGGTGTGCACACTGAACTGTTAGAATGAGTGTGTCCCTGTGGAGGTGTGCACACTGAACTGTTAGAATGAGTGTGCCCACATGGAGGTGTGCACACTGAACTGTTAGAATGAGTGTGCCCACATGGAGGTGTGCACACTGAACTGTTAGAATGAGTGTGCCCACATGGAGGTGTGCACAATGAACTGTTAGAATGATTGTGTCCACATGGAGGTGTGCACACTGAACTGTTAGAATGAGTGTGCCCACATGGAATTGTGCACACTGAACTGTTAGAATGACTGTGTCCACATGGAGGTGTGCACACTGAAATGTTAGAATGAGTGTGCCCACATGGAGGTGTGCACACTGAACTGTTAGAATGAGTGTGTCCTCATGGAGGTGTGCACACTGAACTGTTAGAATGAGTGTATACCTGTGGAGGTGTGCACACTGAACTGTTAGAATGAGTGTGTCCACATGGAGGTGTGCACACTGAACTGTTAGAATGAGTATATCCACATGGAGTTGTGCACACTGAACTGTTAGAATGAGTGTGTCCACATGGAGGTGTGCACACTGAACTGTTAGAATGAATGTGTCCACATGGAGGTGTGCACACTGAACTGTTAGAATGAGTTTTTCCACATGGAGGTGTGCACACTGAACTGTTAGAATGAGTGTGTCCACATGGAAGTTTGCACACTGAACTGTTAGAGTGAGTTTGCCCACATGGAGGTGTGCACACTGAACTGTTAGAATGAGTGTGTCCACATGGAGGTGTGCACACTGAGCTGTTAGAATGAGTTTATCCCTGTGGAGGTGTGCACACTGAACTGTTAGAATGAGTGTGTCAACATGGAAGTGTGCACACTGAACTGTTAGAATGAGTGTGTCCACATGGAGGTGTGAACACTGAACTGTTAGAATGAGTGTGTCCACATGGAGGTGTGCACACTGAACTGTTATAATCAGTGTGCCCACAAGGAGGTGTGCACACTGAACTGTTAGAATGAGTGTGTCCACATGGAGGTGTGCACACTGAACTGTTAGAATGCGTGTGTCCACATGGAGGTGTGCACATTGAACTGTTAGAATGAATGTGTCCACATGGAGGTGTGCACACTGAACTGTTAGAATAAGTTTTTCCACATGGAGGTGTGCACACTGAACTGCTAGAATGAGTGTGTCCACATGGAAGTTTGCACACTGAACTGTTAGAGTGAGTTTGCCCACATGGAGGTGTGCACACTGAACTGTTGGAATGAGTGTGTCCACATGGAGGTGTGCACACTGAGCTGTTAGAATGAGTTTATCCCTGTGGAGGTGTGCACACTGAACTGTTAGAATGTGTGTGTCAACATGGAAGTGTGCACACTGAACTGTTAGAATGAGTGTGTCCACATGGAGGTGTGAACACTGAACTGTTAGAATGAGTGTGTCCACATGGAGGTGTGCACACTGAACTGTTAGAATCAGTGTGCCCACAAGGAGGTGTGCACACTGAACTGTTAGAATGAGTGTGTCCACATGGAGGTGTGCACACTGAACTGTTAGAATGAGTGTGTCTACATGGAGGTGTGCACACTGAACTGTTAGAATGAGTGTGTCCACATGGAGGTGTGCACACTGAACTGTTAGAATGAGTGTGTCCACATGGAGGTGTGCACACAGAACTGTTAGAATGAGTATGCCCTCATGGAGGTGTGCACACTGAGCTGTTAGAATGATTGTGTCCACATGGAGGTGTGCACACTGAACTGTTAGAATGAGTGTGTCCCTGTGGAGGTGTGTACACTGAAATGTTACAATGAGTGTGTCCACATGGAGGTGTGCACACCGAAGTGTTAGAATATGTCCACATGGAGGTGTGCACATTGAACTGTTAGATTGACTGTGTCCACATGGAGGTGTGCACACTGAATTGTTAGAATGACTGTGCCCACATGGAGGTGTGCACACTGAACTGTTAGAATGATTTTGTTCACATGGCGGTGTGCACACTGAACTGTTAGAATGAGTGTGTCCACATGGAGGTGTGCACACTGAACTGTTAGAATGAGTGTGTCCACATAGAGGTGTGCATAGTGAACTGTTAGAATGAGTGTGTCCACATGGAGGTGTGCACACTGAACTGTTAGAATGAGTGTGTCCACATGGAGGTGTGCACACTGAACTGTTAGAATGAGTGTGCCCACATGGAATTGTGCACACTGAACTGTTAGAATGACTGTGTCCACATGGAGGTGTGCACACTGAACCGTTAGTATGAGTGTGCCCACATGGAGTTGTGCACACTGAACTGTTAGAATGACTGTGTCCACATGGACGTGTGCACACTGAACTGGTAGAATGACTGTGTCCACATGGAGTTGTGCACACTGAACTGTTAGAATGAGTGTGTCCCTGTGGAGGTGTGCACACTGAACTGTTAGAATGAGTGTGTCCACATGGAGGTGTGCACACTGAACTGTTAGAATGTGTGTGTCCACATGGAGGTGTGCTCACTGAACTGTTAGAATGATTGTGCCCACATGGAGTTGTGCACACTGAACTGTTAGAATGAGTGTGCCCACATTGAGGTGTGCACACTGAACTGTTAGAATGAGTGTGTCCACATGGAGGTGTGAACACTGAACTGTTAGAATGAGTGTGTCCACATGGAGGTGTGCACACTGAACTGTTAGAATGAATGTGTCCACATGGAGGTGTGCACACTGACCTGTTAGAATGAGTTTTTCCACATGGAGTTGTGCACACTGAACTGTTAGAATGAGTGTGTCCACATGGAAGTGTGCACACTGAACTGTTAGAATGAGTTTGCCCACATGGAGGTGTGCACACTGAACTCTTAGAATGAGTGTGTCCATATGAGGTGTGCACACTGAGCTGTTAGAATGAGTTTATCCCTGTGGAGGTGTGCACACTGAACAGTTAGAATGAGTGAGTCCACATGGAAGTGTGCACACTGAACTGTTAGAATGAGTGTGTCCACATGGAGGTGTGCACACTGAACTGTTAGAATGAGTGTGTCCACATGGAGGTGTGCACACTGAACTGTTAGAATGAGTGTGCCCACATGGAGGTGTGCACACTGAACTGTTAGAATGAGTATTCCCCCATGGAGGTGTGCACACTGAACTGTTAGAATGAGTGTGCCCACATGGAGGTGTGCAAACTGAACTGTTAGAATGATTGAGTCCACATGCAGGTGTGCACACTGAACTGTTAGAATGAGTGGGTCCCTGTGGAGGTTTGCACAGTGAACTGTTAGAATGATTATGTCCACATGGAGGTGTGCACACTGAACTGTTAGAATGAGTGTGTCCCTGTGGAGGTGTGCACACTGAACTGTTAGAATGTGTCCACATGGAGGTGTGCACACTGAACTGTTAGAATGATTGTATCCACATGGAGGTGTGCACACTGAACTGTTAAAATGACTGTGCCCACATGTTGGTGTGCACACTGAACTGTTAGAATGATTGTGTCCACATGAGGGTGTGCACACTGAACTGTTAGAGAGAGTGTGTCCCTGTGGAGGTGTGCACACTGAACTGTTAGAATGATTATGTCCACATGGAGGTGTTCACACTGTACTGTTAGAATGAGTGTATCCCTGTGGAGGTGTGCACACTGAACTGTTAGAATGTGTCCACATGGAGGTGTGCACACTGAACTGTTAGAATGATTGTGTCCACATGGAGGTGTGCACACTGAACTGTTAAAATGACTGTGCCCACATGGAGGTGTGCACACTGAACTGTTAGAATGAGTGTGTCCACATGGAAGTGTGCACACTGAACTGTTAGAATGAGTGTGTCCACATGGAGGTGTGCACACTGAACTGTTAGAATGAGTGTGTCCACATGGAAGTATGCACAATGAACTGTTAGAATGAGTTTGCCCACATGGAGGTGTGCACACTGAACTGTTAGAATGAGTGTGTCCACATGGAGGTGTGCACACTGAACTGTTAGAATGAGTTTATCCCTGTGGAGGTGTGCACACTGAACTGTTAGAATGTGTCCACATGGAGGTGTGCACACTGAACTGTTAGAATGACTGTGTCCACATGGAGGTGTGCACACTGAACTGGTAGAATGACTGTGTCCACATGGAGTTGTGCACACTGAACTGTTAGAATGAGTGTGTCCCTGTGGAGGTGTGCACACTGAACTGTTAGAATGAGTGTGTCCCTGTGGAGGTGTGCACACTGAACTGTTAGAATGTGTGTGTCCACATGGAGGTGTGCACACTGAACTGTTAGAATGATTGTGCCCACATGGAGGTGTGCACACTGAACTGTTAGATTGAGTGTGTCCACAAGGAGGTGTGCACACTGAACTGTTAGAATGAGTGTGTCCACATGGAGGTGTGCACACTGAACTGTTAGAATGAGTGTGTCCACATGGAGGTGTGCACACTGAACTGTTAGAATGAATGTGTCCACATGGAGGTGTGCACACTGAACTGTGAGAATGAATTTTTCCACATGGAGTTGTGCACACTGAACTGTTAGAACGAGTGTGTCCACATGGAAGTGTGCACACTGAACTGTTAGAATGAGTTTGCCCACATGGAGGTGTGCACACTGAACTCTTAGAATGAGTGTGTCCACATGGAGGTGTGCACACTGAGCTGTGAGAATGAGTTTATCCATGTGGAGGTGTGTACACTGAACTGTTAGAATGAGTGTGTCCACATGGAGGTGTGCACACTGAACTGTTAGAATGAGTGTGCCCACATGGAGGTGTGCACACTGAACTGTTAGAATGAGTGTGTCCACATGGAGGTGTGCACACTGAACTGTTAGAATGAGTGTGCCCACATGGAGGTGTGCACACTGAACTGTTAGAATGAGTATGCCCACATGGAGGTGTGCACACTGAAATGTTAGAATGAGTGTGCCCACATGGAGGTGTGCACACTGAACTGTTAGAATGAGTATGCCCACTTGGAGGTGTGCACACTGAACTGTTAGAATGATTGTGTCCACATGCAGGTGTGCACACTGAACTGTTAGAATGAGTGGGTCCCTGTTGAGGTGTGCACAGTGAACTATTAGAATGATTATGTCCACATGGAGGTGTGCACCCTGAACTGTTAGAATGAGTGTGTCCCTGTGGAAGTGTGCACACTGAAATTTTAGAATGAGTGTGCCCACATGGAGGTGTGCACACTGAACTGTTAGTACGAGTGTGCCCACATGGAGGTGTGCACACTGAACTGTTAGAATGAGTGTGCCCACATGGAGGTGTGCACACTGAACTGTTAGAATGATTGTGTCCACATGGAGGTGTGCACACTGAACTGTTAGAATGAGTGTGTCCCTGTGGAGGTGTGCACACTGAACTGTTAGAATGATTATGTCCACATGGAGGTGTGGACACTGAACTGTTAGAATGAGTGTATCCCTGTGTAGGTGTGCACACTGAATTGTTAGAATGTGTCCACATGGAGGTGTGCACACTGAAATGTTAGAATGATTGTGTCCACATGGAAGTATGCACAATGAACTGTTAGAATGAGTTTGCCCACATGGAGGTGTGCACACTGAACTGTTAGAATGAGTGTGTCCACATGGAGTTGTGCACACTGAACTGTTAGAATGAGTTTATCCCTGTGGAGTTGTGCACACTGAACTGTTAGAATGTGTCCACATGGAGGTGTGCACACTGAACTGTTAGAATGACTGTGTCCACATGGAGGTGTGCACACTGAACTGGTAGAATGACTGTGTCCACATGGAGTTGTGCACACTGAACTGTTAGAATGAGTGTGTCCCTGTGGAGGTGTGCACACTGAACTGTTAGAATGAGTGTGTCCCTGTGGAGGTGTGCACACTGAACTGTTAGAATGATTGTGCCCACATGGAGGTGTGCACACTGAACTGTTAGAATGAGTGTGTCCACAAGGAGGTGTGCACACTGAACTGTTAGAATGAGTGTGTCCACATGGAAGTGTGCACACTGAACTGTTAGAATGAGTGTGTCCACATGGAGGTGTGCACACTGAACTGTTAGAATGAATGTGTCCACATGGAGGTGTGCACACTGAACTGTGAGAATAAATTTTTCCACATGGAGTTGTGCACACTGAACTGTTAGAACGAGTGTGTCCACATGGAAGTGTGCACACTGAACTGTTAGAATGAGTTTGCCCACATGGAGGTGTGCACACTGAGCTGTTAGAATGAGTGTGTCCCTGTGGAGGTGTGCACACTGAACTGTTAGAATGAGTGTGCCTACATGGAGGTGTGCACACTGACCTGTTAGAATGAGTGTGTCCACATGGAGGTGTGCACACTGAACTGTTAGAATGAGTGTGCCCACATGGAGATGTGCACACTGAACTGTTAGAATGAGTATGCACACATTGTGGTGTGCACACTGAAATGTTAGAATGAGTGTGCCCACATGGAGGTGTGCACACTGAACTGTTAGAATGAGTATGCCCAATAGAGGTGTGCACACTGAACTGTTAGAATGATTGTGTCCACATGCAGGTGTGCACACTGAACTGTTAGAATGAGTGGGTCCCTGTGGAGGTGTGCACAGTGAACTGTTAGAATGATTATGTCCACATGGAGGTGTGCACACTGAACTGTTAGAATGAGTGTGTCCCTGTGGAGGTGTGCACACTGAACTGTTAGAATGAGTGTGCCCACATGGAGGTGTGCACACTGAACTGTTAGAATGAGTGTGCCCACATGGAGGTGTGCACACTGAACTGTTAAAATGATTGTGTCCACATGGAGGTGTGCACACTGAACTGTTAGAATGAGTGTGTCCCTGTGGTGGTGTGCACACTGAACTGTTAGAATGATTATGTCCACAAGGAGGTGTGGACACTGAACTGTTAGAATGAGTGTATCCCTGTGGAGGTGTGCACACTGAACTGTTAGAATGTGTCCACATGGAGGTGTGCACACTGAAATGTTATAATGATTGTGTCCACATGGAGGTGTGCACACTGAACTGTTAAAATGACTGTGCCCACATGGAGGTGTGCACACTGAACTGTTAGAATGATTGTGTCCACATGGAGGTGTGCACACTGAACTGTTAGAATGAGTGTATCCCTGTGTAGGTGTGCACATGGAACTGTTAGAATGAGTGTGTCCACATGGAGGTGTTCACACTGAACTGTTAGAATGAGTGTGTCCACATGGAGGTGTGCACACTGAACTGTTAGAATGAGTGTGTCCACATGGAGGTGTGCACACTGAACTGTTAGAATGAGTGTATCCCTGTGGAGGTGTGCACACTGAACTGTTAGACTATGTGTGTGCACATGGAAGTGTGCACACTGAACTGTTAGAATGAGTGTGTCCACATGGAGTTGTACACACTGAACTGTTAGAATGAGTGTATCCCTGTGTAGGTGTGCACACTGAACTGTTAGAATGAGTGTGTCCACATGGAGGTGTTCACACTGAACTGTTAGAATGAGTGTGCCCACTTGGAGGTGTGCACACTGAACTGTTAGAATGATTGTGTGCACATGCAGGTGTGCACACTGAACTGTTAGAATGAGTGTGCCCACATGGAGGTGTGCACACTGAACTGTTAGAATGACTGTGCCCACATGGAGGTGTGCACACTGAACTGTTAGAATGAGTATGCCCACTTGGAGGTGTGCACACTGAACTGTTAGAATGATTGTGTCCACATGCAGGTGTGCACACTGAACTGTTAGAATGAGTGGGTCCCTGTGGAGGTGTGCACAGTGAACTGTTAGAATGATTATGTCCACATGGAGGTGTGCACACTGAACTGTTAGAATGAGTGTGTCCCTGTGGAGGTGTGCACACTGAACTGTTAGAATGAGTGTGCCCACATGGAGGTGTGCACACTGGACTGTTAGTACGAGTGTGCCCACATGGAGGTGTGCACACTGAACTGTTAGAATGAGTGTGCCCCCATGGAGGTGTGCACACTGAACTGTTAGAATGATTGTGTCCACATGGAGGTGTGCACACTGAACTGTTAGAATGAGTGTGTCCCTGTGGAGGTGTGCACACTGAACTGTTAGAATGATTATGTCCACATGGAGGTGTGGACACTGAACTGTTAGAATGAGTGTATCCCTGTGGAGGTGTGCACACTGAACTGTTAGAATGAGTGTGTCCACATGGAAGTGTGCACACTGAACTGTTAGAATGAGTGTGTCCACATGGAGTTGTACACACTGAACTGTTAGAATGAGTGTATCCCTGTGTAGGTGTGCACACTGAACTGTTAGAATGAGTGTGTCCACATGGAGGTGTTCACACTGAACTGTTAGAATGAGTGTGTCCACATGGAGGTGTGCACACTGAACTGTTAGAATGAGTGTGTCCACATGGAGGTGTGCACACTGAACTGTTAGAATGAGTGTGCCCACATGGAGGTGTGCACACTGAACTGTTAGAATGAGTGTGCCCACTTGGATGTGTGCACACTGAACTGTTAGAATGATTGTGTCCACATACAGGTGTGCACACTGAACTGTTAGAATGAGTGTGCCCACATGGATGTGTGCACACTGAACTGTTAAAATGACTGTGCCCACATGGAGTTGTGCACACTGAACTGTTAGAATGATTGTGTCCACATGGGGGTTTGCACACTGAACTGTTAGAATGAGTGTGTCCCTGTGGAGGTGTGCACACTGAACTGTTAGAATGATTATGTCCACATGGAGGTGTGCACACTGTACTGTTAGAATGAGTGTATCCCTGTGGTGGTTTGCACACTGAACTGTTAGAATGAGTGTGTCCACATGGAGGTGTGCACACTAAACTGTTAGAATGAGTGTGTCCACATGGAGGTGTGCACACTGAACTGTTAGAATGAGTGTGTCCACATGGAGGTGTGCACACTGAACTGTTAGAATGAGTGTGTCCCTGTGGAGGTGTGCACACTGAACTGTTACAATGAGTGTGCCCACATGGAGGTGTGCACACTGAACTGTTAGAATGAGTGTGCCCACATGGAGGTGTGCACACTGAATTGTTAGAATGAGTGTGTCCACATGGAGGTGTGCACACTGAACTGTTAGAATGACTGTGTCCACATGGAGGTGTGCACACTGAACTGTTAGAATGAGTGTGTCCCTGTGGAGGTGTACACACTGAACTGTTAGAATGAGTGTGTCCACATGGAGGAGTGCACACTGAACTGTTAGAATGTGTGTGTCCACATGGAGGTGTGCACACTGAACTGTTAGAATGAGTGTGCCCACATGGAGGTGTGCACACTGAACTTGTAGAATGAGTGTGTCCACATGGAGGTGTGCACACTGAACTGTTAGAATGAGTATGTCCACATGGAGGTGTGCACACTGAACTTTTAGAATGAGTGTGTCCACATGGAGGTGTGCACACTGAACTGTTAGAATGAATGTGTCCACATGGAGGTGTGCACACTGAACTGTTAGAATGAGTTTTTCCACATGGAGGTGTGCACACTGAACTGTTAGAATGAGTGTGTCCACATGGAGGTGTGCACACTGAACTGTTAAAATGACTGTGCCCACATGGAGGTGTGCACACTGAACTGTTAGAATGAGTGTGTCCACATGGAAGTGTGCACACTGAACTGTTAGAATGAGTGTGTCCACATGGAGGTGTGCACACTGAACTGTTAGAATCAGTGTGTCCACATGGAGGTGTGCACACTGAACTGTTAGAATCAGTGTGCCCAAATGGAGGTGTGCACACTGAACTGTTAGAATGAGTGTGTCCACATGGAGGTGTGCACACTGAACTGTTAGAATGAGTGTGTCCACATGGAGGTGTGCACCCTGAACTGTTAGAATGAGTGTGTCCACATGGAGGTGTGCACACTGAACTGTTAGAATGAGTGTGTCCCTGCGGAGGTGTTCACACTGAACTGTTAGAATGAGTATGCCCTCATGGAGGTGTGCACACTGAACTGTTAGAATGATTGTGTCCACATGGAGGGGTGCACACTGAACTGTTAGAATGAGTGTGTCCCTGTGGAGGTGTGTACACTGAAATGTTACAATGAGTGTGTCCACATGGAGGTGTGCACACCGAAGTGTTAGAATATGTCCACATGGAGGTGTGCACACTGAACTGTTCGAATGAGTGAGTCCACATGGAGGTGTGCACAGTGAACTGTTAGAATGAGTGTGTCCACATGGAGGTGTGCACACTGAACTGTTAGAATGAGTGTGTCCACAATGAGGTGTGCACACTGAACTGTTAGAATGAGTGTGTCGCTGTGGAGGTGTGTACACTGAAATGTTAGAATGAGTGTGTAAACATGGAGGTGTGCACACCGAAGTGTGAGAATATGTCCACATGGAGGTGTGCACATTGAACTGTTAGACTGACTGTGTCCACATGGAGGTGTGCACACTGAATTGTTAGAATGAGTGTGTCCACATGGAGGTGTGCACACTGAACTGTTAGAATGACTGTGTCCACATGGAGGTGTGCACACTGAACTGTTAGAATGAGTGTGTCCCTGTGGAGGTGTACACACTGAACTGTTAGAATGAGTGT
Organism: Peromyscus eremicus; assembly: GCF_949786415.1. NCBI lineage: Eukaryota > Metazoa > Chordata > Mammalia > Rodentia > Cricetidae > Peromyscus > Peromyscus eremicus. Next base: position 192,057 of record NW_026734566.1, on the reverse strand, counting down.
GTCCACATGGAGGAGTGCACACTGAACTGTTAGAATGTGTGTGTCCACATGGAGGTGTGCACACTGAACTGTTAGAATGAGTGTGCCCACATGGAGGTGTGCACACTGAACTTGTAGAATGAGTGTGTCCACATGGAGGTGTGCACACTGAACTGTTAGAATGAGTATGTCCACATGGAGGTGTGCACACTGAACTTTTAGAATGAGTGTGTCCACATGGAGGTGTGCACACTGAACTGTTAGAATGAATGTGTCCACATGGAGGTGTGCACACTGAACTGTTAGAATGAGTTTTTCCACATGGAGGTGTGCACACTGAACTGTTAGAATGAGTGTGTCCACATGGAGGTGTGCACACTGAACTGTTAAAATGACTGTGCCCACATGGAGGTGTGCACACTGAACTGTTAGAATGAGTGTGTCCACATGGAAGTGTGCACACTGAACTGTTAGAATGAGTGTGTCCACATGGAGGTGTGCACACTGAACTGTTAGAATCAGTGTGTCCACATGGAGGTGTGCACACTGAACTGTTAGAATCAGTGTGCCCAAATGGAGGTGTGCACACTGAACTGTTAGAATGAGTGTGTCCACATGGAGGTGTGCACACTGAACTGTTAGAATGAGTGTGTCCACATGGAGGTGTGCACCCTGAACTGTTAGAATGAGTGTGTCCACATGGAGGTGTGCACACTGAACTGTTAGAATGAGTGTGTCCCTGCGGAGGTGTGCACACTGAACTGTTAGAATGAGTATGCCCTCATGGAGGTGTGCACACTGAACTGTTAGAATGATTGTGTCCACATGGAGGGGTGCACACTGAACTGTTAGAATGAGTGTGTCCCTGTGGAGGTGTGTACACTGAAATGTTACAATGAGTGTGTCCACATGGAGGTGTGCACACCGAAGTGTTAGAATATGTCCACATGGATGTGTGCACACTGAACTGTTCGAATGAGTGAGTCCACATGGAGGTGTGCACAGTGAACTGTTAGAATGAGTGTGTCCACATGGAGGTGTGCACACTGAACTGTTAGAATGAGTGTGTCCACAATGAGGTGTGCACACTGAACTGTTAGAATGAGTGTGTCCCTGTGGAGGTGTGTACACTGAAATGTTAGAATGAGTGTGTAAACATGAAGGTGTGCACACCGAAGTGTGAGAATATGTCCACATGGAGGTGTGCACATTGAACTGTTAGACTGACTGTGTCCACATGGAGGTGTGCACACTGAATTGTTAGAATGACTGTGCCCACATGGAAGTGTGCACACTGAACTGTTAGAATGATTTTGTTCACATGGCGGTGGGCACACTGAACTGTTAGAATGAGTGTGTCCACATGGAGGTGTGCACACTGAACTGTTAGAATGAGTGTGTCCACATAGAGGTGTGCATAGTGAACTGTTAGAATGAGTGTGTCCACATGGAGGTGTGCATACTGAACTGTTAGAATGAGTTTGTCCACATGGACGTGTGCACAATGAACTGTTAATATTAGTGTGCCAACATGGAGGTGTGCACACTGAACTGTTAGAATGAGTGTGCCCACATGGAGGTGTGCACACTGAACTGTTAGAATGAGTGTGTCCACATGGAGGTGTGCACACTGAACTGTTAGAATGAGTGTGCCCACATGGAGGTGTGCACACTGAACTGTTAGAATGAGTTTGCCCACATGGAGGTATGCACACTGAACTGTTAGAATGAGTGTGCCCACATGGAGGTGTGCACACTGAACTGTTAGAATGATTGTGTCCACATGATTGTGTGCTCACTGAACTGTTAGAATGAGTGTGCCCACATGGAGGTGTGCACACTGAACTGTTAGAATGATTGTGTCCACATGGAGGTGTGCACACTGAACTGTTAGAATGAGTGTGCCCACATGGAATTGTGCACACTGAACTGTTAGAATGACTGTGTCCACATGGAGGTGTGCACACTGAACTGTTAGAATGAGTGTGCCCACATGGAGTTGTGCACACTGAACTGTTAGAATGACTGTGTCCACATGGAGGTGTGCACACTGAACTGGTAGAATGACTGTGTCCACATGGAGTTGTGCACACTGAACTGTTAGAATGAGTGTGTCCCTGTGGAGGTGTGCACACTGAACTGTTAGAATGAGTGTGTCCACATGGAAGTGTGCACACTGAACTGTTAGAATGAGTGTGTCCACATGGAGGTGTGCACACTGAACTGTTAGAATGAGTATGCCCCCATGGAGCTGTGCACACTGAACTGTTAGAATGAGTGTACCCACATGAGGTGTGCAAACTGAACTGTTAGAATGAGTATGCCCACTTGGAGGTGAGCACACTGAACTGTTAGAATGATTGTGTCCACATGCAGGTGTGCACACTGAACTGTTAGAATGAGTGGGTCCCTGTGGAGGTGTGCACAGTGAACTGTTAGAATGATTATGTCCACATGGAGGTGTGCACACTGAACTGTTAGAATGAGTGTGTCCCTGTAGAGGTGTGCACACTGAACTGTTAGAATGTGTCCACATGGAGGTGTGCACACTGAACTGTTAGAATGATTGTATCCACATGGAGGTGTGCACACTGAACTGTTAAAATGACTGTGCCCACATGTTGGTGTGCACACTGAACTGTTAGAATGAGTGTGTCCCTGTGGAGGTGTGCACACTGAACTGTTAGAATGTGTCCACATGGAGGTGTGCACACTGAACTCTTAGAATGATTGTGTCCACATGGAGGTGTGCACACTGAACTGTTAAAATGACTGTGCCCACATGGAGGTGTGCACACTGAACTGTTAGAATGAGTGTGTCCACATGGAAGTGTGCACACTGAACTGTTAGAATGAGTGTGTCCACATGGAGGTGTGCACACTGAACTGTTAGAATGAGTGTGTCCACATGGAAGTATGCACACTGAACTGTTAGAATGAGTTTGCCCACATGGAGGTGTGCACACTGAACTGTTAGAATGAGTGTGTCCACATGGAGGTGTGCACACTGAGCTGTTAGAATGAGTTTATCCCTGTGGAGGTGTGCACACTGAACTGTGAGAATGTGTCCACATGGAGGTGTGCACACTGAACTGTTAGAATGACTGTGTCCACATGGAGGTGTGCACACTGAACTGGTAGAATGAATGCGTCCACATGGAGTTGTGCACACTGAACTGTTAGAATGAGAGTGTCCCTGTGGAGGTGTGCACACTGAACTGTTAGAATGAGTGTGTCCACATGGAGGTGTGCACACTGAACTGTTAGAATGTGTGTCCACATGGAGGTGTGCACACTGAACTGTTAGAATGATTGTGCCCACATGGAGGTTTGCACACTGAACTGTTAGAATGAGTGTGTCCACAAGGAGGTGTGCACACTGAACTGTTAGATTGAGTGTGTCCACATGGAGGTGTGCACACTGAACTGTTAGAATGAGTGTGTCCACATGGAGGTGTGCACACTGAACTGTTAGAATGAATGTGTCCACATGGAGGTGTGCACACTGAACTGTTAGAATGAGTTTTTCCAAATGGAGTTGTGCACACTGAACTGTTAGAATGAGTGTGTACACATGGAAGTGTGCACACTGAACTGTTAGAATGAGTTTGCCCACATGGAGGTGTGCACACTGAACTCTTAGAATGAGTGTGTCCACATGGAGGTGTGCACACTGAGCTGTTAGAATGAGTTTATCCCTGTGGAGGTGTGCACACTGAACTGTTAGAATGATTATGTCCACATGGAGGTGTGCTCACTGAACTGTTAGAATGAGTGTGTCCCTGTGGAGGTGTGCACACTGAACTGTTAGAATGTTTCCACATGGAGGTGTGCACACTGAACTGTTAGAATGATTGTGTCCACATGGAGGTGTGCACACTGAACTGTTAAAATGAATGTGCCCACATGGTGGTGTGCACACTGAACTGTTAGAATGATTGTGTCCACATGAGGGTGTGCACACTGAACTGTTAAAATGAGTGTGTCCCTGTGGAGGTGTGCACACTGAACTGTTAGAATGAGTGTGCCCACATGGAGGTGTGCACACTGTTCTGTTAGAATGAGTATGCCCACATGGAGGTGTGCACACTGAACTGTTAGAATGAGTGTGCCCACATGGACTTATGCACACTGAACTGTTAGAATGACTGTGTCCACATGGAGTTGTGCACACTGAACTGTTAGAATGAGTGTGCCCACATGGAGTTGTGCACACTGACCTGTTAGAATGACTCTGTCCACATGGAGGTGTGCACACTGAACTGTTAGAATGACTGTGTCCACATTGAGGTGTGCACACTGAACTGTTAGAATGAGTGTGTCCCTGCGGAGGTGTGCACAATGAACTGTTAGAATGAGTGTGTTCACAAGGAGGTGTGCACACTGAACTGTTAGAATGTGTGTGTCCACATGGAGGTGTGCACACTGAACTGTTAGAATGAGTGTGCCCACATGGAGGTGTGCACACTGAAGTGTTAGAATGAGTGTGTCCACATGGAGGTGTGCACACTGAACTGTTGGAATGAGTGTGGCCACATGGAGGTGTGCACACTGAACTGTTAAAATGACTGTGCCCACATGGAGGTGTGCACACTGAACTGTTAGAATGAGTGTGTCCACATGGAGGTGTGCACACTGAACTGTTAGAATGATTGTGTCCACATGGAGGTGTGCACACTGAACTGTTAGAATGAGTGTGTCCACATGGAGGTATGCACACTGAACTGTTAGAATGAGTGTTTCCCTGTGGAGGTGTGCACACTGAAATGTTAGAATGAGTGTGTCCACATGGAAGTGTGCACACTGAACTGTTAGAATGAGTGTGCCCACATGGAAGTGTGCACACTGAACTGTTAGAATGAGTGTGTCCACATGGAGGTGTGCACACTGAACTGTTAGAATGAGTGTGTCCACATGGAGTTGTGCACAGTGAACTGTTAGAATGAGTGTGCCCACATGGAGGTGTGCACACTGAACTGTTAGAATGAGTATGCCCACATGGAGGTGTGCACACTGAACTGTTAGAATGAGTGTGCTCACATGGAGGTGTGCACACTGAACTGTTAGAATGAGTGTGTCCCTGTGGAGGTGTGCACACTGAAATGTTGGAATGATTATGTCCACATGGAAGTGTGCACACTGAACTGTTAGAATGAGTGTGTCCACATGGAGGTGTGTACACTGAACTGTTAGAATGAGTGTATCCCTGTGTAGGTGTGCACACTGAACTGTCAGAATGAGTGTGTCCACATGGAGGTGTGCACACTGAACTGTTAGAATGACTGTGTCCACATGGATCTGTGCACACTCAACTGTTAGAATGAGTATGCCCACTTGGAGGTGTGCACACTGAACTATTAGAATGATTGTGTCCACATGCAGGTGTGCACACTGAACTTTTAGAATGAGTGTGTCCCTTTGGAGGTGTGCACAGTGAACTGTTAGAATGATTATGTCCACATGGAGGTGTGCACACTGAACTGTTAGAATGAGTGTGTCCCTGTGGAGGTGTGCACACTGAACTGTTAGAATGAGTTTTTCCACATGGAGGTGTGCACACTGAACTGTTAGAATGAGTGTGTCCACATGGAGGTGTGCACACTGAACTGTTAAAATGACTGTGCCCACATGGAGGTGTGCACACTGAACTGTTAGAATGAGTGTGTCCACATGGAAGTGTGCACACTGAACTGTTAGAATGAGTGTGTCCACATGGAGGTGTGCACACTGAACTGTTAGAATGAGTGTGTCCACATGGAGGTGTGCACACTGAACTGTTAGAATCAGTGTGCCCAAATGGAGGTGTGCACACTGAACTGTTAGAATGAGTGTGTCCACATGGAGGTGTGCACACTGAACTGTTAGAATGAGTGTGTCCACATGGAGGTGTGCACCCTGAACTGTTAGAATGAGTGTGTCCACATGGAGGTGTGCACACTGAACTGTTAGAATGAGTGTGTCCCTGCGGAGGTGTGCACACTGAACTGTTAGAATGAGTATGCCCTCATGGAGGTGTGCACACTGAACTGTTAGAATGATTGTGTCCACATGGAGGTGTGCACACTGAACTGTTATAATGAGTGTGTCCCTGTGGAGGTGTGTACACTGAAATGTTACAATGAGTGTGTCCACATGGAGGTGTGCACACCGAAGTGTTAGAATATGTCCACATGGAGGTGTGCACAATGAACTGTTAGAATGAGTGAGTCCACATGGAGGTGTGCACAGTGAACTGTTAGAATGAGTGTGTCCACATGGAGGTGTGCACACTGAACTGTTAGAATGAGTGTGTCCACAATGAGGTGTGCACACTGAACTGTTAGAATGAGTGTGTCCCTGTGGAGGTGTGTACACTGAAATGTTTGAATGAGTGTGTAAACATGGAGGTGTGCACACCGAAGTGTGAGAATATGTCCACATGGAGGTGTGCACATTGAACTGTTAGACTGACGTTGTCCACATGGAGGTGTGCACACTGAATTGTTAGAATGACTGTGCCCACATGGAAGTGTGCACACTGAACTGTTAGAATGATTTTGTTCACATGGCGGTGGGCACACTGAACTGTTAGAATGAGTGTGTCCACATGGAGGTGTGCACACTGAACTGTTAGAATGAGTGTGTCCACATAGAGGTGTGCACAGTGAACTGTTAGAATGAGTGTGTCCACATGGAGGTGTGCATACTGAACTGTTAGAATGAGTGTGTCCACATGGACGTGTGCACAATGAACTGTTAATATTAGTGTGCCAACATGGACGTGTGCACACTGAACTGTTAGAATGAGTGTGCCCACATGGAGGTGTGCACACTGAACTGTTAGAATGAGTGTGTCCACATGGAGGTGTGCACACTGAACTGTTAGAATGAGTGTGCCCACATGGAGGTGTGCACACTGAACTGTTAGAATGAGTTTGCCCACATGGAGGTATGCACACTGAACTGTTAGAATGAGTGTGCCCACATGGAGGTGTGCACACTGAACTGTTAGAATGATTGTGTCCACATGATTGTGTGCTCACTGAACTGTTAGAATGAGTGTGCCCACATGGAGGTGTGCACACTGAACTGTTAGAATGATTGTGTCCACATGGAGGTGTGCACACTGAACTGTTAGAATGAGTGTGCCCACATGGAATTGTGCACACTGAACTGTTAGAATGACTGTGTCCACATGGAGGTGTGCACACTGAACTGTTAGAATGAGTGTGCCCACATGGAGTTGTGCACACTGAACTGTTAGAATGACTGTGTCCACATGGAGGTGTGCACACTGAACTGGTAGAATGACTGTGTCCACATGGAGTTGTGCACACTGAACTGTTAGAATGAGTGTGTCCCTGTGGAGGTGTGCACAATGAACTGTTAGAATGAGTGTGTCCACATGGAAGTGTGCACACTGAACTGTTAGAATGAGTGTGTCCACATGGAGGTGTGAACACTGAACTGTTAGAATGAGTATGCCCCCATGGAGGTGTGCACACTGAACTGTTAGAATGAGTGTACCCACATGAGGTGTGCAAACTGAACTGTTAGAATGAGTATGCCCACTTGGAGGTGAGCACACTGAACTGTTAGAATGATTGTGTCCACATGCAGGTGTGCACACTGAACTGTTAGAATGAGTGGCTCCCTGTGGAGGTGTGCACAGTGAACTGTTAGAATGATTATGTCCACATGGAGGTGTGCACACTGAACTGTTAGAATGAGTGTGTCCCTGTAGAGGTGTGCACACTGAACTGTTAGAATGTGTCCACATGGAGGTGTGCACACTGAACTGTTAGAATGATTGTATCCACATGGAGGTGTGCACACTGAACTGTTAAAATGACTGTGCCCACATGTTGGTGTGCACACTGAACTGTTAGAATGAGTGTGTCCCTGTGGAGGTGTGCACACTGAACTGTTAGAATGTGTCCACATGGAGGTGTGCACACTGAACTCTTAGAATGATTGTGTCCACATGGAGGTGTGCACACTGAACTGTTAAAATGACTGTGCCCACATGGAGGTGTGCACACTGAACTGTTAGAATGAGTGTGTCCACATGGAAGTGTGCACACTGAACTGTTAGAATGAGTGTGTCCACATGGAGGTGTGCACACTGAACTGTTAGAATGAGTGTGTCCACATGGAAGTATGCACACTGAACTGTTAGAATGAGTTTGCCCACATGGAGGTGTGCACACTGAACTGTTAGAATGAGTGTGTCCACATGGAGGTGTGCACACTGAGCTGTTAGAATGAGTTTATCCCTGTGGAGGTGTGCACACTGAACTGTGAGAATGTGTCCACATGGAGGTGTGCACACTGAACTGTTAGAATGACTGTGTCCACATGGAGGTGTGCACACTGAACTGGTAGAATGACTGCGTCCACATGGAGTTGTGCACACTGAACTGTTAGAATGAGAGTGTCCCTGTGGAGGTGTGCACACTGAACTGTTAGAATGAGTGTGTCCACATGGAGGTGTGCACACTGAACTGTTAGAATGTGTGTCCACATGGAGGTGTGCACACTGAACTGTTAGATTGAGTGTGTCCACATGGAGGTGTGCACACTGAACTGTTAGAATGAGTGTGTCCACATGGAGGTGTGCACACTGAACTGTTAGAATGAATGTGTCCACATGGAGGTGTGCACACTGAACTGTTAGAATGAGTTTTTCCACATGGAGTTGTGCACACTGAACTGTTAGAATGAGTGTGTACACATGGAAGTGTGCACAATGAACTGTTAGAATGAGTTTGCCCACATGGAGGTGTGCACACTGAACTCTTAGAATGAGTGTGTCCACATGGAGGTGTGCACACTGAGCTGTTAGAACGAGTTTATCCCTGTGGAGGTGTGCACACTGAACTGTTAGAATGATTATGTCCACATGGAGGTGTGCTCACTGAACTGTTAGAATGAGTGTGTCCCTGTGGAGGTGTGCACACTGAACTGTTAGAATGTTTCCACATGGAAGTGTGCACACTGAACTGTTAGAATGATTGTGTCCACATGGAGGTGTGCACACTGAACTGTTAGAATGAGTGTGCCCACATGGAGTTATGCACACTGAACTGTTAGAATGACTGTGTCCACATGGAGTTGTGCACACTGAACTGTTAGAATGAGTGTGCCCACATGGAGTTGTGCACACTGACCTGTTAGAATGACTCTGTCCACATGGAGGTGTGCACACTGAACTGTTAGAATGACTGTGTCCACATGGAGGTGTGCACACTGAACTGTTAGAATGAGTGTGTCCCTGCGGAGGTGTGCACACTGAACTGTTAGAATGAGTGTGTTCACAAGGAGGTGTGCACACTGAACTGTTAGAATGTGTGTGTCCACATGGAGGTGTGCACACTGAACTGTTAGAATGAGTGTGCCCACATGGAGGTGTTCACACTGAACTGTTAGAATGAGTGTGTCCACATGGAGGTGTGCACACTGAACTGTTGGAATGAGTGTGCCCACATGGAGGTGTGCACACTGAACTGTTAAAATGACTGTGCCCACATGGAGGTGTGCACACTGAACTGTTAGAATGAGTGTGTCCACATGGAGGTGTGCACACTGAACTGTTAGAATGATTGTGTCCACATGGAGGTGTGCACACTGAACTGTTAGAATGAGTGTGTCCACATGGAGGTGTGCACACTGAACTGTTAGAATGAGTGTTTCCCTGTGGAGGTGTGCACACTGAACTGTTAGAATGAGTGTGTCCACATGGAAGTGTGCACACTGAACTGTTAGAATGAGTGTGCCCACATGGAAGTGTGCAGACTGAACTGTTAGAATGAGTGTGTCCACATGGAGGTGTGCACACTGAACTGTTAGAATGAGTGTGTCCACATGGAGGTGTGCACACTGAACTGTTAGAATGAGTGTGCCCACATGGAGGTGTGCACACTGAACTGTTAGAATGAGTATGCCCACATGGAGGTGTGCACACTGAACTGTTAGAATGAGTGTGCTCACATGGAGGTGTGCACACTGAACTGTTAGAATGAGTGTGTCCCTGTGGAGGTGTGCACACTGAAATGTTGGAATGATTATGTCCACATGGAAGTGTGCACACTGAACTGTTAGAATGAGTGTGTCCACATGGAGGTGTGTACACTGAACTGTTAGAATGAGTGTATCCCTGTGTAGGTGTGCACACTGAACTGTCAGAATGAGTGTGTCCACATGGAGGTGTGCACACTGAACTGTTAGAATGAGTGTGTCCACATGGAGCTGTGCACACTCAACTGTTAGAATGAGTGTGTCCACATGGAGGTGTGCACACTGAACTGTTAGAATGAGTGTGTCCACATGGAGGTGTGCACACTGAACTGTTAGAATGAGTGTGTCCACATGGAGGTGTGCACACCGAAGTGTTAGAATATGTCCACATGGAGGTGTGCACACTGAACTGTTAGAATGAGTGAGTCCACATGGAGGTGTGCACAGTGAACTGTTAGAATGAGTGTGTCCACATGGAGGTGTGCACACTGAACTGTTAGAATGAGTGTGTCCACAATGAGGTGTGCACACTGAACTGTTAGAATGAGTGTGTCCCTGTGGAGGTGTGTACACTGAAATGTTAGAATGAGTGTGTAAACATGGAGGTGTGCACACCGAAGTGTGAGAATATGTCCACATGGAGGTGTGCACATTGAACTGTTAGACTGACTGTGTCCACATGGAGGTGTGCACACTGAATTGTTAGAATGACTGTGCCCACATGGAAGTGTGCACACTGAACTGTTAGAATGATTTTGTTCACATGGCGGTGGGCACACTGAACTGTTAGAATGAGTGTGTCCACATGGAGGTGTGCACACTGAACTGTTAGAATGAGTGTGTCCACATAGAGGTGTGCATAGTGAACTGTTAGAATGAGTGTGTCCACATGGAGGTGTGCATACTGAACTGTTAGAATGAGTGTGTCCACATGGACGTGTGCACAATGAACTGTTAATATTAGTGTGCCAACATGGAGGTGTGCACACTGAACTGTTAGAATGAGTGTGCCCACATGGAGGTGTGCACACTGAACTGTTAGAATGAGTGTGTCCACATGGAGGTGTGCACACTGAACTGTTAGAATGAGTATGCCCCCATGGAGGTGTGCACACTGAACTGTTAGAATGAGTGTACCCACATGAGGTGTGCAAACTGAACTGTTAGAATGAGTATGCCCACTTGGAGGTGAGCACACTGAACTGTTAGAATGATTGTGTCCACATGCAGGTGTGCACACTGAACTGTTAGAATGAGTGGGTCCCTGTGGAGGTGTGCACAGTGAACTGTTAGAATGATTATGTCCACATGGAGGTGTGCACACTGAACTGTTAGAATGAGTGTGTCCCTGTAGAGGTGTGCACACTGAACTGTTAGAATGTGTCCACATGGAGGTGTGCACACTGAACTGTTAGAATGATTGTATCCATATGGAGGTGTGCACACTGAACTGTTAAAATGACTGTGCCCACATGTTGGTGTGCACACTGAACTGTTAGAATGAGTGTGTCCCTGTGGAGGTGTGCACACTGAACTGTTAGAATGTGTCCACATGGAGGTGTGCACACTGAACTCTTAGAATGATTGTGTCCACATGGAGGTGTGCACACTGAACTGTTAAAATGACTGTGCCCACATGGAGGTGTGCACACTGAACTGTTAGAATGAGTGTGTCCACATGGAAGTGTGCACACTGAACTGTTAGAATGAGTGTGTCCACATGGAGGTGTGCACACTGAACTGTTAGAATGAGTGTGTCCACATGGAAGTATGCACACTGAACTGTTAGAATGAGTTTGCCCACATGGAGGTGTGCACACTGAACTGTTAGAATGAGTGTGTCCACATGGAGGTGTGCACACTGAGCTGTTAGAATGAGTTTACCCCTGTGGAGGTGTGCACACTGAACTGTGAGAATGTGTCCACAGGGAGGTGTGCACACTGAACTGTTAGAATGACTGTGTCCACATGGAGGTGTGCACACTGAACTGGTAGAATGACTGCGTCCACATGGAGTTGTGCACACTGAACTGTTAGAATGAGAGTGTCCCTGTGGAGGTGTGCACACTGAACTGTTAGAATGAGTGTGTCCACATGGAGGTGTGCACACTGAACTGTTAGAATGTGTGCCCACATGGAGGTGTGCACACTGAACTGTTAGAATGATTGTGCCCACATGGAGGTTTGCACACTGAACTGTTAGAATGAGTGTGTCCACAAGGAGGTGTGCACACTGAACTGTTAGATTGAGTGTGTCCACATGGAGGTGTGCACACTGAACTGTTAGAATGAGTGTGTCCACATGGAGGTGTGCACACTGAACTGTTAGAATGAATGTGTCCACATGGAGGTGTGCACACTGAACTGTTAGAATGAGTTTTTCCACATGGAGTTGTGCACACTGAACTGTTAGAATGAGTGTGTACACATGGAAGTGTGCACACTGAACTGTTAGAATGAGTTTGCCCACATGGAGGTGTGCACACTGAACTCTTAGAATGAGTGTGTCCACATGGAGGTGTGCACACTGAGCTGTTAGAATGAGTTTATCCCTGTGGAGGTGTGCACACTGAACTGTTAGAATGATTATGTCCACATGGAGGTGTGCTCACTGAACTGTTAGAATGAGTGTGTCCCTGTGGAGGTGTGCACACTGAACTGTTAGAATGTTTCCACATGGAGGTGTGCACACTGAACTGTTAGAATGATTGTGTCCACATGGAGGTGTGCACACTGAACTGTTAAAATGAATGTGCCCACATGGTGGTGTGCACACTGAACTGTTAGAATGATTGTGTCCACATGAGGGTGTGCACACTGAACTGTTAAAATGAGTGTGTTTCTGTGGAGGTGTGCACACTGAACTGTTAGAATGAGTGTGCCCACATGGAGGTGTGCACACTGTTCTGTTAGAATGAGTATGCCCACATGGAGGTGTGCACACTGAACTGTTAGAATGAGTGTGTCCACATAGAGGTGTGCATAGTGAACTGTTAGAATGAGTGTGTCCACATGGAGGTGTGAATACTGAACTGTTAGAATGAGTGTGTCCACATGGACGTGTGCACAATGAACTGTTAATATTAGTGTGCCCACATGGAGGTGTGCACACTGAACTGTTAGAATGAGTGTGTCCACATAGAGGTGTGCATAGTGAACTGTTAGAATGAGTGTGTCCACATGGAGGTGTGCATACTGAACTGTTAGAATGATTATGTCCACATGGAGGTGTGCACACTGAATTGTTAGAATGAGTGTGCCCACATGGAGGTGTGTACACTGAACTGTTAGATTGAGTGTGTCCACATGGAGGTGTGCACACTGAACTGTTAGAGTGAGTGTGTCCACATGGAGGTGTGCACACTGAACTGTTAGAATGAGTGTGCCCACATGGAGGTGTGCACACTGTTCTGTTTGAATGAGTATGCCTACATGGAAGTGTGCACACTGAACTGTTAGAATGAGTGTGCCCACATGGAGGTGTGCACACTGATATGTTAGAATGAGTGTGTCCACATGGAGATGTGCACACTGAACTGTTAGAATGAGTGTGTCCACATGGAGGTGTGCACACTGAACTGTTAGAATGACTGTGTCCACATGGAAGTGTGCACATGAACGGTTAGAATGACTGTGCCCACATGGAGGTGTGCACACTGAACTGTTAGAATGAGTGTATCCCTGTGGAGGTGTGCACACTGAACTGTTAGAATGAGTGTGTACACATGGAGGTGTCCACACTGAACTGTTAGAATGTGTGTGTCCACATGGGGGTGTGCACACTGAACTGTTAGAATGACTGTGCCCACATGGAGGTGTGCACACTAAACTGTTAGAATGAGTGTGTCCACATAGAGGTGTGCACACTGAACTGTTAGAATGAGTGTGCCCACATGGAGTTGTGTACACCGAACTGTTAGAATGATTGTGTCCACATGGAGGTGTGCACACTGAACTGTTAGAATGACTGTGTCCACATGGAGGTGTGCACACTGAATTGTTAGAATGAGTGTGTCCCTGTGGAGGTGTGCACACTGAACTGTTAGACTGAGTGTGTCCACAAGGAGGTGTGCACACTGAACTGTTAGAATGAGTGTGTCCACATGGAGGTGTGCACACTGAACTGTTAGAATGAGTGTGTCCAAATGGAGGTGTGCACACTGAACTGTTACAATTTGTCCACATTGAGGTGTGCACATTGAACTGTTGGAATGAGTGTGCCTACATGGAGTTGTGCACACTGAACTGTTAGAATGACTGTGTCCATATGGAGGTGTGCACACTGAACTGTTAGAATGAGTGTGTCCACATGGAGGTGTGCACACTGAACTGTTAGAATGAGTGTGCCCACATGGAGGTTGCACACTGAACTGTTAGAATGAGTGTGCCCACATGGAGGTGTGCACACTGAACTGTTAGAATGAGTGTGCCCACATGGAGGTGTGCACACTGAAATGTTAGAATGAGTGTGCCCACATGGAGGTGTGCACACTGAACTGTTAGAATGAGTGTGCAGACATGGAGTTGTGCACACTGAACTGTTAGAATGACTGTGTCCACATGGAGGTGTGCACATTGAACTGTTAGAATGACTGTGCCCACATGGAGGTGTGCACACTGAACTGTTAGAATGAGTGTGCCCACATGGAGATGTGCACACTGAACTGTTAGAATGACTGTGTCCACATGGTGGTGTGTACACTGAACTGTTAGACTGAGTGTGTCCACATGGAGGTGTGCACACTCAACTGTTAGAATGAGTGTGTCCACATGGAGGTGTGCACACTGAACTGTTAGAATGAGTGTGCCCACATGGAGGTGTGCACACTGAACTGTTAGAATGACTGTGTCCACATGGAGGTGTGCACACTGAACTGTTAGAATGACTGTGTCCACATGGAGGTGTGCACACTGAACTGTTAGAATGAGTGTGTCCCTGTGGAGGTGTACACACTGAACTGTTAGAAGGAGTGTGTCCACATGGAGGTGTGCACACTGAACTGTTAGAATGTGTGTGTCCACATGAAGGTGTGCACACTGAACTGTTAGAATGAGTGTGCCCACATGGAGGTGTGCACACTGAACTGTTAGAATGAGTGTGTGCACATGGAGGTGTGCACACTGAACTGTTAGAAAGAGTGTGTCCACATGGAGTTGTGCACACTGAGCTGTTAGAATGAGTTTATCCCTGTGGGGGTGTGCAAACTGAACTGTTAGAATGAGTGTGTCCACATGGAAGTGTGCACACTGAACTGTTAGAATGAGTGTGTCCACATGGAGGTGTGCACACTGAACTGTTAGAATGAGTGTGTCCACATTGAGGTGTGCACACTGAACTGTTAGAATAAGTGTGCCCACATGGAGGTGTGCACACTGAACTGTTAGAATGAGTATGCCCACATGGAGGTGTGCACACTGAACTGTTAGAATGAGTGTGCTCACATGGAGTTGTGCACACTTAACTGTTAGAATGAGTGTGTCCCTGTGGAGGTGTGCACACTGAAATGTTGGAATGATTATTTCCACATGGAAGTGTGCACACTGAACTGTTAGAATGAGTGTGTCCACATGGAGGTGTGTACACTGAACTGTTAGAATGAGTGTATCCCTGTGTAGGTGTGCACACTGAACTGTTAGAATGAGTGTGTCCACATGGAGGTGTGCACACTGAACTGTTAGAATGAGTATGTCCACATGGAGCTGTGCACACTCAACTGTTAGAATGAGTGTGTCCACATGGAGGTGTGCACACTGAACTGTTAGAATGAGTGTGCCCACATGGAGGTGTGCACACTGAACTGTTAGAATGAGTATGCCCACTTGGAGGTGTGCACACTGAACTATTAGAATGATTGTGTCCACATGCAGGTGTGCACACTGAACTGTTAGAATGAGTGTGTCCCTTTGGAGGTGTGCACAGTGAACTGTTAGAATGATTATGTCCACATGGAGGTGTGCACACTGAATTGTTAGAATGAGTGTGTCCCTGTGGAGGTGTGCACACTGAACTGTTAGAATGTGTCCACATGGAGGTGTGCACACTGAACTGTTAGAATGATTGTGTCCACATGGAGGTGTGCACACTGAACTGTTAAAATGACTGTGCCCACTTGGAGGTGTGCACACTGAACTGTTAGAATGATTGTGTCCACATGAGGGTGTGCACACTGAACTGTTAGAATGAGTGTGTCCATGTGGAGGTGTGCACACTGAACTGTTAGAACGATTATGTCCACATGGAGGTGTGCACACTGAACTGTTAGAATGAGTGTATCCCTGTGGAGGTGTGCACACTGAACTGTTAGAATGTGTCCACATGGAGGTGTGCACACTGAACTGTTAGAATGATTGTGTCCACATGGAGGTGTGCACACTGAACTGTTAAAATGACTGTGCCCACATAGAGGTGTGCACACTGAACTGTTAGAATGATTGTGTCCGCATGAGGGTGTGCACACTGAACTGTTAGAATGAGTGTGCCCACATGGAGGTGTGTACACTGAACTGTTAGATTGAGTGTGTCCACATGGAGGTGTGCACACTGAACTGTTAGAGTGAGTGTGTCCACATGGAGGTGTGCACACTGAACTGTTATAATGAGTGTGCCCACATGGAGGTGTGCACACTGTTCTGTTAGAATGAGTGTGCCCACATGGAGGTGTGCACACTGAACTGTTAGAATGAGTGTGCCCACATGGAGGTGTGCACACTGAACTGTTAGAATGAGTGTGTCCACATGGAGATGTGCACACTGAACTGTTATAATGAGTGTGTCCACATGGAGGTGTGCACACTGAACTGTTAGAATGACTGTGTCCACATGGAAGTGTGCACATGAACTGTTAGAATGACTGTGCCCACATGGAGGTGTGCACACTGAACTGTTAGAATGAGTATGTCCCTGTGGAGGTGTGCACACTGAACTGTTAGAATGAGTGTGTACACATGGAGGTGTCCACACTGAACTGTTAGAATGTGTGTGTCCACATGGGGGTGTGCACACTGAACTGTTAGAATGACTGTGCCCACATGGAGGTGTGCACACTAAACTGTTAGAATGAGTGTGTCCACATGGAGGTGTGCACACTGAACTGTTAGAATGAGTGTGCCCACATGGAGTTGTGTACACCGAACTGTTAGAATGATTGTGTCCACAAGGAGGTGTGCACACTGAACTGTTAGAATGACTGTGTCCACATGGAGGTGTGCACACTGAATTGTTAGAATGAGTGTGTCCCTGTGGAGGTGTGCACACTGAACTGTTAGACTGAGTGTGTCCACATGGAGGTGTGCACACTGAACTGTTAGAATGAGAGTGTCCACATGGAGGTGTGCACACTGAACTGTTAGAATGAGTGTGTCCAAATGGAGGTGTGCACACTGAACTGTTAGAATGAGTGTGTCCACATGGAGGTGTGCACACTGAACTGTTACAATTTGTCCACATGGAGGTGTGCACATTGAACTGTTGGAATGAGTGTGCCTACATGGAGTTGTGCACACTGAACTGTTAGAATGACTGTGTCCATATGGAGGTGGGCACACTGAACTGTTAGAATGAGTGTGTCCACATGGAGGTGTGCACACTGAACTGTTAGAATGAGTGTGCCCACATGGAGGTTGCACACTGAACTGTTAGAATGAGTGTGCCCACATGGAGGTGTGCACACTGAACTGTTAGAATGAGTGTGCCCACATGGAGGTGTGCACACTGAACTGTTAGAATGAGTGTGCCCACATGGAGGTGTGCACACTGAACTGTTAGAATGAGTGTGCCCACATGGAGGTGTGCACACTGAACTGTTAGAATGAGTGTGTCCACATGGAGTTGTGCACACTGAACTTTTAGAATGAGTGTGTCCACATGGAGGTGTGCACACTGAACTGTTAGAATGAGTTTGTCCACATGGAGGTGTGCACACTGAACTGTTAGAATGAGTGTGTCCATATGGAGGTGTGCACAATGAACTGTTAGAATGAGTGTGCCCACATGGAGGTGTGCACACTGAACTGTTAGAATGAGTGTGTCCACATGGATGTGTGCACACTGAACTGTTAGAATGAGTGTGTCCACATGGAGGTGTGCACACTGAACTGTAAGAATGAGTGTGCAGACATGGAGTTGTGCACACTGAACTGTTAGAATGACTGTGTCCACATGGAGGTGTGCACATTGAACTGTTAGAATGACTGTGCCCACATGGAGGTGTGCACACTGAACTGTTAGAATGAGTGTGCCCACATGGAGATGTGCACACTGAACTGTTAGAATGCGTGTGTCCACATGGTGGTGTGTACACTGAACTGTTAGAATGAGTGTGTCCACATGGAGGTATGCACACTGAACTGTTAGAATGAGTGTATCCCTGTGGAGTTGTGCACACTGAACTGTTAGAATGAGTGTGTCCACATGGAGGTGTGCACAATGAACTGTTAGAATGAGTGTGTCCACATGGAGGTGTGCACACTGAACTTTTAGAATGAGTGTGCCCACATGGAGGTGTGCACACTGAACTGTTAGAATATGTCCACATGGAGGTGTGCACACTGTATTGTTAGAATGAGTGTGTGCACATGGAGGTGTGCACACTGAACTGTTAGAATGAGTGTGTCCACATAGAGGTGTGCACACTGAACTGTTAGAATGAGTGTGTCCACATGGAGGTGTGCACACTGAACTGTTAGAATGAGTGTGTCAACATGGAGGTGTGCACACTGAACTGTTAGAATGAGTGTGTCCACATGGAGGTGTGCACAATGAACTGTTAGAATGAGTGTGTCCACATGGAGGTGTGCACACTGAACTGTTAGAGTGAGTGTGTCCACATGGAGGTGTGCACACTGAACTGTTAGAATGAGTGTGCCCAACATGAAGGTGTGCACACTGTTCTGTTAGAATGAGTATGCCCACATGGAGGTGTGCACACTGAACTGTTAGAATGAGTGTGCCCACATGGAGGTGTGCACACTGAACTGTTAGAATGAGTGTGTCCACATGGAGGTGTACACACTGAACTGTTAGAATGAGTGTGCCCACATGGAGGTATGCACACTTAACTGTTTGAATGAGTGTGTCCACATGGAGGTGTGCACACTGAACTGTTAGAATGAGTATGTCCACATTGAGGTGTGCACACTGAACTGTTAGAATGAGTGTGTCCACATGGAGGTGTGAACACTGAACTCTTAGAATAAGTGTGTCCCTGTGGAGGTGTGCACATTGAACTGTTAGAATGAGTGTGTACACATGGAGGTGTCCACACTGAACTGTTAGAATGAGTGTGTCCACATGGAGTTGTGCACACTGAACTGTTAGAATGAGTGTGTCCACATGGAGGTGTGCACACTGAATTTTTAGAATGCGTGTGCCCACATGGAGGTGTGCACACTGAATTGTTAGAATATGTCCACATGGAGGTGTGCACACTGTATTGTTAGAATGAGTGTATCCACATGGAGGTGTGCACACTGAATTGTTAGAATGAGTGTGCCCACTTGGAGGTGTGTACACTGAACTGTTAGATTGAGTGTGTCCACATGGAGGTGTGCACACTGAACTGTTAGAGTGAGTGTGTCCACATGGAGGTGTGCACACTGAACTGTTAGAATGAGTGTGTCCACATGGAGGTGTGCACACTGTTCTGTTAGAATGAGTGTGCCCACATGGAGGTGTGCACACTGAACTGTTAGAATGAGTGTGTCCACAAGGAGATGTGCACACTGAACTGTTAGAATGAGTGTGTCCACATGGAGGTGTGCACACTGAACTGTTAGAATGACTGTGTCCACATGGAGGTGTGCACATGAACTGTTAGAATGACTGTGCCCACATGGAGGTGTGCACACTGAACTGTAAGAATGAGTGTGTCCCTGTGGAGGTGTGCACACTGAACTGTTAGACTGAGTGTGTCCACATGGAGGTGTGCACACTGAACTGTTAGAATGAGTGTGTCCACATGGAGGTGTGCACAATGAACTGTTAGAATGAGTGTGTCCAAATGGAGGTGTGCACACTGAACTGTTAGAATGAGTGTGTCCACATGGAGGTGTGCACACTGAACTGTTAGAATTTGTCCACATGGAGGTGTGCACATTGAACTGTTGGAATGAGTGTGCCCACATGGAGGTGTGCACACTGAACTGTTAGAATATGTCCACATGGAGGTGTGCACACTGTATTGTTAGAATGAGTGTGTGCACATGGAGGTGTGCACACTGAACTGTTAGAATGAGTGTGTCCACATAGAGGTGTGCACATTGAACTGTTAGAATGAGTGTGTCCACATGGAGGTGTGCACACTGAACTGTTAGAATGAGTGTATCCCTGTGGAGGTGTGCACCCTGAACTGTTAGAATGAGTGTGTCCACATGGAGGTGTGCACAATGAACTGTTAGAATGAGTGTGTCCACATGGAGGTGTGCACACTGAACTGTTAGAATGACTGTGTCCACATGGAGGTATGCACATGAACTGTTAGAATGACTGTGCCCACATGGAGGTGTGCACACTGAACTGTTAGAATGAGTATGTCCCTGTGGAGGTGTGCACACTGAACTGTTAGAATGAGTGTGTACACATGGAGGTGTCCACACTGAACTGTTAGAATGTGTGTGTCCACATGGGGGTGTGCACACTGAACTGTTAGAATGAGTGTGTACACATGGAGGTGTCCACACTGAACTGTTAGAATGTGTGTGTCCACATGGGGGTGTGCACACTGAAATGTTAGAATGAGTGTGCCCACATGGAGGTGTGCACACTAAACTGTTAGAATGAGTGTGTCCACATGGAGGTGTGCACACTGAACTGTTAGAATGAGTGTGCCCACATGGAGTTGTGTACACTGAACTGTTAGAATGATTGTGTCCACATGGAGGTGTGCACACTGAACTGTTAGATTGAGTGTGTCCACATGGAGGTGTGCACACTGAACTGTTAGAGTGAGTGTTTCCACATGGAGGTGTGCACACTGAACTGTTAGAATGAGTGTGCCCACATGGAGGTGTGCACACTGTTCTGTTACAATGAGTATGCCCACATGGAGGTGTGCCTCACTGAACTGTTAGAATGAGTGTGCCCACATGGAGGTGTGCACACTGAACTGTTAGAATGAGTGTGTCCACATGGAGATGTGCACACTGAACTGTTAGAATGAGTGTGTCCACATGGAGGTGTGCACACTGAGCTGTTAGAATGACTGTGTCCACATGGAGGCGTGCACATGAACTGTTAGAATGAGTGTGTCCACATGGAGGTGTGGACACTGAAATGTTAGAATGAGAATGTCCCTGTGGAGGTGTGCACACTGAACTGTTAGAATGAGTGTGTAAACATGGAGGTGTCCACACTGAACTGTTAGAATGTGTGTGTCCACATGGGGGTGTGCACACTGAACTGTTAGAATGAGTGTGTCCACATGGAGGTGTGCACACTGAACTGTTAGAATGAGTGTATCCCTGTGGAGGTGTGCACACTGAACTGTTAGAATGAGTGTGTCCACATGGAGGTGTGCACAATGAACTGTTAGAATGAGTGTGTCCACATGGAGGTGTGCACATGAACTGTTAGAATGACTGTGCCCACATGGAGGTGTGCACACTGAACTGTTGGAATGAGTATGTCCCTGTGCAGGTGTGAACACTGAACTGTTAGAATGAGTGTGTACACATGGAGGTGTCCACACCGAACTGTTAGAATGTGTGTGTCCACATGGGGGTGTGCACACTGAACTGTTAGAATAAGTTTGCCCACATGGAGGTGTGCGCACTAAACTGTTAGAATGAGTGTGTCCACATGGAGTTGTGCACACTGAACTGTTAGAATGATTGTGTCCACATGGAGGTGTGCACACTGAACTGTTAGAATGAGTGTGTCCACATGGAGGTGTGCACACTGAACTGTTAGAATGAGTGTGTTCACATGGAGGTGTACACACTGAACTGTTAGAATGAGTGTGTCCCTGTGGAGGTGAGCACACTGAACTGTTAGACTGAGTGTGTCCACATGGAGGTGTGCACACTGAACTGTTAGAATGAGTGTGTCCACATGGAGGTGTGCACAATGAACTGTTAGAATGAGTGTGTCCACATGGAGTTGTGCACACTGAACTGTTAGAATGAGTGTGTCCACATGGAGGTGTGCACACTGAATTTTTAGAATGCGTGTGCCCACATGGAGGTGTGCACACTGAATTGTTAGAATATGTCCACATGGAGGTGTGCACACTGTATTGTTAGAATGAGTGTATCCACATGGAGGTGTGCACACTGAACTGTTAGAATGAGTGTGCCCACATGGAGGTGTGTACACTGAACTGTTAGATTGAGTGTGTCCACATGGAGGTGTGCACACTGAACTGTTAGAGTGAGTGTGTCCACATGGAGGTGTGCACACTGAACTGTTAGAATGACTGTGTCCACATGGAGGTGTGCACATGAACTGTCAGAATGACTGTGCCCACATGGAGGTGTGCACACTGAAATGTTAGAATGAGTGTGTCCCTGTGGAGGTGTGCACACTGAACTGTTAGAATGAGTGTGTCCACATGTAGGTGTGCACACTGAACTGTTAGAATGAGTGTGTCCACATGGAGGTGTGCACACTGAACTGTTAGAATGAGTGTTTCCCTGTGGAGGTGTGCACACTGAACTGTTAGAATGAGTGTGCCCACATGGAGTTGTGCACACTGAACTGTTAGAATGAGTGTGCCCACATGGAGGTGTGCACACTGAACTGTTAGAATGAGTGTGTGCACATGGAGGTGTGCACACTGAACTGTTAGAATGAGTGTGCCCACATGGAGGTGTGCACAATGAAATGTTAGAATGAGTGTGCCCACATGGAGGTGTGCACACTGAACTGTTAGAATTAGTGTATCCCTGTGGAGGTATGCACACTGAACTGTTAGAATGAGTTTGCCCACATGGAATTGTGCACACTGAACTGTTAGAATGACTGTGTCCACATGGAGGTGTGCACACTGAACTGTTAGAATGAGTGTGCCCACATGGAGTTGTGCACACTGAACTGTTAGAATGACTGTGTCCACATGGAGGTGTGCACACTGAACTGTTAGAATGAGTGTGTCCACATGGAGGTGTGCACACTGAACTGTTAGAATGAGTATATCCCTGTGGAGATGTGCACACTGAACTGTTAGAATGAGTGTGTCCACATGGAGGTGTGCACACTGAACTGTTAGAATGAGTGTGCCCACATGGAGGTGTGCACACTGAACTGTTAGAATATGTCCACATGGAGGTGTGCACACTGTATTGTTAGAATGAGTGTATCCACATGGAGGTGTGCACACTGAACTGTTAGAATGAGTGTGCCCACATGGAGGTGTGCACACTGAACTGTTAGAATGAGTGTGCCCACATGGAGGTGTGCACACTGAACTGTTAGAATGAGTGTGCCCACATGGAGGTGTGCACACTGAACTGTTAGAATGAGTGTGTCCCTGTGGAGGTGTGCACACTGAACTGTTAGAATGAGTGTGTCCACATGGAGGTGTGCACACTGAACTGTTAGAATGACTGTGTCCACATGGAAGTGTGCACATGAACTGTTAGAATGACTGTGCCCACATGGAGGTGAGCACATTGAACTGTTAGAATGAGTATGTCCCTGTGGAGGTGTGCACACTGAACTGTTAGAATGAGTGTGTACAAATGGAGGTGTCCACACTGAACTGTTAGAATGTGTGTGTCCACATGGGGGTGTGCACACTGAACTGTTAGAATGAGTGTGCCCACATGGAGGTGTGCACACTAAACTGTTAGATTGAGTGTGTCCACATGGAGGTGTGCACACTGAACTGTTAGAATGAGTGTGCCCACATGGAGGTGTGTACACTGAAGTGTTAGAATGATTGTGTCCACATGGAGGTGTGCACACTGAACTGTTAGACTTAGTGTGTCCACATGGAGGTGTGCACACTGAACTGTTAGAATGAGTGTGTCCAAATGGAGGTGTGCACACTGAACTGTTAGAATGAGTGTGTCCAAATGGAGGTGTGCACACTGAATTGTTAGAATGAGTGTGTCCACATGGAGGTGTGCACACTGACCTGTTAGAATTTGTCCACATGGAGGTGTGCACATTGAACTGTTGGAATGAGTGTGCTTACATGGAGTTGTGCACACTGAACTGTTAGAATGACTGTGTCCATATGGAGGTGTGCACACTGAACTGTTAGAATGAGTGTGTCCACATGGAGGTGTGCACACTGAACTGTTAGAATGAGTGTGCCCACATGGAGGTTGCACACTGAACTATTAGAATGATTTTGCCCACATGGAGGTGTGCACACTGAACTGTTAAAATGAGTGTGTCCACATGGAAGTGTGCACACTGAACTGTTAGAGTGAGTGTGCCCACATGGAGGTGTGCACACTGAATTGTTAGAATGATTGTGCCCACATGGAGGTGTGCACACTGAACTGTTAGAATGAATGTGTCCACATGGAGTTGTGCACACTGAACTTTAAGAATGAGTGTGTCCACATGGAGGTGTGCACACTGAACTGTTAGAATGAGTGTGTCCCTGTGGAGTTGTGCACACTGAACTGTTAGAATGAGTGTGCTCACATGGAGGTGTGCACACTGAACTGTTAGAATGAGTGTGTCCACATGGAGATGTGCACACTGAACTGTTAGAATGAGTGTGCCCACATGGAGGTGTGCACACTGAACTGTTAGAATGAGTGTGTCCACATGGAGATGTGCACACTGAACTGTTAGAATGTGTCCACATGGAGGTGTGCACACTGAACTGTTAGAATGATTGTGTCCACATGGAGGTGTGCACACTGAACTGTTAAAATGTCTGTGCCCACATGGAGGTGTCCACACTGAACTGTTAGAATGAGTGTGTCCACATGGAGGTGTGCACACCGAAGTGTTAGAATTTTTCTTCATGGAGGTGTGCACACTGAACTGTTAGAATGAGTGTGTCCACATGGAGGTGTGCACAATGAACTGATAGAATGAGTCTGTCCACATGGAGATGTGCACAATGAACTGTTAGAATGAGTGTGTCCACATGGAGGTGTGCACACTGAACTGTTAGAATGAGTGTTTCCACATGGAGGTGTGCACACTGAATTGTTAGAATGAGTGTGTCCACATGGAAGTGTGCACACTGAACTGTTAGATTGACTGTGTCCCTGTGGAGGTGTGCACACTGAAATGTTAGAATGAGTGTGTCCACCTGGAGGTGTGCACACTGAAGTGTTAGAATGAGTGTGTCCACATGGAGGTGTGCACACTGAACTGTTAGAATATGTCCACATGGAGGTGTGCACACTGAACTGTTAGAATTAGTGTGTCCCTGTGGAGGTGTGCACACTGAACTGTTAGAATGAGTGTGTCCACATGGAGTTGTGCACACTGAACTGTTAGAATGAGTGTGTCCACATGGAGGTTTACACACTGAATTTTTAGAATGCATGTGCCCACATGGAGGTGTGCACACTGAATTGTTAGAATATGTCCACATGGAGGTGTGCACACTGTATTGTTAGAATGAGTGTATCCACATGGAGGTGTGCACACTGAACTGTTAGAATGAGTGTGCCCACATGGAGGTGTGTACACTGAACTGTTAGATTGAGTGTGTCCACATGGAGGTGTGCACACTGAACTGTTAGAATGAGTGTGTCCACATGGAGGTGTGCACACTGAACTGTTAGAATGAGTGTGTCCACATGGAGATGTGCACACTGAACTGTTAGAATGAGTGTGTCCACATGGAGGTGTGCACACTGAACTGTTAGAATGACTGTGTCCACATGGAAGTGTGCACATGAACTCTTAGAATGACTGTGCCCACATGGAGGTGAGCACATTGAACTGTTAGAATGAGTATGTCCCTGTGGAGGTGTGCACACTGAACTGTTAGAATGAGTGTGTACAAATGGAGGTGTCCACACTGAACTGTTAGAATGTGTGTGTCCACATGGGGGTGTGCACACTGAAATTTTAGAATGAGTGTGCCCACATGGAGGTGTGCACACTAAACTGTTAGAATGAGTGTGTCCACATGGAGGTGTGCACACTGAACTGTTAGAATGAGTGTGCCCACATGGAGGTGTGTACACTGAAGTGTTAGAATGATTGTGTCCACATGGAGGTGTGCACACTGAACTGTTAGACTTAGTGTGTCCACATGGAGGTGTGCACACTGAACTGTTAGAATGAGTGTGTCCAAATGGAGGTGTGCACACTGAACTGTTAGAATGAGTGTGTCCACATGGAGGTGTGCACACTGACCTGTTAGAATTTGTCCACATGGAGGTGTGCACATTGAACTGTTGGAATGAGTGTGCCTACATGGAGTTGTGCACACTGAACTGTTAGAATGACTGTGTCCATATGGAGGTGTGCACACTGAACTGTTAGAATGAGTGTGTCCACATGGAGGTGTGCACACTGAACTGTTAGAATGAGTGTGCCCACATGGAGGTTGCACACTGAACTATTAGAATGAGTGTGCCCACATGGAGGTGTGCACACTGAACTGTTAAAATGAGTGTGTCCACATGGAAGTGTGCACACTGAACTGTTAGAATGAGTGTGCCCACATGGAGGTGTGCACACTGAATTGTTAGAATGATTGTGCCCACATGGAGGTGTGCACACTGAACTGTTAGAATGAATGTGTCCACATGGAGTTGTGCACACTGAACTTTAAGAATGAGTGTGTCCACATGGAGGTGTGCACACTGAACTGTTAGAATGAGTGTGTCCACATGGAAGTGTGCACACTGAACTGTTAGAATGAGTGTGCCCACATGGAGGTGTGCACACTGAACTGTTAGAATGAGTGTGTCCACATGTAGGTGTGCACACTGAACTGTTAGAATGAGTGTGTCCACATGGAGGTGTGCACACTGAACTGTTAGAATGAGTGTTTCCCTGTGGAGGTGTGCACACTGAACTGTTAGAATGAGTGTGCCCACATGGAGTTGTGCACACTGAACTGTTAGAATGAGTGTGCCCACATGGAGGTGTGCACACTGAACTGTTAGAATGAGTGTGTGCACATGGAGGTGTGCACACTGAACTGTTAGAATGAGTGTGCCCACATGGAGGTGTGCACAATGAAATGTTAGAATGAGTGTGCCCACATGGAGGTGTGCACACTGAACTGTTAGAATTAGTGTATCCCTGTGGAGGTATGCACACTGAACTGTTAGAATGAGTTTGCCCACATGGAATTGTGCACACTGAACTGTTAGAATGACTGTGTCCACATGGAGGTGTGCACACTGAACTGTTAGAATGAGTGTGCCCACATGGAGTTGTGCACACTGAACTGTTAGAATGACTGTGTCCACATGGAGGTGTGCACACTGAACTGTTAGAATGAGTGTGTCCACATGGAGGTGTGCACACTGAACTGTTAGAATGAGTATATCCCTGTGGAGATGTGCACACTGAACTGTTAGAATGAGTGTGTCCACATGGAGGTGTGCACACTGAACTGTTAGAATGAGTGTGCCCACATGGAGGTGTGCACACTGAACTGTTAGAATATGTCCACATGGAGGTGTGCACACTGTATTGTTAGAATGAGTGTATCCACATGGAGGTGTGCACACTGAACTGTTAGAATGAGTGTGCCCACATGGAGGTGTGCACACTGAACTGTTAGAATGAGTGTGCCCACATGGAGGTGTGCACACTGAACTGTTAGAATGAGTGTGCCCACATGGAGGTGTGCACACTGAACTGTTAGAATGAGTGTGTCCCTGTGGAGGTGTGCACACTGAACTGTTAGAATGAGTGTGCTCACATGGAGGTGTGCACACTGAACTGTTAGAATGAGTGTGTCCACATGGAGGTGTGCACACTGAACTGTTAGAATGAGTGTGCCCACATGGAGGTGTGCACACTGAACTGTTAGAATGAGTGTGTCCACATGGAGGTGTGCACACTGAACTGTTAGAATGTGTCCACAAGGAGGTGTGCACACTGAACTGTTAGAATGAGTGTGTCCACATGGAGGTGTGCACACTGAACTGTTAGAATGAGTGTGTCCACATGGAGATGTGCACACTGAACTGTTAGAATGAGTGTGTCCACATGGAGGTGTGCACACTGAACTGTTAGAATGACTGTGTCCACATGGAAGTGTGCACATGAACTCTTAGAATGACTGTGCCCACATGGAGGTGAGCACATTGAACTGTTAGAATGAGTATGTCCCTGTGGAGGTGTGCACACTGAACTGTTAGAATGAGTGTGTACAAATGGAGGTGTCCACACTGAACTGTTAGAATGTGTGTGTCCACATGGGGGTGTGCACACTGAAATTTTAGAATGAGTGTGCCCACATGGAGGTGTGCACACTAAACTGTTAGAATGAGTGTGTCCACATGGAGGTGTGCACACTGAACTGTTAGAATGAGTGTGCCCACATGGAGGTGTGTACACTGAAGTGTTAGAATGATTGTGTCCACATGGAGGTGTGCACACTGAACTGTTAGACTTAGTGTGTCCACATGGAGGTGTGCACACTGAACTGTTAGAATGAGTGTGTCCACATGGAGGTGTGCACACTGAACTGTTAGAATGAGTGTGTCCAAATGGAGGTGTGCACACTGAACTGTTAGAATGAGTGTGTCCACATGGAGGTGTGCACACTGACCTGTTAGAATTTGTCCACATGGAGGTGTGCACATTGAACTGTTGGAATGAGTGTGCCTACATGGAGTTGTGCACACTGAACTGTTAGAATGACTGTGTCCATATGGAGGTGTGCACAGTGAACTGTTAGAATGAGTGTGTCCACATGGAGGTGTGCACACTGAACTGTTAGAATGAGTGTGCCCACATGGAGGTTGCACACTGAACTATTAGAATGAGTGTGCCCACATGGAGGTGTGCACACTGAACTGTTAAAATGAGTGTGTCCACATGGAAGTGTGCACACTGAACTGTTAGAATGAGTGTGCCCACATGGAGGTGTGCACACTGAATTGTTAGAATGATTGTGCCCACATGGAGGTGTGCACACTGAACTGTTAGAATGAATGTGTCCACATGGAGTTGTGCACACTGAACTTTAAGAATGAGTGTGTCCACATGGAGGTGTGCACACTGAACTGTTAGAATGAGTGTGTCCACATGGAAGTGTGCACACTGAACTGTTAGAATGAGTGTGCCCACATGGAGGTGTGCACACTGAACTGTTAGAATGAGTGTGTCCACATGTAGGTGTGCACACTGAACTGTTAGAATGAGTGTGTCCACATGGAGGTGTGCACACTGAACTGTTAGAATGAGTGTTTCCCTGTGGAGGTGTGCACACTGAACTGTTAGAATGAGTGTGCCCACATGGAGTTGTGCACACTGAACTGTTAAAATGAGTGTGCCCACATGGAGGTGTGCACACTGAACTGTTAGAATGAGTGTGTGCACATGGAGGTGTGCACACTGAACTGTTAGAATGAGTGTGCCCACATGGAGGTGTGCACAATGAAATGTTAGAATGAGTGTGCCCACATGGAGGTGTGCACACTGAACTGTTAGAATTAGTGTATCCCTGTGGAGGTATGCACACTGAACTGTTAGAATGAGTTTGCCCACATGGAATTGTGCACACTGAACTGTTAGAATGACTGTGTCCACATGGAGGTGTGCACACTGAACTGTTAGAATGAGTGTGCCCACATGGAGTTGTGCACACTGAACTGTTAGAATGACTGTGTCCACATGGAGGTGTGCACACTGAACTGTTAGAATGAGTGTGTCCACATGGAGGTGTGCACACTGAACTGTTAGAATGAGTATATCCCTGTGGAGATGTGCACACTGAACTGTTAGAATGAGTGTGTCCACATGGAGGTGTGCACACTGAACTGTTAGAATGAGTGTGCCCACATGGAGGTGTGCACACTGAACTGTTAGAATATGTCCACATGGAGGTGTGCACACTGTATTGTTAGAATGAGTGTATCCACATGGAGGTGTGCACACTGAACTGTTAGAATGAGTGTGCCCACATGGAGGTGTGCACACTGAACTGTTAGAATGAGTGTGCCCACATGGAGGTGTGCACACTGAACTGTTAGAATGAGTGTGCCCACATGGAGGTGTGCACACTGAACTGTTAGAATGAGTGTGTCCCTGTGGAGGTGTGCACACTGAACTGTTAGAATGAGTGTGCTCACATGGAGGTGTGCACACTGAACTGTTAGAATGAGTGTGTCCACATGGAGGTGTGCACACTGAACTGTTAGAATGAGTGTGCACACATGGAGGTGTGCACACTGAACTGTTAGAATGAGTGTGTCCACATGGAGGTGTGCACACTGAACTGTTAGAATGTGTCCACAAGGAGGTCTGCACACTGAACTGTTAGAATGATTGTGTCCACATGGAGGTTTGCACACTGAACTGTTAAAATGTCTGTGCCCACATGGAGGTGTCCACACTGAACTGTTAGAATGAGTGTGTCCACATGGTGGTGTGCACACCGAAATGTTAGAATTTTTCTTCATGGAGGTGTGCACACTGAACTGTTAGAATGAGTGTGTCCACATGGAGGTGTGCACAATGAACTGTTAGAATGAGTGTGTCCACATGGAGGTGTGCACACTGAACTGTTAGAATGAGTGTTTCCACATGGAGGTGTGCACACTGAATTGTTAGAATGAGTGTGTCCACATGGAAGTGTGCACACTGAACTGTTAGATTGACTGTGTCCCTGTGGAGGTGTGCACACTGAAATGTTAGAATGAGTGTGTCCACATGGAGGTGTGCACACTGAACTGTTAGAATGAGTGTGTCCACATGGAGGTGTGCACACTGAACTGTTAGAATGAGTGTTTCCCTGTGGAGGTGTGCACACTGAACTGTTAGAATGAGTGTGTCCACATGGAGGTGTGCACACTGAACTGTTAGAATGAGTGTGTCCACATGGAAGTGTGCACACTGAACTGTTAGAATGAGTGTGTCCACATGGAGGTGTGCACACTGAACTGTTAGAATGAGTGTGTCCACATGGAGGTGTGCACACTGAACTGTTAGAATGAGTGTGTCCACATGGAGGTGTGCACACTGAACTGTTAGAATGAGTGTTTCCCTGTGGAGGTGTGCACACTGAACTGTTAGAATGAGTGTGCCCACATGGAGTTGTGCACACTGAACTGTTAGAATGAGTGTGCCCACATGGAGGTGTGCACACTGAACTGTTAGAATGAGTGTGTGCACATGGAGGTGTGCACACTGAACTGTTAGAATGAGTGTGCCCACATGGAGGTGTGCACAATGAAATGTTAGAATGAGTGTGCCCACATGGAGGTGTGCACACTGAACTGTTAGAATTAGTGTATCCCTGTGGAGGTATGCACACTGAACTGTTAGAATGAGTTTGCCCACATGGAATTGTGCACACTGAACTGTTAGAATGACTGTGTCCACATGGAGGTGTGCACACTGAACTGTTAGAATGAGTGTGCCCACATGGAGTTGTGCACACTGAACTGTTAGAATGAGTGTGTCCACATGGAGGTGTGCACACTGAACTGTTAGAATGAGTGTGCCCACATGGAGGTGTGCACACTGAACTGTTAAAATGCCTGTGCCCACATGGAGGTGTGCACACTGAACTGTTAGAATGATTGTGTCCACATGAGGGTGTGCACACTGAACTGTTAGAATTAGTTTGTCCCTGTGGAGGTGTGCACACTGAACTGTTAGAATGATTATGTCCACATGGAGGTGTGCACACTGAATTGTTAGAATGAGTGTGCCCACATGGAGGTGTGTACACTGAACTGTTAGATTGAGTGTGTCCACATGGAGGTGTGCACACTGAACTGTTAGAGTGAGTGTGTCCACATGGAGGTGTGCACACTGAACTGTTAGAATGAGTGTGCCCACATGGAGGTGTGCACACTGTTCTGTTTGAATGAGTATGCCTACATGGAAGTGTGCACACTGAACTGTTAGAATGAGTGTGCCCACATGGAGGTGTGCACACTGATATGTTAGAATGAGTGTGTCCACATGGAGATGTGCACACTGAACTGTTAGAATGAGTGTGTCCACATGGAGGTGTGCACACTGAACTGTTAGAATGACTGTGTCCACATGGAAGTGTGCACATGAACGGTTAGAATGACTGTGCCCACATGGAGGTGTGCACACTGAACTGTTAGAATGAGTGTATCCCTGTGGAGGTGTGCACACTGAACTGTTAGAATGAGTGTGTACACATGGAGGTGTCCACACTGAACTGTTAGAATGTGTGTGTCCACATGGGGGTGTGCACACTGAACTGTTAGAATGACTGTGCCCACATGGAGGTGTGCACACTAAACTGTTAGAATGAGTGTGTCCACATAGAGGTGTGCACACTGAACTGTTAGAATGAGTGTGCCCACATGGAGTTGTGTACACCGAACTGTTAGAATGATTGTGTCCACATGGAGGTGTGCACACTGAACTGTTAGAATGACTGTGTCCACATGGAGGTGTGCACACTGAATTGTTAGAATGAGTGTGTCCCTGTGGAGGTGTGCACACTGAACTGTTAGACTGAGTGTGCCCACATGGAGGTGTGCACACTGAACTGTTAGAATGAGTGTGTCCACATGGAGGTGTGCACACTGAACTGTTAGAATGAGTGTGTCCAAATGGACGTGTGCACACTGAACTGTTAGAATGAGTGTGTCCACATGGAGGTGTGCACACTGAACTGTTACAATTTGTCCACATTGAGGTGTGCACATTGAACTGTTGGAATGAGTGTGCCTACATGGAGTTGTGCACACTGAACTGTTAGAATGACTGTGTCCATATGGAGGTGTGCACACTGAACTGTTAGAATGAGTGTGTCCACATGGAGGTGTGCACACTGAACTGTTAGAATGAGTGTGCCCACATGGAGGTTGCACACTGAACTGTTAGAATGAGTGTGCCCACATGGAGGTGTGCACACTGAACTGTTAGAATGAGTGTGCCCACATGGAGGTGTGCACACTGAAATGTTAGAATGAGTGTGCCCACATGGAGGTGTGCACACTGAACTGTTAGAATGAGTGTGCAGACATGGAGTTGTGCACACTGAACTGTTAGAATGACTGTGTCCACATGGAGGTGTGCACATTGAACTGTTAGAATGACTGTGCCCACATGGAGATGTGCACACTGAACTGTTAGAATGAGTGTGCCCACATGGAGATGTGCACACTGAACTGTTAGAATGACTGTGTCCACATGGTGGTGTGTACACTGAACTGTTAGACTGAGTGTGTCCACATGGAGGTGTGCACACTCAACTGTTAGAATGAGTGTGTCCACATGGAGGTGTGCACACTGAACTGTTAGAATGAGTGTGCCCACATGGAGGTGTGCACACTGAACTGTTAGAATGACTGTGTCCACATGGAGGTGTGCACACTGAACTGTTAGAATGACTGTGTCCACATGGAGGTGTGCACACTGAACTGTTAGAATGAGTGTGTCCCTGTGGAGGTGTACACACTAAACTGTTAGAAGGAGTGTGTCCACATGGAGGTGTGCACACTGAACTGTTAGAATGTGTGTGTCCACATGAAGGTGTGCACACTGAACTGTTAGAATGAGTGTGCCCACATGGAGGTGTGCACACTGAACTGTTAGAATGAGTGTGTGCACATGGAGGTGTGCACACTGAACTGTTAGAAAGAGTGTGTCCACATGGAGTTGTGCACACTGAGCTGTTAGAATGAGTTTATCCCTGTGGGGGTGTGCAAACTGAACTGTTAGAATGAGTGTGTCCACATGGAAGTGTGCACACTGAACTGTTAGAATGAGTGTGTCCACATGGAGGTGTGCACACTGAACTGTTAGAATGAGTGTGTCCACATGGAGGTGTGCACACTGAACTGTTAGAATAAGTGTGCCCACATGGAGGTGTGCACACTGAACTGTTAGAATGAGTATGCCCACATGGAGGTGTGCACACTGAACTGTTAGAATGAGTGTGCTCACATGGAGGTGTGCACACTTAACTGTTAGAATGAGTGTGTCCCTGTGGAGGTGTGCACACTGAAATGTTGGAATGATTATTTCCACATGGAAGTGTGCACACTGAACTGTTAGAATGAGTGTGTCCACATGGAGGTGTGTACACTGAACTGTTAGAATGAGTGTATCCCTGTGTAGGTGTGCACACTGAACTGTTAGAATGAGTGTGTCCACATGGAGGTGTGCACACTGAACTGTTAGAATGAGTATGTCCACATGGAGCTGTGCACACTCAACTGTTAGAATGAGTGTGTCCACATGGAGGTGTGCACACTGAACTGTTAGAATGAGTGTGCCCACATGGAGGTGTGCACACTGAACTGTTAGAATGAGTATGCCCACTTGGAGGTGTGCACACTTAACTATTAGAATGATTGTGTCCACATGCAGGTGTGCACACTGAACTGTTAGAATGAGTGTGTCCCTTTGGAGGTGTGCACAGTGAACTGTTAGAATGATTATGTCCACATGGAGGTGTGCACACTGAATTGTTAGAATGAGTGTGTCCCTGTGGAGGTGTGCACACTGAACTGTTAGAATGTGTCCACATGGAGGTGTGCACACTGAACTGTTAGAATGATTGTGTCCACATGGAGGTGTGCACACTGAACTGTTAAAATGACTGTGCCCACTTGGAGGTGTGCACACTGAACTGTTAGAATGATTGTGTCCACATGAGGGTGTGCACACTGAACTGTTAGAATGAGTGTGTCCCTGTGGAGGTGTGCACACTGAACTGTTAGAACGATTATGTCCACATGGAGGTGTGCACACTGAACTGTTAGAATGAGTGTATCCCTGTGGAGGTGTGCACACTGAACTGTTAGAATGTGTCCACATGGAGGTGTGCACACTGAACTGTTAGAATGATTGTGTCCACATGGAGGTGTGCACACTGAACTGTTAAAATGACTGTGCCCACATAGAGGTGTGCACACTGAACTGTTAGAATGATTGTGTCCGCATGAGGGTGTGCACACTGAACTGTTAGAATGAGTGTGCCCACATGGAGGTGTGTACACTGAACTGTTAGATTGAGTGTGTCCACATGGAGGTGTGCACACTGAACTGTTAGAGTGAGTGTGTCCACATGGAGGTGTGCACACTGAACTGTTATAATGAGTGTGCCCACATGGAGGTGTGCACACTGTTCTGTTAGAATGAGTGTGCCCACATGGAGGTGTGCACACTGAACTGTTAGAATGAGTGTGCCCACATGGAGGTGTGCACACTGAACTGTTAGAATGAGTGTGTCCACATGGAGATGTGCACACTGAACTGTTATAATGAGTGTGTCCACATGGAGGTGTGCACACTGAACTGTTAGAATGACTGTGTCCACATGGAAGTGTGCACATGAACTGTTAGAATGACTGTGCCCACATGGAGGTGTGCACACTGAACTGTTAGAATGAGTATGTCCCTGTGGAGGTGTGCACACTGAACTGTTAGAATGAGTGTGTACACATGGAGGTGTCCACACTGAACTGTTAGAATGTGTGTGTCCACATGGGGGTGTGCACACTGAACTGTTAGAATGACTGTGCCCACATGGAGGTGTGCACACTAAACTGTTAGAATGAGTGTGTCCACATGGAGGTGTGCACACTGAACTGTTAGAATGAGTGTGCCCACATGGAGTTGTGTACACCGAACTGTTAGAATGATTGTGTCCACAAGGAGGTGTGCACACTGAACTGTTAGAATGACTGTGTCCACATGGAGGTGTGCACACTGAATTGTTAGAATGAGTGTGTCCCTGTGGAGGTGTGCACACTGAACTGTTAGACTGAGTGTGTCCACATGGAGGTGTGCACACTGAACTGTTAGAATGAGAGTGTCCACATGGAGGTGTGCACACTGAACTGTTAGAATGAGTGTGTCCAAATGGAGGTGTGCACACTGAACTGTTAGAATGAGTGTGTCCACATGGAGGTGTGCACACTGAACTGTTACAATTTGTCCACATGGAGGTGTGCACATTGAACTGTTGGAATGAGTGTGCCTACATGGAGTTGTGCACACTGAACTGTTAGAATGACTGTGTCCATATGGAGGTGTGCACACTGAACTGTTAGAATGAGTGTGTCCACATGGAGGTGTGCACACTGAACTGTTAGAATGAGTGTGCCCACATGGAGGTTGCACACTGAACTGTTAGAATGAGTGTGCCCACATGGAGGTGTGCACACTGAACTGTTAGAATGAGTGTGCCCACATGGAGGTGTGCAAACTGAACTGTTAGAATGAGTGTGCCCACATGGAGGTGTGCACAGTGAACTGTTAGAATGAGTGTGCCCACATGGAGGTGTGCACACTGAACTGTTAGAATGAGTGTGTCCACATGGAGTTGTGCACACTGAACTTTTAGAATGAGTGTGTCCACATGGAGGTGTGCACACTGAACTGTTAGAATGAGTTTGTCCACATGGAGGTGTGCACACTGAACTGTTAGAATGAGTGTGTCCATATGGAGGTGTGCACAATGAACTGTTAGAATGAGTGTGCCCACATGGAGGTGTGCACACTGAACTGTTAGAATGAGTGTGTCCACATGGATGTGTGCACACTGAACTGTTAGAATGAGTGTGTCCACATGGAGGTGTGCACACTGAACTGTAAGAATGAGTGTGCAGACATGGAGTTGTGCACACTGAACTGTTAGAATGACTGTGTCCACATGGAGGTGTGCACATTGAACTGTTAGAATGACTGTGCCCACATGGAGGTGTGCACACTGAACTGTTAGAATGAGTGTGCCCACATGGAGATGTGCACACTGAACTGTTAGAATGCGTGTGTCCACATGGTGGTGTGTACACTGAACTGTTAGAATGAGTGTGTCCACATGGAGGTATGCACACTGAACTGTTAGAATGAGTGTATCCCTGTGGAGTTGTGCACACTGAACTGTTAGAATGAGTGTGTCCACATGGAGGTGTGCACAATGAACTGTTAGAATGAGTGTGTCCACATGGAGGTGTGCACACTGAACTTTTAGAATGAGTGTGCCCACATGGAGGTGTGCACACTGAACTGTTAGAATATGTCCACATGGAGGTGTGCACACTGTATTGTTAGAATGAGTGTGTGCACATGGAGGTGTGCACACTGAACTGTTAGAATGAGTGTGTCCACATAGAGGTGTGCACACTGAACTGTTAGAATGAGTGTGTCCACATGGAGGTGTGCACACTGAACTGTTAGAATGAGTGTGTCAACATGGAGGTGTGCACACTGAACTGTTAGAATGAGTGTGTCCACATGGAGGTGTGCACAATGAACTGTTAGAATGAGTGTGTCCACATGGAGGTGTGCACACTGAACTGTTAGAGTGAGTGTGTCCACATGGAGGTGTGCACACTGAACTGTTAGAATGAGTGTGCCCAACATGAAGGTGTGCACACTGTTCTGTTAGAATGAGTATGCCCACATGGAGGTGTGCACACTGAACTGTTAGAATGAGTGTGCCCACATGGAGGTGTGCACACTGAACTGTTAGAATGAGTGTGTCCACATGGAGGTGTGCATACTGAACTGTTAGAATGAGTGTGCCCACATGGAGGTATGCACACTTAACTGTTTGAATGAGTGTGTCCACATGGAGGTGTGCACACTGAACTGTTAGAATGAGTATGTCCACATTGAGGTGTGCACACTGAACTGTTAGAATGAGTGTGTCCACATGGAGGTGTGAACACTGAACTCTTAGAATTAGTGTGTCCCTGTGGAGGTGTGCACATTGAACTGTTAGAATGAGTGTGTACACATGGAGGTGTCCACACTGAACTGTTAGAATGAGTGTGTCCACATGGAGTTGTGCACACTGAACTGTTAGAATGAGTGTGTCCACATGGAGGTGTGCACACTGAATTTTTAGAATGCGTGTGCCCACATGGAGGTGTGCACACTGAATTGTTAGAATATGTCCACATGGAGGTGTGCACACTGTATTGTTAGAATGAGTGTATCCACATGGAGGTGTGCACACTGAATTTTTAGAATGAGTGTGCCCACTTGGAGGTGTGTACACTGAACTGTTAGATTGAGTGTGTCCACATGGAGGTGTGCACACTGAACTGTTAGAGTGAGTGTGTCCACATGGAGGTGTGCACACTGAACTGTTAGAATGAGTGTGTCCACATGGAGGTGTGCACACTGTTCTGTTAGAATGAGTGTGCCCACATGGAGGTGTGCACACTGAACTGTTAGAATGAGTGTGTCCACAAGGAGATGTGCACACTGAACTGTTAGAATGAGTGTGTCCACATGGAGGTGTGCACACTGAACTGTTAGAATGACTGTGTCCACATGGAGGTGTGCACATGAACTGTTAGAATGACTGTGCCCACATGGAGGTGTGCACACTGAACTGTAAGAATGAGTGTGTCCCTGTGGAGGTGTGCACACTGAACTGTTAGACTGAGTGTGTCCACATGGAGGTGTGCACACTGAACTATTAGAATGAGTGTGTCCACATGGAGGTGTGCACAATGAACTGTTAGAATGAGTGTGTCCAAATGGAGGTGTGCACACTGAACTGTTAGAATGAGTGTGTCCACATGGAGGTGTGCACACTGAACTGTTAGAATTTGTCCACATGGAGGTGTGCACATTGAACTGTTGGAATGAGTGTGCCCACATGGAGGTGTGCACACTGAACTGTTAGAATATGTCCACATGGAGGTGTGCACACTGTATTGTTAGAATGAGTGTGTGCACATGGAGGTGTGCACACTGAACTGTTAGAATGAGTGTGTCCACATAGAGGTGTGCACATTGAACTGTTAGAATGAGTGTGTCCACATGGAGGTGTGCACACTGAACTGTTAGAATGAGTGTATCCCTGTGGAGGTGTGCACACTGAACTGTTAGAATGTGTGTGTCCACATGGAGGTGTGCACAATGAACTGTTAGAATGAGTGTGTCCACATGGAGGTGTGCACACTGAACTGTTAGAGTGAGTGTGTCCACATGGAGGTGTGCACACTGAACTGTTAGAATGAGTGTGCCCAACATGAAGGTGTGCACACTGTTCTGTTAGAATGAGTATGTCCACATGGAGGTGTGCACACTGAACTGTTAGAATGAGTGTGCCCACATGGAGGTGTGCACACTGAACTGTTAGAATGAGTGTGTCCACATGGAGGTGTGCACACTGAACTGTTAGAATGAGTGTGTCCACATGGAGGTATGCACACTTAACTGTTAGAATGAGTGTGTCCACATGGAGGTGTGCACACTGAACTGTTAGAATGAGTATGTCCACATAGAGGTGTGCACACTGAACTGTTAGAATGAGTGTGTCCACATGGAGGTGTGAACACTGAACTGTTAGAATTAGTGTGTCCCTGTGGAGGTGTGCACATTGAACTGTTAGAATGAGTGTGTACACATGGAGGTGTCCACACTGAACTGTTAGAATGAGTGTGTACACATGGAGTTGTGCATACTGAACTGTTAGAATGAGTGTGTCCACATGGAGGTGTGCACACTGAATTTTTAGAATGCGTGTGCCCACATGGAGGTGTGCACACTGAATTGTTAGAATATGTCCACATGGAGGTGTGCACACTGTATTGTTAGAATGAGTGTATCCACATGGAGGTGTGCACACTGAACTGTTAGAATGTGTGTGCCCACATGGAGGTGTGTACACTGAACTGTTAGATTGAGTGTGTCCACATGGAGGTGTGCACACTGAACTGTTAGAGTGAGTGTGTCCACATGGAGGTGTGCACACTGAACTGTTAGAATGAGTGTGCCCACATGGAGGTGTGCACACTGTTCTGTTAGAATGAGTGTGCCCGCATGGAGGTGTGCACACTGAACTGTTAGAATGAGTGTGTCCACAAGGAGATGTGCACACTGAACTGTTAGAATGAGTGTGTCCACATGGAGGTGTGCACACTGAACTGTTAGAATGACTGTGTCCACATGGAGGTATGCACATGAACTGTTAGAATGACTGTGCCCACATGGAGGTGTGCACACTGAACTGTTAGAATGAGTATGTCCCTGTGGAGGTGTGCACACTGAACTGTTAGAATGAGTGTGTACACATGGAGGTGTCCACACTGAACTGTTAGAATGTGTGTGTCCACATGGGGGTGTGCACACTGAACTGTTAGAATGAGTGTGTACACATGGAGGTGTCCACACTGAACTGTTAGAATGTGTGTGTCCACATGGGGGTGTGCACACTGAAATGTTAGAATGAGTGTGCCCACATGGAGGTGTGCACACTAAACTGTTAGAATGAGTGTGTCCACATGGAGGTGTGCACACTGAACTGTTAGAATGAGTGTGCCCACATGGAGTTGTGTACACTGAACTGTTAGAATGATTGTGTCCACATGGAGGTGTGCACACTGAACTGTTAGATTGAGTGTGTCCACATGGAGGTGTGCACACTGAACTGTTAGAGTGAGTGTTTCCACATGGAGGTGTGCACACTGAACTGTTAGAATGAGTGTGCCCACATGGAGGTGTGCACACTGTTCTGTTACAATGAGTATGCCCACATGGAGGTGTGCCTGACTGAACTGTTAGAATGAGTGTGCCCACATGGAGGTGTGCACACTGAACTGTTAGAATGAGTGTGTCCACATGGAGATGTGCACACTGAACTGTTAGAATGAGTGTGTCCACATGGAGGTGTGCACACTGAGCTGTTAGAATGACTGTGTCCACATGGAGGTGTGCACATGAACTGTTAGAATGAGTGTGTCCACATGGAGGTGTGCACACTGAAATGTTAGAATGAGTATGTCCCTGTGGAGGTGTGCACACTGAACTGTTAGAATGAGTGTGTAAACATGGAGGTGTCCACACTGAACTGTTAGAATGTGTGTGTCCACATGGGGGTGTGCACACTGAACTGTTAGAATGAGTGTGCCCACATGGAGGTGTGCACACTAAACTGTTAGAATGAGTGTGTGCACATGGAGGTGTGCACACTGAACTGTTAGAATGAGTGTGTCCACATAGAGGTGTGCACACTGAACTGTTAGAATGAGTGTGTCCACATGGAGGTGTGCACACTGAACTGTTAGAATGAGTGTGTCCACATGGAGGTGTGCACACTGAACTGTTAGAATGAGTGTATCCCTGTGGAGGTGTGCACACTGAACTGTTAGAATGAGTGTGTCCACATGGAGGTGTGCACAATGAACTGTTAGAATGAGTGTGTCCACATGGAGGTGTGCACATGAACTGTTAGAATGACTGTGCCCACATGGAGGTGTGCACACTGAACTGTTGGAATGAGTATGTCCCTGTGCAGGTGTGAACACTGAACTGTTAGAATGAGTGTGTACACATGGAGGTGTCCACACCGAACTGTTAGAATGTGTGTGTCCACATGGGGGTGTGCACACTGAACTGTTAGAATAAGTTTGCCCACATGGAGGTGTGCGCACTAAACTGTTAGAATGAGTGTGTCCACATGGAGTTGTGCACACTGAACTGTTAGAATGATTGTGTCCACATGGAGGTGTGCACACTGAACTGTTAGAATGAGTGTGTCCACATGGAGGTGTGCACACTGAACTGTTAGAATGAGTGTGTTCACATGGAGGTGTACACACTGAACTGTTAGAATGAGTGTGTCCCTGTGGAGGTGTGCACACTGAACTGTTAGACTGAGTGTGTCCACATGGAGGTGTGCACACTGAACTGTTAGAATGAGTGTGTCCACATGGAGGTGTGCACAATGAACTGTTAGAATGAGTGTGTCCAAATGGAGGTGTGCACACTGAACTGTTAGAATGAGTGTGTCCACATGGAGGTGTGCACACTGAACTGTTAGAATTTGTCCACATGGAGGTGTGCACATTGAACTGTTGGAATGAGTGTGCCTACATGGAGTTGTGCACACTGAACTGTTAGAATGACTGTGTCCATATGGAGGTGTGCACACTGAACTGTTAGAATGAGTGTGTCCACATGGAGGTGTGCACACTGAACTGTTAGAATGAGTGTGCCCACATGGAGGTTGCACACTGAACTGTTAGAATGAGTGTGCCCACATGGAGGTGTGCACACTGAACTGTTAAAATGAGTGTGTCCACATGGAAGTGTGCACACTGAACTGTTAGAATGAGTGTGCCCACATGGAGGTGTGCACACTGAACTGTTAGAATGATTGTCCCCACATGGAGGTGTGCACACTGAACTGTTAGAATGAGTGTGTCCACATGGAGTTGTGCACACTGAACTGTTAGAATGAGTGTGTCCACATGGAGGTGTGCACACTGAATTTTTAGAATGCGTGTGCCCACATGGAGGTGTGCACACTGAATTGTTAGAATATGTCCACATGGAGGTGTGCACACTGTATTGTTAGAATGAGTGTATCCACATGGAGGTGTGCACACTGAACTGTTAGAATGAGTGTGCCCACATGGAGGTGTGTACACTGAACTGTTAGATTGAGTGTGTCCACATG
Source organism: Peromyscus eremicus (assembly GCF_949786415.1). Taxonomy (NCBI): domain Eukaryota; kingdom Metazoa; phylum Chordata; class Mammalia; order Rodentia; family Cricetidae; genus Peromyscus; species Peromyscus eremicus. The sequence continues at coordinate 149,608 of NW_026734566.1, read as the reverse complement.
GAGGTGTGCACACTGAACTGTTAGAGTGAGTGTGTCCACATGGAGGTGTGCACACTGAACTGTTAGAATGACTGTGTCCACATGGAGGTGTGCACATGAACTGTCAGAATGAGTGTGTCCCTGTGGAGGTGTGCACACTGAAATGTTAGAATGAGTGTGTCCCTGTGGAGGTGTGCACACTGAACTGTTAGAATGAGTGTGTACACATGGAGGTGTCCACACTGAACTGTTAGAATGTGTGTGTCCACATGGGGGTGTGCACACTGAAATGGTAGAATGAGTGTGTCCACATGGATTTGTACACACTGAATTTTTAGAATGCATGTGCCCACATGGAGGTGTGCACACTGAATTGTTAGAATATGTCCACATGGAGGTGTGCACACTGTATTGTTAGAATGAGTGTATCCACATGGAGGTGTGCACACTGAACTGTTAGAATGAGTGTGCCCACATGGAGGTGTGTACACTGAAATGTTAGATTGAGTGTGTCCACATGGAGGTATGCACACTGAACTGTTAGAATGAGTGTGTCCACATGGAGGTGTGCACACTGAACTGTTAGAATGAGTGTGTCCACATGGAGATGTGCACACTGAACTGTTAGAATGAGTGTGTCCACATGGAGGTGTGCACACTGAACTGTTAGAATGACTGTGTCCACATGGAAGTGTGCACATGAACTGTTAGAATGACTGTGCCCACATGGAGGTGAGCACATTGAACTGTTAGAATGAGTATGTCCCTGTGGAGGTGTGCACACTGAACTGTTAAAATGAGTGTGTACAAATGGAGGTGTCCACACTGAACTGTTAGAATGTGTGTGTCCACATGGGGGTGTGCACACTGAACTGTTAGAATGAGTGTGCCCACATGGAGGTGTGCACACTAAACTGTTAGAATGAGTGTGTCCACATGGAGGTGTGCACACTGAACTGTTAGAATGAGTGTGCCCACATGGAGGTGTGTACACTGAAGTGTTAGAATGATTGTGTCCACATGGAGGTGTGCACACTGAACTGTTAGACTTAGTGTGTCCACATGGAGGTGTGCACACTGAACTGTTAGAATGAGTGTGTCCAAATGGAGGTGTGCACACTGAACTGTTAGAATGAGTGTGTCCAAATGGAGGTGTGCACACTGAATTGTTAGAATGAGTGTGTCCACATGGAGGTGTGCACACTGACCTGTTAGAATTTGTCCACATGGAGGTGTGCACATTGAACTGTTGGAATGAGTGTGCTTACATGGAGTTGTGCACACTGAACTGTTAGAATGACTGTGTCCATATGGAGGTGTGCACACTGAACTGTTAGAATGAGTGTGTCCACATGGAGGTGTGCACACTGAACTGTTAGAATGAGTGTGCCCACATGGAGGTTGCACACTGAACTATTAGAATGATTTTGCCCACATGGAGGTGTGCACACTGAACTGTTAAAATGAGTGTGTCCACATGGAAGTGTGCACACTGAACTGTTAGAGTGAGTGTGCCCACATGGAGGTGTGCACACTGAATTGTTAGAATGATTGTGCCCACATGGAGGTGTGCACACTGAACTGTTAGAATGAATGTGTCCACATGGAGTTGTGCACACTGAACTTTAAGAATGAGTGTGTCCACATGGAGGTGTGCACACTGAACTGTTAGAATGAGTGTGTCCCTGTGGAGTTGTGCACACTGAACTGTTAGAATGAGTGTGCTCACATGGAGGTGTGCACACTGAACTGTTAGAATGAGTGTGTCCACATGGAGATGTGCACACTGAACTGTTAGAATGAGTGTGCCCACATGGAGGTGTGCACACTGAACTGTTAGAATGAGTGTGTCCACATGGAGATGTGCACACTGAACTGTTAGAATGTGTCCACATGGAGGTGTGCACACTGAACTGTTAGAATGATTGTGTCCACATGGAGGTGTGCACACTGAACTGTTAAAATGTCTGTGCCCACATGGAGGTGTCCACACTGAACTGTTAGAATGAGTGTGTCCACATGGAGGTGTGCACACCGAAGTGTTAGAATTTTTCTTCATGGAGGTGTGCACACTGAACTGTTAGAATGAGTGTGTCCACATGGAGGTGTGCACAATGAACTGATAGAATGAGTCTGTCCACATGGAGATGTGCACAATGAACTGTTAGAATGAGTGTGTCCACATGGAGGTGTGCACACTGAACTGTTAGAATGAGTGTTTCCACATGGAGGTGTGCACACTGAATTGTTAGAATGAGTGTGTCCACATGGAAGTGTGCACACTGAACTGTTAGATTGACTGTGTCCCTGTGGAGGTGTGCACACTGAAATGTTAGAATGAGTGTGTCCACCTGGAGGTGTGCACACTGAAGTGTTAGAATGAGTGTGTCCACATGGAGGTGTGCACACTGAACTGTTAGAATATGTCCACATGGAGGTGTGCACACTGAACTGTTAGAATTAGTGTGTCCCTGTGGAGGTGTGCACACTGAACTGTTAGAATGAGTGTGTCCACATGGAGTTGTGCACACTGAACTGTTAGAATGAGTGTGTCCACATGGAGGTTTACACACTGAATTTTTAGAATGCATGTGCCCACATGGAGGTGTGCACACTGAATTGTTAGAATATGTCCACATGGAGGTGTGCACACTGTATTGTTAGAATGAGTGTATCCACATGGAGGTGTGCACACTGAACTGTTAGAATGAGTGTGCCCACATGTAGGTGTGTACACTGAACTGTTAGATTGAGTGTGTCCACATGGAGGTGTGCACACTGAACTGTTAGAATGAATGTGTCCACATGGAGTTGTGCACACTGAACTTTAAGAATGAGTGTGTCCACATGGAGGTGTGCACACTGAACTGTTAGAATGAGTGTGTCCCTGTGGAGTTGTGCACACTGAACTGTTAGAATGAGTGTGCTCACATGGAGGTGTGCACACTGAACTGTTAGAATGAGTGTGTCCACATGGAGACGTGCACACTTAACTGTTAGAATGAGTGTGCCCACATGGAGGTGTGCACACTGAACTGTTAGAATGAGTGTGTCCACATGGAGATGTGCACACTGAACTGTTAGAATGTGTCCACATGGAGGTGTGCACACTGAACTGTTAGTATGATTGTGTCCACATGGAGGTGTGCACACTGAACTGTTAAAATGTCTGTGCCCACATGGAGGTGTCCACACTGAACTGTTAGAATGAGTGTGTCCACATGGAGGTGTGCACACCGAAGTGTTAGAATTTTTCTTCATGGAGGTGTGCACACTGAACTGTTAGAATGAGTGTGTCCACATGGAGGTGTGCACAATGAACTGATAGAATGAGTCTGTCCACATGGAGATGTGCACAATGAACTGTTAGAATGAGTGTGTCCACATGGAGGTGTGCACACTGAACTGTTAGAATGAGTGTTTCCACATGGAGGTGTGCACACTGAATTGTTAGAATGAGTGTGTCCACATGGAAGTGTGCACACTGAACTGTTAGATTGACTGTGTCCCTGTGGAGGTGTGCACACTGAAATGTTAGAATGAGTGTGTCCACCTGGAGGTGTGCACACTGAAGTGTTAGAATGAGTGTGTCCACATGGAGGTGTGCACACTGAACTGTTAGAATATGTCCACATGGAGGTGTGCACACTGAACTGTTAGAATTAGTGTGACCCTGTGGAGGTGTGCACACTGAACTGTTAGAATGAGTGTGTCCACATGGAGTTGTGCACACTGAACTGTTAGAATGAGTGTGTCCACATGGAGGTTTACACACTGAATTTTTAGAATGCATGTGCCCACATGGAGGTGTGCAGACTGAATTGTTAGAATATGTCCACATGGAGGTGTGCACACTGTATTGTTAGAATGAGTGTATCCACATGGAGGTGTGCACACTGAACTGTTAGAATGAGTGTGCCCACATGGAGGTGTGTACACTGAACTGTTAGATTGAGTGTGTCCACATGGAGGTGTGCACACTGAACTGTTAGAATGAGTGTGTCCACATGGAGGTGTGCACACTGAACTGTTAGAATGAGTGTGTCCACATGGAGATGTGCACACTGAACTGTTAGAATGAGTGTGTCCACATGGAGGTGTGCACACTGAACTGTTAGAATGACTGTGTCCACATGGAAGTGTGCACATGAACTCTTAGAATGACTGTGCCCACATGGAGGTGAGCACATTGAACTGTTAGAATGAGTATGTCCCTGTGGAGGTGTGCACACTGAACTGTTAGAATGAGTGTGTACAAATGGAGGTGTCCACACTGAACTGTTAGAATGTGTGTGTCCACATGGGGGTGTGCACACTGAAATTTTAGAATGAGTGTGCCCACATGGAGGTGTGCACACTGAACTGTTAGAATGAGTGTGTCCACATGGAGGTGTGCACACTGAACTGTTAGAATGAGTGTGCCCACATGGAGGTGTGTACACTGAAGTGTTAGAATGATTGTGTCCACATGGAGGTGTGCACACTGAACTGTTAGACTTAGTGTGTCCACATGGAGGTGTGCACACTGAACTGTTAGAATGAGTGTGTCCACATGGAGGTGTGCACACTGAACTGTTAGAATGAGTGTATCCAAATGGAGGTGTGCACACTGAACTGTTAGAATGAGTGTGTCCACATGGAGGTGTGCACACTGACCTGTTAGAATTTGTCCACATGGAGGTGTGCACATTGAACTGTTGGAATGAGTGTGCCTACATGGAGTTGTGCACACTGAACTGTTAGAATGACTGTGTCCATATGGAGGTGTGCACACTGAACTGTTAGAATGAGTGTGTCCACATGGAGGTGTGCACACTGAACTGTTAGAATGAGTGTGCCCACATGGAGGTTGCACACTGAACTATTAGAATGAGTGTGCCCACATGGAGGTGTGCACACTGAACTGTTAAAATGAGTGTGTCCACATGGAAGTGTGCACACTGAACTGTTAGAATGAGTGTGCCCACATGGAGGTGTGCACACTGAATTGTTAGAATGATTGTGCCCACATGGAGGTGTGCACACTGAACTGTTAGAATGAATGTGTCCACATGGAGTTGTGCACACTGAACTTTAAGAATGAGTGTGTCCACATGGAGGTGTGCACACTGAACTGTTAGAATGAGTGTGTCCCTGTGGAGTTGTGCACACTGAACTGTTAGAATGAGTGTGCTCACATGGAGGTGTGCACACTGAACTGTTAGAATGAGTGTGTCCACATGGAGATGTGCACACTGAACTGTTAGAATGAGTGTGCCCACATGGAGGTGTGCACACTGAACTGTTAGAATGAGTGTGTCCACATGGAGATGTGCACACTGAACTGTTAGAATGTGTCCACATGGAGGTGTGCACACTGAACTGTTAGAATGATTGTGTCCACATGGAGGTGTGCACACTGAACTGTTAAAATGTCTGTGCCCACATGGAGGTGTCCACACTGAACTGTTAGAATGAGTGTGTCCACATGGAGGTGTGCACACCGAAGTGTTAGAATTTTTCTTCATGGAGGTGTGCACACTGAACTGTTAGAATGAGTGTGCCCACATGGAGGTGTGCACAATGAACTGATAGAATGAGTCTGTCCACATGGAGATGTGCACACTGAACTGTTAGAATGAGTGTGTCCACATGGAGGTGTGCACACTGAATTGTTAGAATGAGTGTGTCCACATGGAAGTGTGCACACTGAACTGTTAGAATGATTGTCCCCACATGGAGGTGTGCACACTGAACTGTTAGAATGAGTGTGTCCACATGGAGTTGTGCACACTGAACTGTTAGAATGAGTGTGTCCACATGGAGGTGTGCACACTGAATTTTTAGAATGCGTGTGCCCACATGGAGGTGTGCACACTGAATTGTTAGAATATGTCCACATGGAGGTGTGCACACTGTATTGTTAGAATGAGTGTATCCACATGGAGGTGTGCACACTGAACTGTTAGAATGAGTGTGCCCACATGGAGGTGTGTACACTGAACTGTTAGATTGAGTGTGTCCACATGGAGGTGTGCACACTGAACTGTTAGAGTGAGTGTGTCCACATGGAGGTGTGCACACTGAACTGTTAGAATGACTGTGTCCACATGGAGGTGTGCACATGAACTGTCAGAATGACTGTGCCCACATGGAGGTGTGCACACTGAAATGTTAGAATGAGTGTGTCCCTGTTGAGGTGTGCACACTGAACTGTTAGAATGAGTGTGTACACATGGAGGTGTCCACACTGAACTGTTAGAATGTGTGTGTCCACATGGGGGTGTGCACACTGAAATGGTAGAATGAGTGTGTCCACATGGAGGTGTACACACTGAATTTTTAGAATGCATGTGCCCACATGGAGGTGTGCACACTGAATTGTTAGAATATGTCCACATGGAGGTGTGCACACTGTATTGTTAGAATGAGTGTATCCACATGGAGGTGTGCACACTGAACTGTTAGAATGAGTGTGCCCACATGGAGGTGTGTACACTGAAATGTTAGATTGAGTGTGTCCACATGGAGGTATGCACACTGAACTGTTAGAATGAGTGTGTCCACATGGAGGTGTGCACACTGAACTGTTAGAATGAGTGTGTCCACATGGAGATGTGCACACTGAACTGTTAGAATGAGTGTGTCCACATGGAGGTGTGCACACTGAACTGTTAGAATGACTGTGTCCACATGGAAGTGTGCACATGAACTGTTAGAATGAGTGTGCCCACATGGAGGTGAGCACATTGAACTGTTAGAATGAGTATGTCCCTGTGGAGGTGTGCACACTGAACTGTTAGAATGAGTGTGTACAAATGGAGGTGTCCACACTGAACTGTTAGAATGTGTGTGTCCACATGGGGGTGTGCACACTGAACTGTTAGAATGAGTGTGCCCACATGGAGGTGTGCACACTAAACTGTTAGATTGAGTGTGTCCACATGGAGGTGTGCACACTGAACTGTTAGAATGAGTGTGCCCACATGGAGGTGTGTACACTGAAGTGTTAGAATGATTGTGTCCACATGGAGGTGTGCACACTGAACTGTTAGACTTAGTGTGTCCACATGGAGGTGTGCACACTGAACTGTTAGAATGAGTGTGTCCAAATGGAGGTGTGCACACTGAACTGTTAGAATGAGTGTGTCCAAATGGAGGTGTGCACACTGAATTGTTAGAATGAGTGTGTCCACATGGAGGTGTGCACACTGACCTGTTAGAATTTGTCCACATGGAGGTGTGCACATTGAACTGTTGGAATGAGTGTGCTTACATGGAGTTGTGCACACTGAACTGTTAGAATGACTGTGTCCATATGGAGGTGTGCACACTGAACTGTTAGAATGAGTGTGTCCACATGGAGGTGTGCACACTGAACTGTTAGAATGAGTGTGCCCACATGGAGGTTGCACACTGAACTATTAGAATGATTTTGCCCACATGGAGGTGTGCACACTGAACTGTTAAAATGAGTGTGTCCACATGGAAGTGTGCACACTGAACTGTTAGAGTGAGTGTGCCCACATGGAGGTGTGCACACTGAATTGTTAGAATGATTGTGCCCACATGGAGGTGTGCACACTGAACTATTAGAATGAATGTGTCCACATGGAGTTGTGCACACTGAACTTTAAGAATGAGTGTGTCCACATGGAGGTGTGCACACTGAACTGTTAGAATGAGTGTGTCCCTGTGGAGTTGTGCACACTGAACTGTTAGAATGAGTGTGCTCACATGGAGGTGTGCACACTGAACTGTTAGAATGAGTGTGTCCACATGGAGATGTGCACACTGAACTGTTAGAATGAGTGTGCCCACATGGAGGTGTGCACACTGAACTGTTAGAATGAGTGTGTCCACATGGAGATGTGCACACTGAACTGTTAGAATGTGTCCACATGGAGGTGTGCACACTGAACTGTTAGAATGATTGTGTCCACATGGAGGTGTGCACACTGAACTGTTAAAATGTCTGTGCCCACATGGAGGTGTCCACACTGAACTGTTAGAATGAGTGTGTCCACATGGAGGTGTGCACACCGAAGTGTTAGAATTTTTCTTCATGGAGGTGTGCACACTGAACTGTTAGAATGAGTGTGTCCACATGGAGGTGTGCACAATGAACTGATAGAATGAGTCTGTCCACATGGAGATGTGCACAATGAACTGTTAGAATGAGTGTGTCCACATGGAGGTGTGCACACTGAACTGTTAGAATGAGTGTTTCCACATGGAGGTGTGCACACTGAATTGTTAGAATGAGTGTGTCCACATGGAAGTGTGCACACTGAACTGTTAGATTGACTGTGTCCCTGTGGAGGTGTGCACACTGAAATGTTAGAATGAGTGTGTCCACCTGGAGGTGTGCACACTGAAGTGTTAGAATGAGTGTGTCCACATGGAGGTGTGCACACTGAACTGTTAGAATATGTCCACATGGAGGTGTGCACACTGAACTGTTAGAATTAGTGTGTCCCTGTGGAGGTGTGCACACTGAACTGTTAGAATGAGTGTGTCCACATGGAGTTGTGCACACTGAACTGTTAGAATGAGTGTGTCCACATGGAGGTTTACACACTGAATTTTTAGAATGCATGTGCCCACATGGAGGTGTGCACACTGAATTGTTAGAATATGTCCACATGGAGGTGTGCACACTGTATTGTTAGAATGAGTGTATCCACATGGAGGTGTGCACACTGAACTGTTAGAATGAGTGTGCCCACATGGAGGTGTGTACACTGAACTGTTAGATTGAGTGTGTCCACATGGAGGTGTGCACACTGAACTGTTAGAATGAGTGTGTCCACATGGAGGTGTGCACACTGAACTGTTAGAATGAGTGTGTCCACATGGAGATGTGCACACTGAACTGTTAGAATGAGTGTGTCCACATGGAGGTGTGCACACTGAACTGTTAGAATGACTGTGTCCACATGGAAGTGTGCACATGAACTCTTAGAATGACTGTGCCCACATGGAGGTGAGCACATTGAACTGTTAGAATGAGTATGTCCCTGTGGAGGTGTGCACACTGAACTGTTAGAATGAGTGTGTACAAATGGAGGTGTCCACACTGAACTGTTAGAATGTGTGTGTCCACATGGGGGTGTGCACACTGAAATTTTAGAATGAGTGTGCCCACATGGAGGTGTGCACACTAAACTGTTAGAATGAGTGTGTCCACATGGAGGTGTGCACACTGAACTGTTAGAATGAGTGTGCCCACATGGAGGTGTGTACACTGAAGTGTTAGAATGATTGTGTCCACATGGAGGTGTGCACACTGAACTGTTAGACTTAGTGTGTCCACATGGAGGTGTGCACACTGAACTGTTAGAATGAGTGTGTCCACATGGAGGTGTGCACACTGAACTGTTAGAATGAGTGTGTCCAAATGGAGGTGTGCACACTGAACTGTTAGAATGAGTGTGTCCACATGGAGGTGTGCACACTGACCTGTTAGAATTTGTCCACATGGAGGTGTGCACATTGAACTGTTGGAATGAGTGTGCCTACATAGAGTTGTGCACACTGAACTGTTAGAATGACTGTGTCCATATGGAGGTGTGCACACTGAACTGTTAGAATGAGTGTGTCCACATGGAGGTGTGCACACTGAACTGTTAGAATGAGTGTGCCCACATGGAGGTTGCACACTGAACTATTAGAATGAGTGTGCCCACATGGAGGTGTGCACACTGAACTGTTAAAATGAGTGTGTCCACATGGAAGTGTGCACACTGAACTGTTAGAATGAGTGTGCCCACATGGAGGTGTGCACACTGAATTGTTAGAATGATTGTGCCCACATGGAGGTGTGCACACTGAACTGTTAGAATGAATGTGTCCACATGGAGTTGTGCACACTGAACTTTAAGAATGAGTGTGTCCACATGGAGGTGTGCACACTGAACTGTTAGAATGAGTGTGTCCACATGGAAGTGTGCACACTGAACTGTTAGAATGAGTGTGCCCACATGGAGGTGTGCACACTGAACTGTTAGAATGAGTGTGTCCACATGTAGGTGTGCACACTGAACTGTTAGAATGAGTGTGTCCACATGGAGGTGTGCACACTGAACTGTTAGAATGAGTGTTTCCCTGTGGAGGTGTGCACACTGAACTGTTAGAATGAGTGTGCCCACATGGAGTTGTGCACACTGAACTGTTAGAATGAGTGTGCCCACATGGAGGTGTGCACACTGAACTGTTAGAATGAGTGTGTGCACATGGAGGTGTGCACACTGAACTGTTAGAATGAGTGTGCCCACATGGAGGTGTGCACAATGAAATGTTAGAATGAGTGTGCCCACATGGAGGTGTGCACACTGAACTGTTAGAATTAGTGTATCCCTGTGGAGGTATGCACACTGAACTGTTAGAATGAGTTTGCCCACATGGAATTGTGCACACTGAACTGTTAGAATGACTGTGTCCACATGGAGGTGTGCACACTGAACTGTTAGAATGAGTGTGCCCACATGGAGTTGTGCACACTGAACTGTTAGAATGACTGTGTCCACATGGAGGTGTGCACACTGAACTGTTAGAATGAGTGTGTCCACATGGAGGTGTGCACACTGAACTGTTAGAATGAGTGTATCCCTGTGGAGATGTGCACACTGAACTGTTAGAATGAGTGTGTCCACATGGAGGTGTGCACACTGAACTGTTAGAATGAGTGTGCCCACATGGAGGTGTGCACACTGAACTGTTAGAATATGTCCACATGGAGGTGTGCACACTGTATTGTTAGAATGAGTGTATCCACATGGAGGTGTGCACACTGAACTGTTAGAATGAGTGTGCCCACATGGAGGTGTGCACACTGAACTGTTAGAATGAGTGTGCCCACATGGAGGTGTGCACACTGAACTGTTAGAATGAGTGTGCCCACATGGAGGTGTGCACACTGAACTGTTAGAATGAGTGTGTCCCTGTGGAGGTGTGCACACTGAACTGTTAGAATGAGTGTGCTCACATGGAGGTGTGCACACTGAACTGTTAGAATGAGTGTGTCCACATGGAGGTGTGCACACTGAACTGTTAGAATGAGTGTGCCCACATGGAGGTGTGCACACTGAACTGTTAGAATGAGTGTGTCCACATGGAGGTGTGCACACTGAACTGTTAGAATGTGTCCACAAGGAGGTGTGCACACTGAACTGTTAGAATGATTGTGTCCACATGGAGGTTTGCACACTGAACTGTTAAAATGTCTGTGCCCACATGGAGGTGTCCACACTGAACTGTTAGAATGAGTGTGTCCACATGGTGGTGTGCACACCGAAATGTTAGAATTTTTCTTCATGGAGGTGTGCACACTGAACTGTTAGAATGAGTGTGTCCACATGGAGGTGTGCACAATGAACTGATAGAATGAGTCTGTCCACATGGAGATGTGCACACTGAACTGTTAGAATGAGTGTGTCCACATGGAGGTGTGCACACTGAACTGTTAGAATGAGTGTTTCCACATGGAGGTGTGCACACTGAATTGTTAGAATGAGTGTGTCCACATGGAAGTGTGCACACTGAACTGTTAGATTGACTGTGTCCCTGTGGAGGTGTGCACACTGAAATGTTAGAATGAGTGTGTCCACATGGAGGTGTGCACACTGAACTGTTAGAATGAGTGTGTCCACATGGAGGTGTGCACACTGAACTGTTAGAATGAGTGTTTCCCTGTGGAGGTGTGCACACTGAACTGTTAGAATGAGTGTGTCCACATGGAGGTGTGCACACTGAACTGTTAGAATGAGTGTGTCCACATGGAAGTGTGCACACTGAACTGTTAGAATGAGTGTGTCCACATGGAGGTGTGCACACTGAACTGTTAGAATGAGTGTGTCCACATGGAGGTGTGCACACTGAACTGTTAGAATGAGTGTGTCCACATGGAGGTGTGCACACTGAACTGTTAGAATGAGTGTTTCCCTGTGGAGGTGTGCACACTGAACTGTTAGAATGAGTGTGCCCACATGGAGTTGTGCACACTGAACTGTTAGAATGAGTGTGCCCACATGGAGGTGTGCACACTGAACTGTTAGAATGAGTGTGTGCACATGGAGGTGTGCACACTGAACTGTTAGAATGAGTGTGCCCACATGGAGGTGTGCACAATGAAATGTTAGAATGAGTGTGCCCACATGGAGGTGTGCACACTGAACTGTTAGAATTAGTGTATCCCTGTGGAGGTATGCACACTGAACTGTTAGAATGAGTTTGCCCACATGGAATTGTGCACACTGAACTGTTAGAATGACTGTGTCCACATGGAGGTGTGCACACTGAACTGTTAGAATGAGTGTGCCCACATGGAGTTGTGCACACTGAACTGTTAGAATGACTGTGTCCACATGGAGGTGTGCACACTGAACAGTTAGAATGAGTGTGTCCACATGGAGGTGTGCACACTGAACTGTTAGAATGAGTGTATCCCTGTGGAGATGTGCACACTGAACTGTTAGAATGAGTGTGTCCACATGGAGGTGTGCACACTGAACTGTTAGAATGAGTGTGCCCACATGGAGGTGTGCACACTGAACTGTTAGAATGAGTGTGCCCACATGGAGGTGTGCACACTGAACTGTTAGAATATGTTCACATGGAGGTGTGCACACTGTATTGTTAGAATGAGTGTATCCACATGGAGGTGTGCACACTGAACTGTTAGAATGAGTGTGCCCACATGGAGGTGTGCACACTGAACTGTTAGAATGAGTGTGCCCACATGGAGGTGTGCACACTGAACTGTTAGAATGAGTGTGCCCACATGGAGGTGTGCACACTGAACTGTTAGAATGAGTGTGTCCCTGTGGAGGTGTGCACACTGAACTGTTAGAATGAGTGTGCTCACATGGAGGTGTGCACACTGAACTGTTAGAATGAGTGTGTCCACATGGAGGTGTGCACACTGAACTGTTAGAATGAGTGTGCCCACATGGAGGTGTGCACACTGAACTGTTAGAATGAGTGTGTCCACATGGAGGTGTGCACACTGAACTGTTAGAATGTGTCCACATGGAGGTGTGCACACTGAACTGTTAGAATGATTGTGTCCACATGGAGGTTTGCACACTGAACTGTTAAAATGTCTGTGCCCACATGGAGGTGTCCACACTGAACTGTTAGAATGAGTGTGTCCACATGGTGGTGTGCACACCGAAATGTTAGAATTTTTCTTCATGGAGGTGTGCACACTGAACTGTTAGAATGAGTGTGTCCACATGGAGGTGTGCACAATGAACTGATAGAATGAGTCTGTCCACATGGAGGTGTGCACACTGAACTGTTAGAATGAGTGTGTCCACATGGAGGTGTGCACACTGAACTGTTAGAATGAGTGTTTCCACATGGAGGTGTGCACACTGAATTGTTAGAATGAGTGTGTCCACATGGATGTGTGCACACTGAACTGTTAGATTGACTGTGTCCCTGTGGAGGTGTGCACACTGAAATGTTAGAGTGTGTCCACCTGGAGGTGTGCACACTGAAGTGTTAGAATTTGTCCACATGGAGGTGTGCACACTGAACTGTTAGAATGAGTGTGTCCACATGGAGGTGTGCACACTGAACTGTTAGAATGAGTGTATCCCTGTGGAGGTGTGCACACTGAACTGTTAGAGTGAGTGTGTCCACATGGAGGTGTGCACACTGAACTGTTAGAATGAGTGTGTCCACATGGAGGTGTGCACACTGAACTGTTAGAATGAGTGTGCCCACATGGAGGTGTGCACACTGAACTGTTAGAATGAGTGTGCCCACATGGAGGTGTGCACACTGAACTGTTAGAAGGAGTGTGCCCACATGGAGGTGTGCACACTGAACTGTTAGAATGAGTGTGTCCACATGGAGGTGTGCACACTGAACTGTTAGAATGAGTGTGTCCACATGGAGGAATGCACACTGAACTGTTAGAATGAGTGTGTCCACATGGAGGTGTGCACACTGAACTGTTAGAATGAGTATGTCCACATAGAGGTGTGCACACTGAACTGTTAGAATGAGTGTGTACACATGGAGGTGTGAACACTGAACTGTTAGAATGAGTGTGTCCCTGTGGAGGTGTGCACATTGAACTGTTAGAATGAGTGTGTACACATGGAGGTGTCCACACTGAACTGTTAGAATGAGTGTGTCCACATGGAGTTGTGCACACTGAACTGTTAGAATGAGTGTGTCCACATGGAGGTGTGCACACTGAATTTTTAGAATGCGTGTGCCCACATGGAGGTGTGCACACTGAATTGTTAGAAGGAGTGTGTCCACATGGAGGTGTGCACACTCTATTGTTAGAATGAGTGTGTCCACATGGAGGTGTGCACACTGTATTGTTAGAATGAGTGTATCCACATGGAGGTGTGCACACTGAACTGTTAGAATGAGTGTGCCCACATGGAGGTGTGTACACTGAACTGTTAGATTGAGTGTGTCCACATGGAGGTGTGCACACTGAACTGTTAGAGTGAGTGTGTCCACATGGAGGTGTGCACACTGTATTGTTAGAATGAGTGTATCCACATGGTGGTGTGCACACTGAACTGTTAGAATGAGTGTGTCCCTGTGGAGGTGTGCACACTGAAATGTTAGAATGAGTGTGTCCACATGGAGGTGTGCACACTGAACTGTTAGAATGAGTGTGTCCACATGGAGGTGTGCACACTGTATTGTTAGAATGAGTGTATCCACATGGAGGTGTGCACACTGAACTGTTAGAATGAGTGTGCCCACATGGAGGTGTGTACACTGAACTGTTAGATTGAGTGTGTCCACATGGAGGTGTGCACACTGAACTGTTAGAGTGAGTGTGTCCACATGGAGGTGTGCACACTGAACTATTAGAATGAGTGTGCCCACATGGAGGTGTGCACACTGTTCTGTTAGAATGAGTATGCCCACATGGAGGTGTGCACACTGAACTGTTAGAATGAGTGTGTCCACAAGGAGATGTGCACACTGAACTGTTAGAATGAGTGTGTCCACATGGAGGTGTGCACACTGAACTGTTAGAATGACTGTGTCCACATGGAGGTGTGCACATGAACTGTTAGAATGACTGTGCCCACATGGAGGTGTGCACACTGAACTGTTAGAATGAGTGTGTCCACATGGAGGTGTGCACACTGAACTGTTAGAATGAGTGTGTACACATGGAGGTGTCCACACTGAACTGTTAGAATGTGTGTGTCCACATGGGGGTGTGCACACTGAACTGTTAGAATTAGTGTGCCCACATGGAGGTGTGCACACTAAACTGTTAGAATGAGTGTGTCCACATGGAGGTGTGCACACTGAACTGTTAGAATGAGTGTGCCCACATGGAGTTGTGTACCCTGAACTGTTAGAATGATTGTGTCCACATGGAGGTGTGCACACTGAACTGTTAGAATGAGTGTGCCCACATGGAGTTGTGTACACTGAACTGTTAGAATGAGTGTGTCCCTGTGGTGGTGTGCACACTGAAATGTTAGAATTAGTGTGTCCCTGTGGAGGTGTGCACACTGAACTGTTAGAATGAGTGTGTACCCATGGAGGTGTCCACACTGAACTGTTAGAACGAGTGTGTCCACATGGAGTTGTGCACACTGAACTGTTAGAATGAGTGTGTCCACATGGAGGTGTGCACACTGAATTTTTAGAATGCGTGTGCCCACATGGAGGTGTGCACACTGAATTGTTAGAATATGTCCACATGGAGGTGTGCACACTGTATTGTTAGAATGAGTGTATCCACACGGAGGTGTGCACACTGAACTGTTAGAATGAGTGTACCCACATGGAGGTGTGTACACTGAACTGTTAGATTGAGTGTGTCCACATGGAGGTGTGCACACAGAAATGTTAGAGTGAGTGTGTCCACATGGAGTTGTGCACACTGAACTGTTAGAGTGAGTGTGCCCACATGGAGGTGTGCACACTGTTCTGTTAGAATGAGTATGCCCACATGGAGGTGTGCACACTGAACTGTTAGAATGAGTGTGTACACATGGAGGTGTCCACACTGAACTGTTAGAATGTGTGTGTCCACATGGGTGTGTGCACACTGAACTGTTAGAATGAGTGTGTCCACATGGAGGTGTGCACACTGAACTGTTAGAATGAGTGTGTCCACATGGAGGTGTGCACACTGAACTGTTAGAATGAGTGTGTCCACATGGAGGTGTGCACACTGAACTGTTGGAATGAGTGTGCCCACATGGAGGTGTGCAAACTGTTCTGGTAGAATGAGTATGTCCACATGGAGGTGTGCACACTGAACTGTTAGAATGAGTGTGCCCACATGGAGGTGTGCACACTGAACTGTTAGAATGTGTGTCCACATGGAAGTGTGCACACTGAACTGTTAGAATGAGTGTGTCCACATGGAGGTGTGCACACTGAACTGTTAGAATGAGTGTGTCCACATGGAGGTGTGCACACTGAACTGTTAGAATGAGTGTGTCCACATGGAGGTGTGCACACTGAACTGTTAGAATGAGTGTTTCCCTGTGGAGGTGTGCACACTGAACTGTTAGAATGAGTGTGCCCACATGGAGGTGTGCACACTGAACTGTTAGAATGAGTGTGTCCACATGGAAGTGTGCACACTGAACTGTTAGAATGAGTGTGTCCACATGGAGGTTTGCACACTGAACTGTTAGAATGAGTGTGTCCACATGGAGGTGTGCACACTTAACTGTTAGAATGAGTGTGTCCACATGGAGGTGTGCACACTGAACTGTTAGAATGAGTGTTTCCCTGTTGAGGTGTGCACACTGAACTGTTAGAATAAGTGTGCCACATGGAGGTGTGCACACTGAACTGTTAGAATGAGTGTGCCCAGATGGAGGTGTGCACACTGAACTGTTAGAATGAGTGTGTCCACATGGAGGTGTGCACACTGAACTGTTAGAATGAGTGTGCCCACATGGAGCTGTGCACACTGAACTGTTAGAATGAGTGTGCCCACATGGAGGTGTGCACACTGAACTGTTAGAATTAGTGTATCCCTCTGGAGGTGTGCACACTGAACTGTTAGAATGAGTGTGCCCACATGGAATTGTGCACACTGAACTGTTAGAATGACTGTGTCCACATGGAGGTGTGCACACTGAACTGTTAGAATGAGTGTGCCCACATGGAGTTGTGCACACTGAACTGTTAGAATGACTGTGTCCACATGGAGGTGTACACAGGGAACTGTTAGAATGAGTGTGTCCACATGGAGGTGTGCACACTGAACTGTTAGAATGAGTGTGCCCACATGGAGTTGTGCACACTGAACTGTTAGAATGTGTGTCCACATGGAACTGTGCACACTGAACTGTTAGAATGAGTGTGTCCACATGGAGGTGTGCACACTGAACTGTTAGAATGAGTGTGCCCACATGGAGATGTGCACACTGAACTGTTAGAATGTGTGTCCACATGGAAGTGTGCACACTGAACTGTTAGATTGAGTGTGTCCACCTGGAGGTGTGCACACTGAACTGTTAGAATGATTGTGTCCACATGGAGGTGTGCACACTGAACTGTTAGAATGACTGTGTCCACATGGAGGTGTGCACATGAACTGTTAGAATGACTGTGCCCACATGGAGGTGTGCACACTGAACTGTTAGAATGAGTGTGTCCACATGGAGGTGTGCACACTGAACTGTTAGAATGAGTGTGTACACATGGAGGTGTCCACACTGAACTGTTAGAATGTGTGTGTCCACATGGGGGTGTGCACACTGAACTGTTAGAATTAGTGTGCCCACATGGAGGTGTGCACACTAAACTGTTAGAATGAGTGTGTCCACATGGAGGTGTGCACACTGAACTGTTAGAATGAGTGTGCCCACATGGAGTTGTGTACCCTGAACTGTTAGAATGATTGTGTCCACATGGAGGTGTGCACACTGAACTGTTAGAATGAGTGTGCCCACATGGAGTTGTGTACACTGAACTGTTAGAATGAGTGTGTCCCTGTGGTGGTGTGCACACTGAAATGTTAGAATTAGTGTGTCCCTGTGGAGGTGTGCACACTGAACTGTTAGAATGAGTGTGTACCCATGGAGGTGTCCACACTGAACTGTTAGAACGAGTGTGTCCACATGGAGTTGTGCACACTGAACTGTTAGAATGAGTGTGTCCACATGGAGGTGTGCACACTGAATTTTTAGAATGCGTGTGCCCACATGGAGGTGTGCACACTGAATTGTTAGAATATGTCCACATGGAGGTGTGCACACTGTATTGTTAGAATGAGTGTATCCACACGGAGGTGTGCACACTGAACTGTTAGAATGAGTGTACCCACATGGAGGTGTGTACACTGAACTGTTAGATTGAGTGTGTCCACATGGAGGTGTGCACACAGAAATGTTAGAGTGAGTGTGTCCACATGGAGTTGTGCACACTGAACTGTTAGAGTGAGTGTGCCCACATGGAGGTGTGCACACTGTTCTGTTAGAATGAGTATGCCCACATGGAGGTGTGCACACTGAACTGTTAGAATGAGTGTGTACACATGGAGGTGTCCACACTGAACTGTTAGAATGTGTGTGTCCACATGGGTGTGTGCACACTGAACTGTTAGAATGAGTGTGTCCACATGGAGGTGTGCACACTGAACTGTTAGAATGAGTGTGTCCACATGGAGGTGTGCACACTGAACTGTTAGAATGAGTGTGTCCACATGGAGGTGTGCACACTGAACTGTTGGAATGAGTGTGCCCACATGGAGGTGTGCAAACTGTTCTGGTAGAATGAGTATGTCCACATGGAGGTGTGCACACTGAACTGTTAGAATGAGTGTGCCCACATGGAGGTGTGCACACTGAACTGTTAGAATGTGTGTCCACATGGAAGTGTGCACACTGAACTGTTAGAATGAGTGTGTCCACATGGAGGTGTGCACACTGAACTGTTAGAATGAGTGTGTCCACATGGAGGTGTGCACACTGAACTGTTAGAATGAGTGTGTCCACATGGAGGTGTGCACACTGAACTGTTAGAATGAGTGTTTCCCTGTGGAGGTGTGCACACTGAACTGTTAGAATGAGTGTGCCCACATGGAGGTGTGCACACTGAACTGTTAGAATGAGTGTGTCCACATGGAAGTGTGCACACTGAACTGTTAGAATGAGTGTGTCCACATGGAGGTGTGCACACTGAACTGTTAGAATGAGTGTGTCCACATGGAGGTGTGCACACTTAACTGTTAGAATGAGTGTGTCCACATGGAGGTGTGCACACTGAACTGTTAGAATGAGTGTTTCCCTGTGGAGGTGTGCACACTGAACTGTTAGAATAAGTGTGCCACATGGAGGTGTGCACACTGAACTGTTAGAATGAGTGTGCCCAGATGGAGGTGTGCACACTGAACTGTTAGAATGAGTGTGTCCACATGGAGGTGTGCACACTGAACTGTTAGAATGAGTGTGCCCACATGGAGCTGTGCACACTGAACTGTTAGAATGAGTGTGCCCACATGGAGGTGTGCACACTGAACTGTTAGAATTAGTGTATCCCTCTGGAGGTGTGCACACTGAACTGTTAGAATGAGTGTGCCCACATGGAATTGTGCACACTGAACTGTTAGAATGACTGTGTCCACAAGGAGGTGTGCACACTGAACTGTTAGAATGAGTGTGCCCACATGGAGTTGTGCACACTGAACTGTTAGAATGACTGTGTCCACATGGAGGTGTACACAGGGAACTGTTAGAATGAGTGTGTCCACATGGAGGTGTGCACACTGAACTGTTAGAATGAGTGTGCCCACATGGAGTTGTGCACACTGAACTGTTAGAATGTGTGTCCACATGGAAGTGTGCACACTGAACTGTTAGAATGAGTGTGTCCACATGGAGGTGTGCACACTGAACTGTTAGAATGAGTGTGTCCACATGGAGGTGTGCACACTCAACTGTTAGAATGAGTGTGTCCACATGGAGTTGTGCACACTGAACTGTTAGAATGAGTGTTTCCCTGTGGAGGTGTGCACACTGAACTGTTAGAGTGAGTGTGCCCACATGGAGGTGTGCACACTGAACTGTTAGAATGAGTGTGTCCACATGGAAGTGTGCACACTGAAGTGTTAGAATGAGTGTGTCCACATGGAGGTGTGCACACTGAACTGTTAGAATGAGTGTGTCCACATGGAGGTGTGCACACTTAACTGTTAGAATGAGTGTGTCCACATGGAGGTGTGCACACTGAACTGTTAGAATGAGTGTTTCCTGTGGAGGTGTGCACACTGAACTGTTAGAATGAGTGTGCCCACATGGAGGTGTGCACACTGAACTGTTAGAATAAGTGTGCCCAGATGGAGGTGTGCACACTGAACTGTTAGAATGAGTGTGTCCACATGGAGGTGTGCACACTGAACTGTTAGAATGAGTGTGTCCACATGGAGGTGTGCACACTGAACTGTTAGAATGAGTGTTTCCCTGTGGAGGTGTGCACACTGAACTGTTAGAATGAGTGTGCCCACATGGAGGTGTGCACACTGAACTGTTAGAATGAGTGTTTCCACATGGAAGTGTGCACACTGAACTGTTAGAATGAGTGTGTCCACATGGAGGTGTGCACACTGAACTGTTAGAATGAGTGTGTCCACATGGAGGTGTGCACACTTAACTGTTAGAATGAGTGTGTCCACATGGAGGTGTGCACACTGAACTGTTAGAATGAGTGTTTCCCTGTGGAGGTTTGCACACTGAACTGTTAGAATGAGTGTGCCCACATGGAGGTGTGCACACTGAACTGTTAGAATGAGTGTGCCCAGATGGAGGTGTGCACACTGAACTGTTAGAATGAGTGTGTCCACATGGAGGTGTGCACACTGAACTGTTAGAATGAGTGTGCCCACATGGAGGTGTGCACACTGAACTGTTAGAATGAGTGTGCCCACATGGAGTTGTGCACACTGAACTGTTAGAATATGTCCACATGGAGGTGTGCACACTGTATTGTTAGAATGAGTGTATCCACATGGAGGTGTGCACACTGAACTGTTAGAATGAGTGTGCCCACATGGAGGTGTGCACACTGAACTGTTAGAATGAGTGTGCCCACATGGAGGTGTGCACACTGAACTGTTAGAATGAGTGTGCCCACATGGAGGTGTGCACACTGAACTGTTAGAATGAGTGTGTCCCTGTGGGGTGTGCACACTGAACTCTTAGAATGAGTGTGCTCACATGGAGGTGTGCACACTGAACTGTTAGAATGAGTGTGTCCACATGGAGGTGTGCACACTGAACTGTTAGAATGAGTGTGCCCACATGGAGGTGTGCACACTGAACTGTTAGAATGAGTGTGTCCACATGGAGGTGTGCACACTGAACTGTTAGAATGTGTCCACATGGAGGTGTGCACACTGAACTGTTAGAATGATTGTGTCCACATGGAGGTGTGCACACTGAACTGTTAAAATGTCTGTGCCCACATGGAGGTGTCCACACTGAACTGTTAGAATGAGTGTGTCCACATGGAGGTGTGCACACCGAAGAGTTAGAATTTTTCTTCATGGAGGTGTGCACACTGAACTGTTAGAATGAGTGTGTCCACATGGAGGTGTGCACAATGAACTGATAGAATGACTCTGTCCACATGGAGATGTGCACACTGAACTGTTAGAATGAGTGTGTCCACATGGAGGTGTGCACACTGAACTGTTAGAATGAGTGTTTCCACATGGAGGTGTGCACACTGAATTGTTAGAATGAGTGTGTCCACATGGATGTGTGCACACTGAACTGTTAGATTGACTGTGTCCCTGTGGAGGTGTGCACACTGAAATGTTAGAATGGGTGTGTCCACCTGGAGTTGTGCACACTGAAGTGTTAGAATTTGTCCACATGGAGGTGTGCACACTGAACTGTTAGAATGAGTGTGTCCACATGGAGGTGTGCACACTGAACTGTTAGAATGAGTGTATCCCTGTGGAGGTGTGCACACTGTACTGTTAGAATGAGTGTGCCCACATGGAGGTGTGCACACTGAACTGTTAGAATGAGTGTGTCCACATGGAGGTGTGCACACTGAACTGTTAGAATGAGTGTGTCCACATGGAGGTGTGCACACTGAACTGTTGGAATGAGTGTGCCCACATGGAGGTGTGCAAACTGTTCTGGTAGAATGAGTATGTCCACATGGAGGTGTGCACACTGAACTGTTAGAATGAGTGTGCCCACATGGAGGTGTGCACACTGAACTGTTAGAATGTGTGTCCACATGGAAGTGTGCACACTGAACTGTTAGAATGAGTGTGTCCACATGGAGGTGTGCACACTGAACTGTTAGAATGAGTGTGTCCACATGGAGGTGTGCACACTGAACTGTTAGAATGAGTGTGTCCACATGGAGGTGTGCACACTGAACTGTTAGAATGAGGGTTTCCCTGTGGAGGTGTGCACAATGAACTGTTAGAATGAGTGTTTCCCTGTGGAGGTGTGCACACTGAACTGTTAGAATGAGTGTGCCCACATGGAGGTGTGCACACTGAACTGTTAGAATGAGTGTGCCCAGATGGAGGTGTGCACACTGAACTGTTAGAATGAGTGTGTCCACATGGAGGTGTGCACACTGAACTGTTAGAATGAGAGTGCCCACATGGAGGTGTGCACACTGAACTGTTAGAATGAGTGTGCCCACATGGAGGTGTGCACACTGAACTGTTAGAATTAGTGTATCCCTCTGGAGGTGTGCACACTGAACTGTTAGAATGAGTGTGCCCACATGGAATTGTGCACACTGAACTGTTAGAATGACTGTGTCCACATGGAGGTGTGCACACTGAACTGTTAGAATGAGTGTGCCCACATGGAGTTGTGCACAGTGAACTGTTAGAATGAGTGTGTCCACATGGAGGTGTGCACATGGAACTGTTAGAATGAGTGTGTCCACATGGAGGTGTGCACACTGAACTGTTAGAATGAGTGTGCCCACATGGAGGTGTGCACACTGAACTGTTAGAATGTGTGTCCATATGGAAGTGTGCACACTGAACTGTTAGAATGAATGTGTCCACATGGAGGTGTGCACACTGAACTGTTAGAATGAGTGTGTCCACATGGAGGTGTGCACACTTAACTGTTAGAATGAGTGTGTCCACATGGAGGTGTGCACACTGAACTGTTAGAATGAGTGTTTCCTGTGGAGGTGTGCACACTGAACTGTTAGAATGAGTGTGCCCACATGGAGGTGTGCACACTGAACTGTTAGAATGAGTGTGCCCAGATGGAGGTGTGCACACTGAACTGTTAGAATGAGTGTGTCCACATGGAGGTGTGCACACTGAACTGTTAGAATGAGTGTGCCCACATGGAGGTGTGCACACTGAACTGTTAGAATGAGTGTGCCCACATGGAGGTGTGCACACTGAACTGTTAGAATGAGTGTGTCCACATGGAGGTGTGCACACTGAACTGTTAGAATGAGTGTGTCCACATGGAGGTGTGCACACTGAACTGTTAGAATTTGTCCACATGGAGGTGTGCACATTGAACTGTTGGAATGAGTGTGCCTACATGGAGTTGTGCACACTGAACTGTTAGAATGACTGTGTCCATATGGAGGTGTGCACACTGAACTGTTAGAATGAGTGTGTCCACATGGAGGTGTGCACACTGAACTGTTAGAATGAGTGTGCCCACATGGAGGTTGCACACTGAACTGTTAGAATGAGTTTGCCCACATGGAGGTGTGCACACTGAACTGTTAGAATGAGTGTGTCCACATGGAAGTGTGCACACTGAACTGTTAGAAAGAGTGTGCCCACATGGAGGTGTGCACACTGAACTGTTAGAATGAGTGTGCCGACATGGAGGTGTGCACACTGAACTGTTAGAATGAGTGTGTCCACATGGAGTTGTGCACACTGAACTTTTAGAATGAGTGTGTCCACATGGAGGTGTGCACACTGAAATGTTAGAATGAGTTTGTCCACATGGAGGTGTGCACACTGAACTGTTAGAATGAGTGTGTCCACATGGAGGTGTGCACACTGAACTGTTAGAATGAGTGTATCCCTGTGGAGATGTGCACACTGAACTGTTAGAATGAGTGTGTCCACATGGAGGTGTGCACACTGAACTGTTAGAATGAGTGTGTCCACATGGAGGTGTGCACACTGAACTGTTAGAATGAGTGTGCCCACATGGACGTGCGCACACTGATCTGTTAGAATGAGTGTGTGCACATGGAGGTGTGCACACTGAACTGTTAGAATGAGTGTGCCCACATGGAGGTGTGCACACTGAACTGTTAGAATGAGTGTGTCCACATGGAGGTGTGCACACTGACCTGTTAGAATTTGTCCACATGGAGGTGTGCACATTGAACTGTTGGAATGAGTGTGCCTACATGGAGTTGTGCACACTGAACTGTTAGAATGACTGTGTCCATATGGAGGTGTGCACAATGAAATGTTAGAATGAGTGTGCCCACACGGAGGTGTGCACACTGAACTTTTAGAATGAGTGTGTCCACATGGAGGTGTGCACACTGAACTGTTAGAATGAGTGTGTCCACATGGAGGTGTGCACACTGAACTGTTAGAATGAGTTGCAGACATGGAGTTGTGCACACTGAACTGTTAGAATGACTGTGTCCACATGGAGGTTTGCACATTGAACTGTTAGAATGAGTGTGCCCACATGGAGGTGTGCACACTGAACTGTTAGAATGAGTGTGTCCACATGGAGGTATGTACACTGAACTGTTAGACTGAGTGTGTCCACATGGAGGTGTGCACACTCAACTGTTAGAATGAGTGTGTCCACATAGAGGTGTGCACACTGAACTGTTAGAATGAGTGTTCCCACATGGAGGTGTGCACACTGAACTGTTAGAATATGTCCACATGGAGGTGTGCACACTGTATTGTTAGAATGAGTGTGTGCACATGGAGGTGTGCACACTGAACTGTTAGAATGAGTGTGTCCACATAGACGTGTGCACACTGAACTGTTAGAATGAGTGTGTCCACATGGAGGTGTGCACACTGAACTGTTAGAATGAGTGTGTCCACATGGAGGTGTGCACACTGAACTGTTAGAATGAGTGTATCCCTGTGGAGGTGTGCACACTGAACTGTTAGAATTAGTGTGTCCACATGGAGGTGTGCACAATGAACTGTTAGAATGAGTGTGTCCACATGGAGGTGTGCACACTGAACTGTTAGAGTGAGTGTGTCCACATGGAGGTGTGCACACTGAACTGTTAGAATGAGTGTGTCCACATGGAGGTGTGCACACTGAACTGTTAGAATGAGTGTGCCCACATGGAGGTGTGCACACTGAACTGTTAGAATGAGTGTGCCCACATGGAGGTGTGCACACTGAACTGTTAGAATGAGTGTGCCCACATGGAGGTGTGCACACTGAACTGTTAGAATGAGTGTGTCCACATGGAGGTGTGCACACTGAACTGTTAGAATGAGTGTGTCCACATGGAGGTATGCACACTGAACTGTTAGAATGAGTGTGTCCACATGGAGGTGTGCACACTGAACTGTTAGAATGAGTGTTTCCCTGTGGAGGTGTGCACACTTAACTGTTAGAATGAGTGTGCCCACATGGAGGTGTGCACACTGAACTGTTAGAATGAGTGTGCCCACATGGAGGTGTGCACACTGAACTGTTAGAATGAGTGTGTCCACATGGAGGTGTGCACACTGAACTGTTAGAATGAGTGTGCCCACATGGAGGTGTGCACACTGAACTGTTAGATTGAGTGTGCCCACATGGAGGTGTGCACACTGAACTGTTAGAATTAGTGTATCCCTGTGGAGGTGTGCACACTGAACTGTTAGAATGAGTGTGCCCACATGGAATTGTGCACACTGAACTGTTAGAATGACTGTGTCCACATGGAGGTGTGCACACTGAACTGTTAGAATGAGTGTGCCCACATGGAGTTGTGCACACTGAACTGTTAGAATGACTGTGTCCACATGGAGGTGTGCACACTGAACTGTTAGAATGAGTGTGTCCACATGGAGGTGTGCACACTGAACTGTTAGAATGAGTGTGCCCACATGGAGGTGTGCACACTGAACTTTTAGAATGAGTGTGTGCACATGGAGGTGTGCACACTGAACTGTTAGAATGAGTGTGCCCACATGGAGGTGTGCACACTGAACTGTTAGAATATGTCCACATGGAGGTGTGCACACTGTATTGTTAGAATGAGTGTATCCACATGGAGGTGTGCACACTGAACTGTTAGAATGAGTGTGACAACATGGAGGTGTGCACACTGAACTGTTAGAATGAGTGTGCCCACATGGAGGTGTGCACACTGAACTGTTAGAATGAGTGTGCCCACATGGAGGTGTGCACACTGAACTGTTAGAATGAGTGTGTCCCTGTGGAGGTGTGCACACTGAACTGTTAGAATGATTGTGTCCACATGGAGGTGTGCACACTGAACTGTTAGAATGATTGTGTCCACATGGAGGTGTGCACACTGAACTGTTTAAATGTCTGTGCCCACATGGAGGTGTCCACACTGAACTGTTAGAATGAGTGTTTCCACATGGAGGTGTGCACACTGAATTGTTAGAATGAGTGTGTCCACATGGAAGTGTGCACACTGAACTGTTAGATTGACTGTGTCCCTGTGGAGGTGTGCACACTGAAATGTTAGAATGAGTGTGTCCACCTGGAGGTGTGCACACTGAAGTGTTAGAATTTGTCCACATGGAGGTGTGCACACTGAACTGTTAGAATGAGTGTGTCCACATGGAGGTGTGCACACTGAACTGTTAGAATGAGTGTTTCCCTGTGGAGGTGTGCACACTGAACTGTTAGAATGAGTGTGCCCACATGGAGGTGTGCACACTGAACTGTTAGAATGAGTGTGTCCACATGGAATTGTGCACACTGAACTGTTAGAATGAGAGTGTCCACATGGAGGTGTGCACAGTGAACTGTTAGAATGAGTGTGTCCACATGGAGGTGTGCACACTGAACTGTTAGAATGAGTGTGTCCACATGGAGGTGTGCACACTGAACTGTTAGAATGAGTGTTTCCCTGTGGAGGTGTGCACACTGAACTGTTAGAATGAGTGTGCCCACATGGAGGTGTGCACACTGAACTGTTAGAATGAGTGTGCCCACATGGAGGTGTGCACACTGAACTGTTAGAATGAGTGTGCCCACATGGAGGTGTGCACACTGAACTGTTAGAATGAGTGTGCCCACATGGAGGTGTGCACACTGAACTGTTAGAATGAGTGTGCCCACAAGGAGGTGTGCACACTGAACTGTTAGAATTAGTGTATCACTGTGGAGGTGTGCACACTGAACTGTTAGAATGAGTGTGCCCACATGGAGTTGTGCACACTGAACTGTTAGAATGACTGTGTCCACATGGAGGTGTGCACACTGAAATGTTAGAATGAGTGTGTCCACATGGGGGTGTGCACACTGAACTGTTAGAATGAGTGTATCCCTGTGGAGATGTGCACACTGAACTGTTAGAATGAGTGTGTCAACATGGAGGTGTGCACACTGAACTGTTAGAATGAGTGTGCCCACATGGAGGTGTGCACACTGAACTGTTAGAATGAGTGTGCCCACATGGAGGTGTGCACACTGAACTGTTAGAATATGTCCACATGGAGGTGTGCACACTGAACTGTTAGAATGAGTGTGCCCACATGGAGGTGTGCACACTGAACTGTTAGAATGTGTGTCCACATGGAAGTGTGCACACTGAACTGTTAGAATGAGTGTACCCACATGGAGGTGTGCACACTGAACTGTTAGAATGAGTGTGCTCACATGGAGGTGTGCACACTGAACTGTTAGAATGAGTGTGCTCACATGGAGGTGTGCACACTGAACTGTTAGAATGAGTGTGTCCACATGGAAGTGTGCACACTGAACTGTTAGAATGAGTGTGCCCACATGGAGGTGTGCACACTGAACTGTTAGAATGAGTGTGCCCACATGGAGGTGTGCACACTGAACTGTTACAATGAGTGTGTCCACATGGAGGTGTGCACACTGAACTGTTAGAATGTGTCCACATGGAGGTGTGCACACTGAACTGTTAGAATGATTGTGTCCACATGGAGGTGTGCACACTGAACTGTTTAAATGTCTGTGCCCACATGGAGGTGTCCACACTGAACTGTTAGAATGAGTGTTTCCACATGGAGGTGTGCACACTGAATTGTTAGAATGAGTGTGTCCACATGGAAGTGTGCACACTGAACTGTTAGATTGACTGTGTCCCTGTGGAGGTGTGCACACTGAAATGTTAGAATGAGTGTGTCCACCTGGAGGTGTGCACACTGAAGTGTTAGAATTTGTCCACATGGAGGTGTGCACACTGAACTGTTAGAATGAGTGTGTCCACATGGAGGTGTGCACACTGAACTGTTAGAATGAGTGTTTCCCTGTGGAGGTGTGCACACTGAACTGTTAGAATGAGTGTGCCCACATGGAGGTGTGCACACTGAACTGTTAGAATGAGTGTGTCCACATGGAAGTGTGCACACTGAACTGTTAGAATGAGAGTGTCCACATGGAGGTGTGCACAGTGAACTGTTAGAATGAGTGTGTCCACATGGAGGTGTGCACACTGAACTGTTAGAATGAGTGTGTCCACATGGAGGTGTGCACACTGAACTGTTAGAATGAGTGTTTCCCTGTGGAGGTGTGCACACTGAACTGTTAGAATGAGTGTGCCCACATGGAGGTGTGCACACTGAACTGTTAGAATGAGTGTGCCCACATGGAGGTGTGCACACTGAACTGTTAGAATGAGTGTGCCCACATGGAGGTGTGCACACTGAACTGTTAGAATGAGTGTGCCCACATGGAGGTGTGCACACTGAACTGTTAGAATGAGTGTGCCCACAAGGAGGTGTGCACACTGAACTGTTAGAATTAGTGTATCCCTGTGGAGGTGTGCACACTGAACTGTTAGAATGAGTGTGCCCACATGGAATTGTGCACACTGAACTGTTAGAATGACTGTGTCCACATGGAGGTGTGCACACTGAACTGTTAGAATGAGTGTGCCCACATGGAGTTGTGCACACTGAACTGTTAGAATGACTGTGTCCACATGGAGGTGTGCACACTGAAATGTTAGAATGAGTGTGTCCACATGGGGGTGTGCACACTGAACTGTTAGAATGAGTGTATCCCTGTGGAGATGTGCACACTGAACTGTTAGAATGAGTGTGTCAACATGGAGGTGTGCACACTGAACTGTTAGAATGAGTGTGCCCACATGGAGGTGTGCACACTGAACTGTTAGAATGAGTGTGCCCACATGGAGGTGTGCACACTGAACTGTTAGAATATGTCCACATGGAGGTGTGCACACTGTATTGTTAGAATGAGTGTATCCACATATAGGTGTGCACACTGAACTGTTAGAATGAGTGTGCCCACATGGAGGTGTGCACACTGAACTGTTAGAATGAGTGTACCCACATGGAGGTGTGCACACTGAACTGTTAGAATGAGTGTGTCCCTGTGGAGGTGTGCACACTGAACTGTTAGAATGAGTGTGCTCACATGGAGGTGTGCACACTGAACTGTTAGAATGAGTGTGTCCACATGGAAGTGTGCACACTGAACTGTTAGAATGAGTGTGCCCACATGGAGGTGTGCACACTGAACTGTTAGAATGAGTGTGCCCACATGGAGGTGTGCACACTGAACTGTTACAATGAGTGTGTCCACATGGAGGTGTGCACACTGAACTGTTAGAATGTGTCCACATGGAGGTGTGCACACTGAACTGTTAGAATGATTGTGTCCACATGGAGGTGTGCACACTGAACTGTTTAAATGTCTGTGCCCACATGGAGGTGTCCACACTGAACTGTTAGAATGAGTGTTTCCACATGGAGGTGTGCACACTGAATTGTTAGAATGAGTGTGTCCACATGGAAGTGTGCACACTGAACTGTTAGATTGACTGTGTCCCTGTGGAGGTGTGCACACTGAAATGTTAGAATGAGTGTGTCCACCTGGAGGTGTGCACACTGAAGTGTTAGAATTTGTCCATATGGAGGTGTGCACACTGAACTGTTAGAATGAGTGTGTCCACATGGAGGTGTGCACACTGAACTGTTAGAATGAGTGTTTCCCTGTGGAGGTGTGCACACTGAACTGTTAGAATGAGTGTGCCCACATGGAGGTGTGCACACTGAACTGTTAGAATGAGTGTGTCCACATGGAAGTGTGCACACTGAACTGTTAGAATGAGAGTGTCCACATGGAGGTGTGCACACTGAACTGTTAGAATGAGTGTGTCCACATGGAGGTGTGCACACTGAACTGTTAGAATGAGTGTGTCCACATGGAGGTGTGCACACTGAACTGTTAGAATGAGTGTTTCCCTGTGGAGGTGTGCACACTGAACTGTTAGAATGAGTGTGCCCACATGGAGGTGTGCACACTGAACTGTTAGAATGAGTGTGCCCACATGGAGGTGTGCACACTGAACTGTTAGAATGAGTGTGCCCACATGGAGGTGTGCACACTGAACTGTTAGAATGAGTGTGCCCACATGGAGGTGTGCACACTGAACTGTTAGAATGAGTGTGCCCACAAGGAGGTGTGCACACTGAACTGTTAGAATTAGTGTATCCCTGTGGAGGTGTGCACACTGAACTGTTAGAATGAGTGTGCCCACATGGAATTGTGCACACTGAACTGTTAGAATGACTGTGTCCACATGGAGGTGTGCACACTGAACTGTTAGAATGAGTGTGCCCACATGGAGTTGTGCACACTGAACTGTTAGAATGACTGTGTCCACATGGAGGTGTGCACACTGAAATGTTAGAATGAGTGTGTCCACATGGAGGTGTGCACACTGAACTGTTAGAATGAGTGTATCCCTGTGGAGATGTGCACACTGAACTGTTAGAATGAGTGTGTCAACATGGAGGTGTGCACACTGAACTGTTAGAATGATTGTGCCCACATGGAGGTGTGCACACTGAACTGTTAGAATGAGTGTGCCCACATGGAGGTGTGCACACTGAACTGTTAGAATATGTCCACATGGAGGTGTGCACACTGTATTGTTAGAATGAGTGTATCCACATATAGGTGTGCACACTGAACTGTTAGAATGAGTGTGCCCACATGGAGGTGTGCACACTGAACTGTTAGAATGAGTGTACCCACATGGAGGTGTGCACACTGAACTGTTAGAATGAGTGTGCCCACATGGAGGTGTGCACACTGAACTGTTAGAATAAGTGTGTCCCTGTGGGGGTGTGCACACTTAACTGTTAGAATGAGTGTGCTCACATGGAGGTGTGCACACTGAACTGTTAGAATGAGTGTGTCCACATGGAGGTGTGCACACTGAACTGTTAGAATGAGTGTGCCCACATGGAGGTGTGCACACTGAACTGTTAGAATGAGTGTGTCCACATGGAGGTGTGCACACTGAACTGTTAGAATGAGTGTGTCCACATGGAGGTGTGCACACTGAACTGTTAGAATGACTGTGTCCACATGGAGGTGTGCACACTGAACTGTTAGAATGAGTGTGCCTACATGGAGGTGTCCACACTGAACTGTTAGAATGAGTGTGTCCACATGGAGGTGTGCACACCGAAGAGTTAGAATTTTTCTTCATGGAGGTGTGCACACTGAACTGTTAGAATGAGTGTGTCCACATGGAGGTGTGCACAATGAACTGATAGAATGACTCTGTCCACATGGAGATGTGCACACTGAACTGTTAGAATGAGTGTGTCCACATGGAGGTGTGCACACTGAACTGTTAGAATGAGTGTTTCCACATGGAGGTGTGCACACTGAATTGTTAGAATGAGTGTGTCCACATGGATGTGTGCACACTGAACTGTTAGATTGACTGTGTCCCTGTGGAGGTGTGCACACTGAAATGTTAGAATGAGTGTGTCCACCTGGAGTTGTGCACATTGAAGTGTTAGAATTTGTCCACATGGAGGTGTGCACACTGAACTGTTAGAATGAGTGTGTCCACATGGAGGTGTGCACACTGAACTGTTAGAATGAGTGTATCCCTGTGGAGGTGTGCACACTGTACTGTTAGAATGAGTGTGTCCACATGGAGGTGTGCACACTGAACTGTTAGAATGAGTGTGTCCACATGGAGGTGTGCACACTGAACTGTTAGAATGAGTGTGTCCACATGGAGGTGTGCACACTGAACTGTTGGAATGAGTGTGCCCACATGGAGGTGTGCAAACTGTTCTGGTAGAATGAGTATGTCCACATGGAGGTGTGCACACTGAACTGTTAGAATGAGTGTGCCCACATGGAGGTGTGCACACTGAACTGTTAGAATGGGTGTCCACATGGAAGTGTGCACACTGAACTGTTAGAATGAGTGTGTCCACATGGAGGTGTGCACACTGAACTGTTAGAATGAGTGTGTCCACATGGAGGTGTGCACACTGAACTGTTAGAATGAGTGTGTCCACATGGAGGTGTGCACACTGAACTGTTAGAATGAGTGTTTCCCTGTGGAGGTGTGCACACTGAACTGTTAGAATGAGTGTGCCCAC
Source organism: Peromyscus eremicus (assembly GCF_949786415.1). NCBI lineage: Eukaryota > Metazoa > Chordata > Mammalia > Rodentia > Cricetidae > Peromyscus > Peromyscus eremicus. Next base: position 117,126 of record NW_026734566.1, on the reverse strand, counting down.
ATGGAGGTGTGCACACTGAACTGTTAGAATGAGTGTGTCCACATGGAAGTGTGCACACTGAACTGTTAGAATGAGTGTGTCCACATGGAGGTGTGCACACTGAACTGTTAGAATGACTGTGTCCACATGGAGGTGTGCACACTTAACTGTTAGAATGAGTGTGTCCACATGGAGGTGTGCACACTGAACTGTTAGAATGAGTGTTTCCCTGTGGAGGTGTGCACACTGAACTGTTAGAATGAGTGTGCCACATGGAGGTGTGCACACTGAACTGTTAGAATGAGTGTGCCCAGATGGAGGTGTGCACACTGAAGTGTTAGAATGAGTGTGTCCACATGGAGGTGTGCACACTGAACTGTTAGAATGAGTGTGCCCACATAGAGCTGTGCACACTGAACTGTTAGAATGAGTGTGCCCACATGGAGGTGTGCACACTGAACTGTTAGAATTAGTGTATCCCTCTGGAGGTGTGCACACTGAACTGTTAGAATGAGTGTGCCCACATGGAATTGTGCACACTGAACTGTTAGAATGACTGTGTCCACATGGAGGTGTGCACACTGAACTGTTAGAATGAGTGTGCCCACATGGAGTTGTGCACACTGAACTGTTAGAATGACTGTGTCCATATGGAGGTGTGCACAGGGAACTGTTAGAATGAGTGTGTCCACATGGAGGTGTGCACACTGAACTGTTAGAATGAGTGTGCCCACATGGAGTTGTGCACACTGAACTGTTAGAATGTGTGTCCACATGGAAGTGTGCACACTGAACTGTTAGAATGAGTGTGTCCACATGGAGGTGTGCACACTGAACTGTTAGAATGAGTGTGTCCACATGGAGGTGTGCACACTGAACTGTTAGAATGAGTGTGTCCACATGGAGGTGTGCACACTGAACTGTTAGAATGAGTGTTTCCCTGTGGAGGTGTGCACACTGAACTGTTAGAATGAGTGTGCCCACATGGAGGTGTGCACACTGAACTGTTAGAATGAGTGTGCCCAGATGGAGGTGTGCACACTGAAATGTTAGAATGAGCGTGTCCACATGGAGGTGTGCACACTGAACTGTTAGAATGAGTGTGCCCACATGGAGGTGTGCACACTGAACTGTTAGAATGAGTGTGCCCACATGGAGGTGTGCACACTGAACTGTTAGAATGTGTGTCCACATGGAAGTGTGCACACTGAACTGTTAGAATGAGTGTGCCCACATGGAGGTGTGCACACTGAACTGTTAGAATGAGTGTGTCCACATGGAGGTGTGCACACTGAACTGTTAGAATGAGTGTGTCCACATGGAGGTGTGCACACTGAACTGTTAGAATGAGTGTTTCCCTGTGGAGGTGTGCACACTGAACTGTTAGAATGAGTGTGCCCACATGGAGGTGTGCACACTGAACTGTTAGAATGAGTGTTTCCACATGGAAGTGTGCACACTGAACTGTTAGAATGAGTGTGTCCACATGGAGGTGTGCACACTGAACTGTTAGAATGAGTGTGTCCACATGGAGGTGTGCACACTTAACTGTTAGAATGAGTGTGTCCACATGGAGGTGTGCACACTGAACTGTTAGAATGAGTGTTTCCCTGTGGAGGTGTGCACACTGAACTGTTAGAATGAGTGTGCCCACATGGAGGTGTGCACACTGAACTGTTAGAATGAGTGTGCCCAGATGGAGGTGTGCACACTGAACTGTTAGAATGAGTGTGTCCACATGGAGGTGTGCACACTGAACTGTTAGAATGAGTGTGCCCACATGGAGGTGTGCACACTGAACTGTTAGAATGAGTGTGCCCACATGGAGGTGTGCACACTGAACTGTTAGAATTAGTGTATCCCTCTGGAGGTGTGCACACTGAACTGTTAGAATGAGTGTGCCCACATGGAATTGTGCACACTGAACTGTTAGAATGACTGTGTCCACATGGAGGTGTGCACACTGAACTGTTAGAATGAGTGTGCCCACATGGAGTTGTGCACACTGAACTGTTAGAATGACTGTGTCCACATGGAGGTGTGCACACTGAAATGTTAGAATGAGTGTGTGCACATGGAGGTGTGCACACTGAACTGTTAGAATGAGTGTGCCCACATGGAGGTGTGCACACTGAACTGTTAGAATATGTCCACATGGAGGTGTGCACACTGTATTGTTAGAATGAGTGTATCCACATGGAGGTGTGCACACTGAACTGTTAGAATGAGTGTGCCCACATGGAGGTGGGCACACTGAACTGTTAGAATGAGTGTGCCCACATGGAGGTGTGCACACTGAACTGTTAGAATGAGTGTGCCCACATGGAGGTGTGCACACTGAACTGTTAGAATGAGTGTGTCCCTGTGGGGTGTGCACACTGAACTCTTAGAATGAGTGTGCTCACATGGAGGTGTGCACACTGAACTGTTAGAATGAGTGTGTCCACATGGAGGTGTGCACACTGAACTGTTAGAATGAGTGTGCCCACATGGAGGTGTGCACACTGAACTGTTAGAATGAGTGTGTCCACATGGAGGTGTGCACACTGAACTGTTAGAATGTGTCCACATGGAGGTGTGCACACTGAACTGTTAGAATGATTGTGTCCACATGGAGGTGTGCACACTGAACTGTTAAAATGTCTGTGCCCACATGGAGGTGTCCACACTGAACTGTTAGAATGAGTGTGTCCACATGGAGGTGTGCACACCGAAGAGTTAGAATTTTTCTTCATGGAGGTGTGCACACTGAACTGTTAGAATGAGTGTGTCCACATGGAGGTGTGCACAATGAACTGATAGAATGACTCTGTCCACATGGAGATGTGCACACTGAACTGTTAGAATGAGTGTGTCCACATGGAGGTGTGCACACTGAACTGTTAGAATGAGTGTGTCCACATGGAGGTGTGCACACTGAACTGTTAGAATGAGTGTGTCCACATGGAGGTGTGCACACTGAACTGTTGGAATGAGTGTGCCCACATGGAGGTGTGCAAACTGTTCTGGTAGAATGAGTATGTCCACATGGAGGTGTGCACACTGAACTGTTAGAATGAGTGTGCCCACATGGAGGTGTGCACACTGAACTGTTAGAATGTGTGTCCACATGGAAGTGTGCACACTGAACTGTTAGAATGAGTGTGTCCACATGGAGGTGTGCACACTGAACTGTTAGAATGAGTGTGTCCACATGGAGGTGTGCACACTGAACTGTTAGAATGAGTGTGTCCACATGGAGGTGTGCACACTGAACTGTTAGAATGAGTGTTTCCCTGTGGAGGTGTGCACACTGAACTGTTAGAATGAGTGTGCCCACATGGAGGTGTGCACACTGAACTGTTAGAATGAGTGTGCCCACATGGAATTGTGCACACTGAACTGTTAGAATGACTGTGTCCACATGGAGGTGTGCACACTGAACTGTTAGAATGAGTGTGCCCACATGGAGGTGTGCACACTGAACTGTTAGAATGAGTGTGTGCACATGGAGGTGTACACACTGAACTGTTAGAATGAGTGTATCCCTGTGGAGATGTGCACACTGAACTGTTAGAATGAGTGTGTCAACATGGAGGTGTGCACACTGAACTGTTAGAATGAGTGTGCCCACATGGAGGTGTGCACACTGAACTGTTAGAATGAGTGTGCCCACATGGAGGTGTGCACACTGAACTGTTAGAATGAGTGTGTCCCTGTGGGGGTGTGCACAATGAACTGTTAGAATGAGTGTGCTCACATGGAGGTGTGCACACTGAACTGTTAGAATGAGTGTGTCCACATGGAGTTGTGCACACTGAACTGTTAGAATGAGTGTGTCCACATGGAGGTGTGCACACTGAACTGTTAGAATGTGTCCACATGGAGGTGTGCACACTGAACTGTTAGAATGATTGTGTCCACATGGAGGTGTGCACACTGAACTGTTAAAATGTCTGTGCCCACATGGAGGTGTCCACACTGAACTGTTAGAATGAGTGTGTCCACATGGAGGTGTGCACACCGAAGAGTTAGAATTTTTCTTCATGGAGGTGTGCACACTGAACTGTTAGAATGAGTGTGTCCACATGGAGGTGTGCACAATGAACTGATAGAATGACTCTGTCCACATGGAGATGTGCACACTGAACTGTTAGAATGAGTGTGTCCACATGGAGGTGTGCACACTGAACTGTTAGAATGAGTGTTTCCACATGGAGGTGTGCACACTGAATTGTTAGAATGAGTGTGTCCACATGGATGTGTGCACACTGAACTGTTAGATTGACTGTGTCCCTGTGGAGGTGTGCACACTGAAATGTTAGAATGAGTGTGTCCACCTGGAGTTGTGCACACTGAAGTGTTAGAATTTGTCAACATGGAGGTGTGCACACTGAACTGTTAGAATGAGTGTGTCCACATGGAGGTGTGCACACTGAACTGTTAGAATGAGTGTATCCCTGTGGAGGTGTGCACACTGTACTGTTAGAATGAGTGTGTCCACATGGAGGTGTGCACACTGAACTGTTAGAATGAGTGTGTCCACATGGAGGTGTGCACACTGAACTGTTAGAATGAGTGTGTCCACATGGAGGTGTGCACACTGAACTGTTGGAATAAGTGTGCCCACATGGAGTTGTGCAAACTGTTCTGGTAGAATGAGTATGTCCACATGGAGGTGTGCACACTGAACTGTTAGAATGAGTGTGCCCACATGGAGGTGTGCACACTGAACTGTTAGAATGTGTGTCCACATGGAAGTGTGCACACTGAACTGTTAGAATGAGTGTGTCCACATGGAGGTGTGCACACTGAACTGTTAGAATGAGTGTGTCCACATGGAGGTGTTCACACTGAACTGTTAGAATGAGTGTGTCCACATGGAGGTGTGCACACTGAACTGTTAGAATGAGTGTTTCCCTGTGGAGGTGTGCACACTGAACTGTTAGAATGAGTGTGCCCACATGGAGGTGTGCACACTGAACTGTTAGAATGAGTGTGTCCACATGGAAGTGTGCACACTGAACTGTTAGAATGAGTGTGTCCACATGGAGGTGTGCACACTGAACTGTTAGAATGAGTGTGTCCACATGGAGGTGTGCACACTTAACTGTTAGAATGAGTGTGTCCACATGGAGGTGTGAACATTGAACTGTTAGAATGAGTGTTTCCCTGTGGAGGTGTGCACACTGAACTGTTAGAATGAGTGTGCCCACATGGAGGTGTGCACACTGAACTGTTAGAATGAGTGTGCCCAGATGGAGGTGTGCACACTGAACTGTTAGAATGAGTGTGTCCACATGGAGGTGTGCACACTGAACTGTTAGAATGAGTGTGCCCACATGGAGGTGTGCACACTGAACTGTTAGAATGAGTGTGCCCACATGGAGTTGTGCACACTGAACTGTTAGAATGACTGTGTCCACATGGAGGTGTGCACACTGAAATGTTAGAATGAGTGTGTCCACATGGAGGTGTGCACACTGAACTGTTAGAATGAGTGTGCCCACATGGAGGTGTGCACACTGAACAGTTAGAATATGTCCACATGGAGGTGTGCACACTGTATTGTTAGAATGAGTGTATCCACATGGAGGTGTGCACACTGAACTGTTAGAATGAGTGTGCCCACATGGAGGTGGGCACACTGAACTGTTAGAATGAGTGTGCCCACATGGAGGTGTGCACACTGAACTGTTAGAATGAGTGTGCCCACATGGAGGTGTGCACACTGAACTGTTAGAATGAGTGTGTCCCTGTGGGGTGTGCACACTGAACTCTTAGAATGAGTGTGCTCACATGGAGGTGTGCACACTGAACTGTTAGAATGAGTGTGTCCACATGGAGGTGTGCACACTGAACTGTTAGAATGAGTGTGCCCACATGGAGGTGTGCACACTGAACTGTTAGAATGAGTGTGTCCACATGGAGGTGTGCACACTGAACTGTTAGAATGTGTCCACATGGAGGTGTGCACACTGAACTGTTAGAATGATTGTGTCCACATGGAGGTGTGCACACTGAACTGTTAAAATGTCTGTGCCCACATGGAGGTGTCCACACTGAACTGTTAGAATGAGTGTGTCCACATGGAGGTGTGCACACCGAAGAGTTAGAATTTTTCTTCATGGAGGTGTGCACACTGAACTGTTAGAATGAGTGTGTCCACATGGAGGTGTGCACAATGAACTGATAGAATGACTCTGTCCACATGGAGATGTGCACACTGAACTGTTAGAATGAGTGTGTCCACATGGAGGTGTGCACACTGAACTGTTAGAATGAGTGTTTCCACATGGAGGTGTGCACACTGAATTGTTAGAATGAGTGTGTCCACATGGATGTGTGCACACTGAACTGTTAGATTGACTGTGTCCCTGTGGAGGTGTGCACACTGAAATGTTAGAATGAGTGTGTCCACCTGGAGTTGTGCACACTGAAGTGTTAGAATTTGTCCACATGGAGGTATGCACACTGAACTGTTAGAATGAGTGTGTCCACATGGAGGTGTGCACACTGAACTGTTAGAATGAGTGTATCCCTGTGGAGGTGTGCACACTGTACTGTTAGAATGAGTGTGCCCACATGGAGGTGTGCACACTGAACTGTTAGAATGAGTGTGTCCACATGGAGGTGTGCACACTGAACTGTTAGAATGAGTGTGTCCACATGGAGGTGTGCACACTGAACTGTTGGAATGAGTGTGCCCACATGGAGGTGTGCAAACTGTTCTGGTAGAATGAGTATGTCCACATGGAGGTGTGCACACTGAACTGTTAGAATGAGTGTGCCCACATGGAGGTGTGCACACTGAACTGTTAGAATGTGTGTCCACATGGAAGTGTGCACACTGAACTGTTAGAATGAGTGTGTCCACATGGAGGTGTGCACACTGAACTGTTAGAATGAGTGTGTCCACATGGAGGTGTGCACACTAAACTGTTAGAATGAGTGTGTCCACATGGAGGTGTGCACACTGAACTGTTAGAATGAGGGTTTCCCTGTGGAGGTGTGCACACTGAACTGTTAGAATGAGTGTGCCCACATGGAGGTGTGCACACTGAACTGTTAGAATGAGTGTGTCCACATGGAAGTGTGCACACTGAACTGTTAGAATGAGTGTGTCCACATGGAGGTGTGCACACTGAACTGTTAGAATGAGTGTGTCCACATGGAGGTGTGCACACTTAACTGTTAGAATGAGTGTGTCCACATGGAGGTGTGCACACTGAACTGTTAGAATGAGTGTTTCCCTGTGGAGGTGTGCACACTGAACTGTTAGAATGAGTGTGCCCACATAGAGGTGTGCACACTGAACTGTTAGAATGAGTGTGCCCAGATGGAGGTGTGCACACTGAACTGTTAGAATGAGTGTGTCCACATGGAGGTGTGCACACTGAACGGTTAGAATGAGTGTGCCCACATGGAGGTGTGCACACTGAACTGTTAGAATGAGTGTGCCCACATGGAGGTGTGCACACTGAACTGTTAGAATTAGTGTATCCCTCTGGAGGTGTGCACACTGAACTGTTAGAATGAGTGTGCCCACATGGAATTGTGCACACTGAACTGTTAGAATGACTGTGTCCACATGGAGGTGTGCACACTGAACTGTTAGAATGAGTGTGCCCACATGGAGTTGTGCACAGTGAACTGTTAGAATGACTGTGTCCACATGGAGGTGTGCACAGGGAACTGTTAGAATGAGTGTGTCCACATGGAGGTGTGCACACTGAACTGTTAGAATGAGTGTGCCCACATGGAGGTGTGCACACTGAACTGTTAGAATGTGTGTCCATATGGAAGTGTGCACACTGAACTGTTAGAATGAGTGTGTCCACATGGAGGTGTGCACACTGAACTGTTAGAATGAGTGTGTCCACATGGAGGTGTGCACAGTGAACTGTTAGAATGATTATGTCCACATGGAGGTGTGCACACTGAACTGTTAGAATGAGTGTTTCCCTGTGGAGGTGTGCACACTGAACTGTTAGAATGAGTGTGCCCACCTGGAGGTGTGCACACTGAACTGTTAGAATGAGTGTGTCCCCATGGAAGTGTGCACACTGAACTGTTAGAATGAGTGTGTCCACATGGAGGTGTGCACACTGAACTGTTAGAATGAGTGTGTCCACATGGAGGTGTGCACACTTAACTGTTAGAATGAGTGTTTCCCTGTGGAGGTGTGCACACTGAACTGTTAGAATGAGTGTGCCCACATGGAGGTGTGCACACTGAACTGTTAGAATGAGTGTGTCCACATGGAAGTGTGCACACTGAACTGTTAGAATGAGTGTGTCCACATGGAGGTGTGCACACTTAACTGTTAGAATGAGTGTGTCCACATGGAGGTGTGCACACTGAACTGTTAGAATGAGTGTTTCCCTGTGGAGGTGTGCACACTGAACTGTTAGATTGAGTGTGCCCACATGGAGGTGTGCACACTGAACTGTTAGAATGAGTGTGCCCAGATGGTAGTGTGCACACTGAACTGTTAGAATGAGTGTGTCCACATGGAGGTGTGCACACTGAACTGTTAGAATGAGTGTGCCCACATGGAGGTGTGCACACTGAACTGTTATAATGAGTGTGCCCACATGGAGGTGTGCACACTGAACTGTTAGAATTAGTGTATCCCTCTGGAGGTGTGCACACTGAACTGTTAGAATGAGTGTGCCCACATGGAATTGTGCACACTGACCTGTTAGAATGACTGTGTCCACATGGAGGTGTGCACACTGAACTGTTAGAATGAGTGTGCCCACATGGAGTTGTGCACACTGAACTGTTAGAATGACTGTGTCCACATGGAGGTGTGCACACTGAAATGATAGAATGAGTGTGTCCACATGGAGGTGTGCACACTGAACTGTTAGAATGAGTGTGCCCACATGGAGGTGTGCACACTGAACTGTTAGAATATGTCCACATGGAGGTGTGCACACTGTATTGTTAGAATGAGTGTATCCACATGGAGGTGTGCACACTGAACTGTTAGAATGAGTGTGCCCACATGGAGGTGTGCACACTGAGCTGTTAGAATGAGTGTGCCCACATGGAGGTGTGCACACTGAACTGTTAGAATGAGTGTGCCCACATGGAGGTGTGCACACTGAACTGTTAGAATGAGTGTGTCCCTGTGGGGGTGTGCACAATGAACTGTTAGAATGAGTGTGCTCACATGGAGGTGTGCACACTGAACTGTTAGAATGAGTGTGTCCACATGGAGGTGTGCACACTGAACTGTTAGAATGAGTGTGTCCACATGGAGGTGTGCACACTGAACTGTTAGAATGTGTCCACATGGAGGTGTGCACACTGAACTGTTAGAATGAGTGTTTCCCTGTGGAGGTGTGCACACTGAACTGTTAGAATGAGTGTGCCCACATGGAGGTGTGCACACTGAACTGTTAGAATGAGTGTGTCCACATGGAGGTGTGCACACCGAAGAGTTAGAATTTTTCTTCATGGAGGTGTGCACACTGAACTGTTAGAATGAGTGTGTCCACATGGAGGTGTGCACAATGAACTGATAGAATGACTCTGTCCACATGGAGATGTGCACACTGAACTGTTAGAATGAGTGTGTCCACATGGAGGTGTGCACACTGAACTGTTAGAATGAGTGTTTCCACATGGAGGTGTGCACACTGAATTGTTAGAATGAGTGTGTCCACATGGATGTATGCACACTGAACTGTTAGATTGACTGTGTCCCTGTGGAGGTGTGCACACTGAAATGTTAGAATGAGTGTGTCCACCTGGAGTTGTGCACACTGAAGTGTTAGAATGAGTGTGTCCACATGGAGGTGTGCACACTGAACTGTTGGAATGAGTGTGCCCACATGGAGGTGTGCAAACTGTTCTGGTAGAATGAGTATGTCCACATGGAGGTGTGCACACTGAACTGTTAGAATGAGTGTGCCCACATGGAGGTGTGCACACTGAACTGTTAGAATGTGTGTCCACATGGAAGTGTGCACACTGAACTGTTAGAATGAGTGTGTCCACATGGAGGTGTGCACACTGAACTGTTAGAATGAGTGTGTCCACATGGAGGTGTTCACACTGAACTGTTAGAATGAGTGTGTCCACATGGAGGTGTGCACACTGAACTGTTAGAATGAGTGTTTCCCTGTGGAGGTGTGCACACTGAACTGTTAGAATGAGTGTGCCCACATGGAGGTGTGCACACTGAACTGTTAGAATGAGTGTGTCCACATGGAAGTGTGCACACTGAACTGTTAGAATGAGTGTGTCCACATGGAGGTGTGCACACTGAACTGTTAGAATGAGTGTGTCCACATGGAGGTGTGCACACTTAACTGTTAGAATGAGTGTGTCCACATGGAGGTGTGAACATTGAACTGTTAGAATGAGTGTTTCCCTGTGGAGGTGTGCACACTGAACTGTTAGAATGAGTGTGCCCACATGGAGGTGTGCACACTGAACTGTTAGAATGAGTGTGCCCAGATGGAGGTGTGCACACTGAACTGTTAGAATGAGTGTGTCCACATGGAGGTGTGCACACTGAACTGTTAGAATGAGTGTGCCCACATGGAGGTGTGCACACTGAACTGTTAGAATGAGTGTGCCCACATGGAGTTGTGCACACTGAACTGTTAGAATGACTGTGTCCACATGGAGGTGTGCACACTGAAATGTTAGAATGAGTGTGTCCACATGGAGGTGTGCACACTGAACTGTTAGAATGAGTGTGCCCACATGGAGCTGTGCACACTGAACTGTTAGAATATGTCCACATGGAGGTGTGCACACTGTATTGTTAGAATGAGTGTATCCACATGGAGGTGTGCACACTGAACTGTTAGAATGAGTGTGCCCACATGGAGGTGGTCACACTGAACTGTTAGAATGAGTGTGCCCACATGGAGGTGTGCACACTGAACTGTTAGAATGAGTGTGCCCACATGGAGGTGTGCACACTGAACTGTTAGAATGAGTGTGTCCCTGTGGGGTGTGCACACTGAACTCTTAGAATGAGTGTGCTCACATGGAGGTGTGCACACTGAACTGTTAGAATGAGTGTGTCCACATGGAGGTGTGCACACTGAACTGTTAGAATGAGTGTGCCCACATGGAGGTGTGCACACTGAACTGTTAGAATGAGTGTGTCCACATGGAGGTGTGCACACTGAACTGTTAGAATGTGTCCACATGGAGGTGTGCACACTGAACTGTTAGAATGATTGTGTCCACATGGAGGTGTGCACACTGAACTGTTAAAATGTCTGTGCCCACATGGAGGTGTCCACACTGAACTGTTAGAATGAGTGTGTCCACATGGAGGTGTGCACACCGAAGAGTTAGAATTTTTCTTCATGGAGGTGTGCACAGTGAACTGTTAGAATGAGTGTGTCCACATGGAGGTGTGCACAATGAACTGATAGAATGACTCTGTCCACATGGAGATGTGCACACTGAACTGTTAGAATGAGTGTGTCCACATGGAGGTGTGCACACTGAACTGTTAGAATGAGTGTTTCCACATGGAGGTGTGCACACTGAATTGTTAGAATGAGTGTGTCCACATGGATGTGTGCACACTGAACTGTTAGATTGACTGTGTCCCTGTGGAGGTGTGCACACTGAAATGTTAGAATGAGTGTGTCCACCTGGAGTTGTGCACACTGAAGTGTTAGAATTTGTCCACATGGAGGTATGCACACTGAACTGTTAGAATGAGTGTGTCCACATGGAGGTGTGCACACTGAACTGTTAGAATGAGTGTATCCCTGTGGAGGTGTGCACACTGTACTGTTAGAATGAGTGTGCCCACATGGAGGTGTGCACACTGAACTGTTAGAATGAGTGTGTCCACATGGAGGTGTGCACACTGAACTGTTAGAATGAGTGTGTCCACATGGAGGTGTGCACACTGAACTGTTGGAATGAGTGTGCCCACATGGAGGTGTGCAAACTGTTCTGGTAGAATGAGTATGTCCACAAAGAGGTGTGCACACTGAACTGTTAGAATGAGTGTGCCCACATGGAGGTGTGCACACTGAACTGTTAGAATGTGTGTCCACATGGAAGTGTGCACACTGAACTGTTAGAATGAGTGTGTCCACATGGAGGTGTGCACACTGAACTGTTAGAATGAGTGTGTCCACATGGAGGTGTGCACACTGAACTGTTAGAATGAGTGTGTCCACATGGAGGTGTGCACACTGAACTGTTAGAATGAGGGTTTCCCTGTGGAGGTGTGCACACTGATCTGTTAGAATGAGTGTGCCCACATGGAGGTGTGCACACTGAACTGTTAGAATGAGTGTGTCCACATGGAAGTGTGCACACTGAACTGTTAGAATGAGTGTGTCCACATGGAGGTGTGCACACTGAACTGTTAGAATGAGTGTGTCCACATGGAGGTGTGCACACTTAACTGTTAGAATGAGTGTGTCCACATGGAGGTGTGCACACTGAACTGTTAGAATGAGTGTTTCCCTGTGGAGGTGTGCACACTGAACTGTTAGAATGAGTGTGCCCACATGGAGGTGTGCACACTGAACTGTTAGAATGAGTGTGCCCAGATGGAGGTGTGCACACTGAACTGTTAGAATGAGTGTGTCCACATGGAGGTGTGCACACTGAACGGTTAGAATGAGTGTGCCCACATGGAGGTGTGCACACTGAACTGTTAGAATGAGTGTGCCCACATGGAGGTGTGCACACTGAACAGTTAGAATTAGTGTATCCCTCTGGAGGTGTGCACACTGAACTGTTAGAATGAGTGTGCCCACATGGAATTGTGCACACTGAACTGTTAGAATGACTGTGTCCACATGGAGGTGTGCACACTGAACTGTTAGAATGAGTGTGTCCACATGGAGTTGTGCACAGTGAACTGTTAGAATGACTGTGTCCACATGGAGGTGTGCACAGGGAACTGTTAGAATGAGTGTGTCCACATGGAGGTGTGCACACTGAACTGTTAGAATGAGTGTGCCCACATGGAGTTGTGCACACTGAACTGTTAGAATGTGTGTCCATATGGAAGTGTGCACACTGAACTGTTAGAATGAGTGTGTCCACATGGAGGTGTGCACACTGAACTGTTAGAATGAGTGTGTCCACATGGAGGTGTGCACAGTGAACTGTTAGAATGATTATGTCCACATGGAGGTGTGCACACTGAACTGTTAGAATGAGTGTTTCCCTGTGGAGGTGTGCACACTGAACTGTTAGAATGAGTGTGCCCACCTGGAGGTGTGCACACTGAACTGTTAGAATGAGTGTGTCCCCATGGAAGTGTGCACACTGAACTGTTAGAATGAGTGTGTCCACATGGAGGTGTGCACACTGAACTGTTAGAATGAGTGTGTCCACATGGAGGTGTGCACACTTAACTGTTAGAATGAGTGTGTCCACATGGAGGTGTGCACACTGAACTGTTAGAATGAGTGTTTCCTGTGGAGGTGTGCACACTGAACTGTTAGAATGAGTGTGCCCACATGGAGGTGTGCACACTGAACTGTTAGAATGAGTGTGCCCAGATGGAGGTGTGCACACTGAACTGTTAGAATGAGTGTGTCCACATGGAGGTGTGCACACTGAACTGTTAGAATGAGTGTGCCCACATGGAGGTGTGCACACTGAACTGTTAGAATGAGTGTGCCCATATGGAGGTGTGCACACTGAACTGTTAGAATGTGTGTCCACATGGAAGTGTGCACACTGAACTGTTAGAATGAGTGTGCCCACATGGAGGTGTGCACACTGAACTGTTAGAATGAGTGTGTCCACATGGAGGTGTGCACACTGAACTGTTAGAATGAGTGTTTCCCTGTGGAGGTGTGCACACTGAACTGTTAGAATGAGTGTGCCCACATGGAGGTGTGCACACTGAACTGTTAGAATGACTGTGTCCACATGGAGGTGTGCACACTGAAATGTTAGAATGAGTGTGTCCCTGTGGAGGTGTGCACACTGAACTGTTAGAATTAGTGTGTCCCTGTGGAGGTGTGCACACTGAACTGTTAGAATGAGTGTGTACACATGGAGGTGTCCACACTGAACTGTTAGAATGAGTGTGTCCACATGGAGTTGTGCACACTGAACTGTTAGAATGAGTGTGTCCACATGGAGGTGTGCACACTGAATTTTTAGAATGCGTGTGCCCACATGGAGGTGTGCACACTGAATTGTTAGAATATGTCCACATGGAGGTGTGCACACTGAACTGTTAGAATGAGGGTGTCCACATGGAGGTGTGCACACTGAACTGTTAGAATGAGTGTGTCCACAATGAGGGGTGCACACTGAACTGTGAGAATGAGTATGCCCTCATGGAGGTGTGCACACTGAACTGTTAGAATGATTGTGTCCACATGGAGGTGTACACACTGAACTGTTAGAATGAGTGTGTCCCTGTGGAGGTGTGTACACTGAAATGTTAGAATGAGTGTGTCTACATGGAGGTGTGCACACCGAAGTGTTATAATATGTCCACATGGAGGTGTGCACACTGAACTGTTAGAATGAGTGTATCCCTGTGGAGGTGTGCACACTGAACTGTTAGAATGAGTGTGTCCACATGGAGGTGTGCACACTTAACTGTTAGAATGAGTGTGTCCACATGGAGGTGTGCACACTGAACTGTTAGAATGAGTGTTTCCCTGTGGAGGTGTGCACACTGAACTGTTAGATTGAGTGTGCCCACATGGAGGTGTGCACACTGAACTGTTAGAATGAGTGTGCCCAGATGGTAGTGTGCACACTGAACTGTTAGAATGAGTGTGTCCACATGGAGGTGTGCACACTGAACTGTTAGAATGAGTGTGCCCACATGGAGGTGTGCACACTGAACTGTTAGAATGAGTGTGCCCACATGGAGGTGTGCACACTGAACTGTTAGAATTAGTGTATCCCTCTGGAGGTGTACACACTGAACTGTTAGAATGAGTGTGCCCACATGGAATTGTGCACACTGAACTGTTAGAATGACTGTGTCCACATGGAGGTGTGCACACTGAACTGTTAGAATGAGTGTGCCCACATGGAGGTGTGCACACTGAACTGTTAGAATGAGTGTGTGCACATGGAGGTGTACACACTGAACTGTTAGAATGAGTGTATCCCTGTGGAGATGTGCACACTAAACTGTTAGAATGAGTGTGTCAACATGGAGGTGTGCACACTGAACTGTTAGAATGAGTGTGCCCACATGGAGGTGTGCACACTGAACTGTTAGAATGAGTGTGCCCACATGGAGGTGTGCACACTGAACTGTTAGAATATGTCCACATGAAGGTGTGCACACTGTATTGTTAGAATGAGTGTATCCACATGGAGGTGTGCACACTGAACTGTTAGAATGAGTGTGCCCACATGGAGGTGTGCACACTGAACTGTTAGAATGAGTGTGCCCACATGAAGGTGTGCACACTGAACTGTTAGAATGAGTGTGCCCACATGGAGGTGTGCACACTGAACTGTTAGAATTAGAGTGTCCCTGTGGGGGTGTGCACACTGAACTGTTAGAATGAGTGTGCTCACATGGAGGTGTGCACACTGAACTGTTAGAATGAGTGTGTCCACATGGAGTTGTGCACACTGAACTGTTAGAATGAGTGTGTCCACATGGAGGTGTGCACACTGAACTGTTAGAATGTGTCCACATGGAGGTGTGCACACTGAACTGTTAGAATGATTGTGTCCACATGGAGGTGTGCACACTGAACTGTTAAATTGTCTGTGCCCACATGGAGGTGTCCACACTGAACTGTTAGAATGAGTGTGTCCACATGGAGTTTTGCACACCGAAGAGTTAGAATTTTTCTTCATGGAGGTGTGCACACTGAACTGTTAGAATGAGTGTGTCCACATGGAGGTGTGCACAATGAACTGATAGAATGACTCTGTCCACATGGAGATGTGCACACTGAACTGTTAGAATGAGTGTGTCCACATGGAGGTGTGCACACTGAACTGTTAGAATGAGTGTTTCCACATGGAGGTGTGCACACTGAATTGTTAGAATGAGTGTGTCCACATGGATGTGTGCACACTGAACTGTTAGATTGACTGTGTCCCTGTGGAGGTGTGCACACTGAAATGTTAGAATGAGTGTGTCCACCTGGAGTTGTGCACACTGAAGTGTTAGAATTTGTCCACATGGAGGTGGGCACACTGAACTGTTACAATGAGTGTGTCCACATGGAGGTGTGCACACTGAACTGTTAGAATGAGTGTTTCCCTGTGGAGGTGTGCACACTGAACTGTTAGAATGAGTGTGCTTACATGGAGGTGTGCACACTGAACTGTTAGAATGAGTGTGTCCACATGGAGGTGTGCACACTGAACTGTTAGAATGAGTGTGTCCACATGGAGGTGTGCACACTGAACTGTTAGAATGAGTGTTTCCCTGTGGAGGTGTGCACACTGAACTGTTAGAATGAGTGTGCCCACATGGAGGTGTGCACACTGAACTGTTAGAATGAGTGTGCCCACATGGAGGTGTGCACACTGAACTGTTAGAATGAGTGTGCCCACATGGAAGTGTGCACACTGAACTGTTAGAATGAGTGTGCCCACATGGAGGTGTGCACACTGAACTGTTAGAATGAGTGTGCCCACATGGAGGTGTGCACACTGAACTGTTAGAATGAGGGTTTCCCTGTGGAGGTGTGCACACTGATCTGTTAGAATGAGTGTGCCCACATGGAGGTGTGCACACTGAACTGTTAGAATGAGTGTGTCCACATGGAATTGTGCACACTGAACTGTTAGAATGAGTGTGTCCACATGGAGGTGTGCACACTGAACTGTTAGAATGAGTGTGTCCACATGGAGGTGTGCACACTTAACTGTTAGAATGAGTGTGTCCACATGGAGGTGTGCACACTGAACTGTTAGAATGAGTGTTTCCCTGTGGAGGTGTGCACACTGAACTGTTAGAATGAGTGTGCCCACATGGAGGTGTGCACACTGAACTGTTCGAATGAGTGTGCCCAGATGGAGGTGTGCACACTGAACTGTTAGAATGAGTGTGTACACATGGAGGTGTGCACACTGAACGGTTAGAATGAGTGTGCCCACATGGAGGTGTGCACACTGAACTGTTAGAATGAGTGTGCCCACATGGAGGTGTGCACACTGAACTGTTAGAATTAGTGTATCCCTCTGGAGGTGTGCACACTGAACTGTTAGAATGAGTGTGCCCACATGGAATTTTGCACACTGAACTGTTAGAATGACTGTGTCCACATGGAGGTGTGCACACTGAACTGTTAGAATGAGTGTGCCCACATGGAGTTGTGCACAGTGAACTGTTAGAATGACTGTGTCCACATGGAGGTGTGCACAGGGAACTGTTAGAATGAGTGTGTCCACATGGAGGTGTGCACACTGAACTGTTAGAATGAGTGTGCCCACATGGAGGTGTGCACACTGAACTGTTAGAATGTGTGTCCATATGGAAGTGTGCACACTGAACTGTTAGAATGAGTGTGTCCACATGGAGGTGTGCACACTGAACTGTTAGAATGAGTGTGTCCACATGGAGGTGTGCACAGTGAACTGTTAGAATGATTATGTCCACATGGAGGTGTGCACACTGAACTGTTAGAATGAGTGTTTCCCTGTGGAGGTGTGCACACTGAACTGTTAGAATGAGTGTGCCCACCTGGAGGTGTGCACACTGAACTGTTAGAATGAGTGTGTCCCCATGGAAGTGTGCACACTGAACTGTTAGAATGAGTGTGTCCACATGGAGGTGTGCACACTGAACTGTTAGAATGAGTGTGTCCACATGGAGGTGTGCACACTTAACTGTTAGAATGAGTGTGTCCACATGGAGGTGTGCACACTGAACTGTTAGAATGAGTGTTTCCTGTGGAGGTGTGCACACTGAACTGTTAGAATGAGTGTGCCCACATGGAGGTGTGCACACTGAACTGTTAGAATGAGTGTGCCCAGATGGAGGTGTGCACACTGAACTGTTAGAATGAGTGTGTCCACATGGAGGTGTGCACACTGAACTGTTAGAATGAGTGTGCCCACATGGAGGTGTGCACACTGAACTGTTAGAATGAGTGTGCCCACATGGAGGTGTGCACACTGAACTGTTAGAATTAGTGTATCCCTCTGGAGGTGTACACACTGAACTGTTAGAATGAGTGTGCCCACATGGAATTGTGCACACTGAACTGTTAGAATGACTGTGTCCACATGGAGGTGTGCACACTGAACTGTTAGAATGAGTGTGCCCACATGGAGGTGTGCACACTGAACTGTTAGAATGAGTGTGTGCACATGGAGGTGTACACACTGAACTGTTAGAATGAGTGTATCCCTGTGGAGATGTGCACACTAAACTGTTAGAATGAGTGTGTCAACATGGAGGTGTGCACACTGAACTGTTAGAATGAGTGTGCCCACATGGAGGTGTGCACACTGAACTGTTAGAATGAGTGTGCCCACATGGAGGTGTGCACACTGAACTGTTAGAATATGTCCACATGAAGGTGTGCACACTGTATTGTTAGAATGAGTGTATCCACATGGAGGTGTGCACACTGAACTGTTAGAATGAGTGTGCCCACATGGAGGTGTGCACACTGAACTGTTAGAATGAGTGTGCCCACATGAAGGTGTGCACACTGAACTGTTAGAATGAGTGTGCCCACATGGAGGTGTGCACACTGAACTGTTAGAATTAGAGTGTCCCTGTGGGGGTGTGCACACTGAACTGTTAGAATGAGTGTGCTCACATGGAGGTGTGCACACTGAACTGTTAGAATGAGTGTGTCCACATGGAGTTGTGCACACTGAACTGTTAGAATGAGTGTGTCCACATGGAGGTGTGCACACTGAACTGTTAGAATGTGTCCACATGGAGGTGTGCACACTGAACTGTTAGAATGATTGTGTCCACATGGAGGTGTGCACACTGAACTGTTAAATTGTCTGTGCCCACATGGAGGTGTCCACACTGAACTGTTAGAATGAGTGTGTCCACATGGAGTTTTGCACACCGAAGAGTTAGAATTTTTCTTCATGGAGGTGTGCACACTGAACTGTTAGAATGAGTGTGTCCACATGGAGGTGTGCACAATGAACTGATAGAATGACTCTGTCCACATGGAGATGTGCACACTGAACTGTTAGAATGAGTGTGTCCACATGGAGGTGTGCACACTGAACTGTTAGAATGAGTGTTTCCACATGGAGGTGTGCACACTGAATTGTTAGAATGAGTGTGTCCACATGGATGTGTGCACACTGAACTGTTAGATTGACTGTGTCCCTGTGGAGGTGTGCACACTGAAATGTTAGAATGAGTGTGTCCACCTGGAGTTGTGCACACTGAAGTGTTAGAATTTGTCCACATGGAGGTGGGCACACTGAACTGTTACAATGAGTGTGTCCACATGGAGGTGTGCACACTGAACTGTTAGAATGAGTGTTTCCCTGTGGAGGTGTGCACACTGAACTGTTAGAATGAGTGTGCTTACATGGAGGTGTGCACACTGAACTGTTAGAATGAGTGTGTCCACATGGAAGTGTGCACACTGAACTGTTAGAATGAGTGTGTCCACATGGAGGTGTGCACACTGAACTGTTAGAATGAGTGTTTCCCTGTGGAGGTGTGCACACTGAACTGTTAGAATGAGTGTGCCCACATGGAGGTGTGCACACTGAACTGTTAGAATGAGTGTGCCCACATGGAGGTGTGCACACTGAACTGTTAGAATGAGTGTGCCCACATGGAGGTGTGCACACTGAACTGTTAGAATGAGTGTGCCCACATGGAGGTGTGCACACTGAACTGTTAGAATGAGTGTGCCCACATGGAGGTGTGCACACTGAACTGTTAGAATTAGTGTATCCCTGTGGAGGTGTGCACACTGAACTGTTAGAATGAGTGTGCCCACATGGAATTGTGCACACTGAACTGTTAGAATGACTGTGTCCACATGGAGGTGTGCACACTGAACTGTTAGAATGAGTGTGCCCACATGGAGTTGTGAACACTGAACTGTTAGAATGACTGTGTCCACATGGAGGTGTGCACACTGAACTGTTAGAATGAGTGTGTCCACATGGAGGTGTGCACACTGAACTGTTAGAATGAGTGTATCCCTATGGAGATGTGCACACTGAACTGTTAGAATGAGTGTGTCCACATGGAGATGTGCACACTGAACTGTTAGAATAGTGTGCCCACATGGAGGTGTGCACACTGAACTGTTACAATGAGTGTGTCCACATGGAGGTGTGCACACTGAACTGTTAGAATGTGTCCACATGGAGGTGTGCACACTGAACTGTTAGAATGATTGTGTCCACATGGAGGTGTGCACACTAAACTGTTTAAATGTCTGTGCCCACATGGAGGTGTCCACACTGAACTGTTAGAATGAGTGTTTCCACATGGAGGTGTGCACACTGAATTGTTAGAATGAGTGTGTCCACATGGAAGTGTGCACACTGAACTGTTAGATTGACTGTGTCCCTGTGGAGGTGTGCACACTGAAATGTTAGAATGAGTGTGTCCACCTGGAGGTGTGCACACTGAAGTGTTAGAATTTTTCTTCATGGAGGTGTGCACACTGAACTGTTAGAATGAGTGTGTCCACATGGAGGTGTGCACAATGAACTGATAGAATGAGTCTGTCCACATGGAGATGTGCACACTGAACTGTTAGAATGAGTGTGTCCACATGGAGGTGTGCACACTGAACTGTTAGAATGAGTGTTTCCACATGGAGGTGTGCACACTGAATTGTTAGAATGAGTGTGTCCACATGGATGTGTGCACACTGAACTGTTAGATTGACTGTGTCCCTGTGGAGGTGTGTACACTGAAATGTTAGAATGAGTGTGTCCACCTGGAGGTGTGCACACTGAAGTATTAGAATTTGTACACATGGAGGTGTGCACACTGAACTGTTAGAATGAGTGTGTCCACATGGAGGTGTGCACACTGAACTGTTAGAATGAGTGTATCCCTGTGGAGGTGTGCACACTGTATTGTTAGAATGAGTGTGTCCACATGGAGGTGTGCACACTGAACTGTTAGAATGAGTGTGTCCACATGGAGGTGTGCACACTGAACTGTTAGAATGAGTGTGTCCACATGGAAGTGTGCACACTGAACTGTTGGATTGAGTGTGCCCACATGGAGGTGTGCAAACTGTTCTGGTAGAATGAGTATGCCCACATGGAGGTGTGCACACTGAACTGTTAGAATGAGTGTGCCCACATGGAGGTGTGCACACTGAACTGTTAGAATTAGTGTATCCCTGTGGAGGTGTGCACACTGAACTGTTAGAATGAGTGTGCCCACATGGAATTGTGCACACTGAACTGTTAGAATGACTGTGTCCACATGGAGGTGTGCACACTGAACTGTTAGAATGAGTGTGCCCACATGGAGTTGTGCACACTGAACTGTTAGAATGACTGTGTCCACATGGAGGTGTGCACACTGAACTGTTAGAATGACTGTGTCCACATGGAGGTGTGCACACTGAACTGTTAGAATGAGTGTGTCCCTGTGGAGGTGTACACACTGAACTGTTAGAATGAGTGTGTCCACATGGAGGTGTGCACACTGAACTGTTAGAATGTGTGTGTCCACATGGAGGTGTGCACACTGAACTGTTAGAATGAGTGTGCCCACATGGAGGTGTGCACACTGAACTGTTAGAATGAGTGTGTCCACATGGAGGTGTGCACACTGAATTGTTAGAATGAGTGTGTCCACATGGAGGTGTGCACACTGAGATGTTAGAATGAGTTTATCCCTGTGGGGGTGTGCACACTGAACTGTTAGAATGAGTGTGTCCACATGGAAGTGTGCACACTGAACTGTTAGAATGAGTGTGTCCACATGGAGGTGTGCACACTGAACTGTTAGAATGAGTGTGTCCACATGGATGTGTGCACACTGAACTGTTAGAATGAGTGTGCCCACATGGAGGTGTGCACACTGAACTGTTAGAATGAGTATGCCCACATGGAGGTGTGCACACTGAACTGTTAGAATGAGTGTGCTCACATGGAGGTGTGCACACTGAACTGTTAGAATGTGTGTGTCCCTGTGGAGGTGTGCACACTGAAATGTTGGAATGATTATGTCCACATGGAAGTGTGCACACTGAACTGTTAGAATGAGTGTGTCCACATGGAGGTGTGCACACTGAACTGATAGAATGAGTGTGTCCCTGTGGAGGTGTGCACACTGAACTGTTAGAATGATTATGTCCACATGGAGGTGTGCACACTGAAATGTTAGAATGAGTGTATCCCTGTGGAGGTGTGCACACTGAACTGTTAGAATGTGTCCACATGGAGGTGTGCACACTGAACTGTTAGAATGATTGTGTCCACATGGAGGTGTGCACACTGAACTGTTAAAATGACTGTGCCCACATGGAGGTGTGCACACTGAACTGTTACAATGATTGTGTCCACATGAGGGTGTGCACACTGAACTGTTCGAATGAGTTTGTCCCTGTGGAGGTGTGCACACTGAACTGTTAGAATGATTATGTCCACATGGAGGTGTGCACACTGAACTGTTAGAACGAGAGTGCCCACATGGAGGTGTGTACACTGAACTGTTAGATTGAGTGTGTCCACATGGAGGTGTGCACACTGAACTGTTAGAGTGAGTGTGTCCACATGGAGGTGTGCACACTGAACTGTTAGAATGAGTGTGCCCACATGGAGGTGTGCACACTGTTCTGTTAGAATGAGTATGCCCACATGGAGGTGTGCACACTGAACTGTTAGAATGAGTGTGCCCACATGGAGGTGTGCACACTGAACTGTTAGAATGAGTGTGTCCACATGGAGATGTGCACACTGAACTGTTAGAATGAGTGTGTCCACATGGAGGTGTGCACACTGAACTGTTAGAATGAGTGTGCCCACATGGAGGTGTGCACATGAACTTTTAGAATGAGTGTGTCCACATGGAGGTGTGCACACTGAACTGTTAGAATGAGTGTGCCCACATGGAGGTGTGCACACTGAACTGTGAGAATGAGTGTGCCCACATGGAGGTGTCCACACTGAACTGTCAGAATGAGTGTGTCCACATGGAGTTGTGCACACTGAACTGTTAGAATGAGTGTGTCCACATGGAGGTGTGCACACTGAATTTTTAGAATGCGTGTGCCCACATGGAGGTGTGCACACTGAATTGTTAGAATATGTCCACATGGAGGTGTGCACACTGTATTGTTAGAATGAGTGTATCCACATGGAGGTGTGCACACTGAACTGTTAGAATGAGTGTGCCCACATGGAGGTGTGTACACTGAACTGTTAGATTGAGTGTGTCCACATGGAGGTGTGCACACTGAAATGTTAGAGTGAGTGTGTCCACATGGAGGTGTGCACACTGAACTGTTAGAATGAGTGTGCCCACATGGAGGTGAGCACACTGTTCTGTTAGAATGAGTATGCCCACATGGAGGTGTGCACACTGAACTGTTAGAATGAGAGTGCCCACATGGAGGTGTGCACACTGAACTGTTAGAATGAGTGTGTCCACATGAAGATGTGCACACTGAACTGTTAGAATGAGTGTGTCCACATGGAGGTGTGCACACTGAACTGTTAGAAT
Source organism: Peromyscus eremicus (assembly GCF_949786415.1). Taxonomy (NCBI): domain Eukaryota; kingdom Metazoa; phylum Chordata; class Mammalia; order Rodentia; family Cricetidae; genus Peromyscus; species Peromyscus eremicus. The sequence goes on along the minus strand of NW_026734566.1, from coordinate 93,566 downwards.
GACGGTGTCCACATGGAGGTGTGCACATGATCTGTTAGAATGACTGTGCCCACATGGAGGTGTGCACACTGAACTGTTAGAATGAGTATGTCCCTGTGGAGCTGTGAACACTGAACTGTTAGAATGACTGTGTCCACATGGAGGTGTGCACACTGAACTGTTAGAATGAGTGTGTCCCTGTGGAGGTGTGCACACCGAACTGTTAGAATGAGTGTGTCCACATGGAGGTGTGCACACTGAACTGTTAGAATGAGAGTGTCCACATGGAGGTGTGCACACTGAACTGTTAGAATGAGTGTGTCCAAATGGAGGTGTGCACACTGAACTGTTAGAATGAGTGTGTCCACATGGAGGTGTGCACACTGAACTGTTAGAATTTGTCCACATGGAGGTGTGCACATTGAACTGTTGGAATGAGTGTGCCTACATGGAGTTTTGCATACTGAACTGTTAGAATGACTGTGTCCATATGGAGGTGTGCACACTGAACTGTTAGAATGAGTGTGTCCACATGGAGGAGTGCACACTGAACTGTTAGAATGAGTGTGCCCACATGGAGGTTGCACACTGAACTGTTAGAATGAGTGTGCCCACATGGAGGTGTGCACACTGAACTGTTAAAATGAGTGTGTCCACATGGAAGTGTGCACACTGAACTGTTAGAATGAGTGTGCCCACATGGAGGTGTGCACACTGAACTGTTAGAATGATTGTGCCCACATGGAGGTGTGCACAATGAACTGTTAGAATGAGTGTGTCCACATGGAGTTGTGCACACTGAACTTTTAGAATGAGTGTGTCCACATGGAGGTGTGCACACTGAACTGTTAGAATGAGTGTGCCCACATGGAGGTGTGCACACTGTTCTGTTAGAATGAGTATGCCCACATGGAGGTGTGCACACTGAACTGTTAGAATGAGAGTGCCCACATGGAGGTGTGCACACTGAACTGTTAGAATGAGTGTGTCCACATGGAGATGTGCACACTGAACTGTTAGAATGACGGTGTCCACATGGAGGTGTGCACATGAACTGTTAGAATGACTGTGCCCACATGGAGGTGTGCACACTGAACTGTTAGAATGAGTGTGCCCACATGGAGCTGTGCACACTGAACTGTTAGAATGAGTGTGTACACATGGAGGTGTCCACACTGAACTGTTAGAATGTGTGTGTCCACATGGGGGTGTGCACACTGAACTGTTAGAATGAGTGTGCCCACATGGAGGTGTGCACACTAAACTGTTAGAATGAGTGTGTCCACATGGAGGTGTGCACACTGAACTGTTAGAATGAGTGTGCCCACATGGAGTTGTGTACACTGAACTGTTAGAATGATTGTGTCCACATGGAGGTGTGCACACTGAACTGTTAGAATGAGTGTGTCCCTGTGGAGGTGTGCACACTGAACTGTTAGAATGAGTGTGTCCCTGTGGAGGTGTGCACACTGAACTGTTAGAATGAGTGTGTCCACATGGAGGTGTGCACACTGAACTGTTAGAATGAGAGTGTCCACATGGAGGTGTGCACACTGAACTGTTAGAATGAGTGTGTCCAAATGGAGGTGTGCACACTGAACTGTTAGAATGAGTGTGTCCACATGGAGGTGTGCACACTGAACTGTTAGAATTTGTCCACATGGAGGTGTGCACATTGAACTGTTGGAATGAGTGTGCCTACATGGAGTTGTGCACACTGAACTGTTAGAATGACTGTGTCCATATGGAGGTGTGCACACTGAACTGTTAGAATGAGTGTGTCCACATGGAGGAGTGCACACTGAACTGTTAGAATGAGTGTGCCCACATGGAGGTTGCACACTGAACTGTTAGAATGAGTGTGCCCACATGGAGGTGTGCACACTGAACTGTTCAAATGAGTGTGTCCACATGGAAGTGTGCACACTGAACTGTTAGAATGAGTGTGCCCACATGGAGGTGTGCACACTGAACTGTTAGAATGATTGTGCCCACATGGAGGTGTGCACAATGAACTGTTAGAATGAGTGTGTCCACATGGAGTTGTGCACACTGAACTTTTAGAATGAGTGTGTCCACATGGAGGTGTGCACACTGAACTGTTAGAATGACTGTGTCCACATGGAGGTGTGCACACTGAACTGTTAGAATGAGTGTGTCCACATGGAGGTGTGCACACTGAACTGTTAGAATTTGTCCACATGGAGGTGTGCACATTGAACTGTTGGAATGAGTGTGCCTACATGGAGTTGTGCACACTGAACTGTTAGAATGACTGTGTCCATATGGAGGTGTGCACACTGAACTGTTAGAATGAGTGTGTCCACATGGAGGAGTGCACACTGAACTGTTAGAATGAGTGTGCCCACATGGAGGTTGCACACTGAACTGTTAGAATGAGTGTGCCCACATGGAGGTGTGCACACTGAACTGTTCAAATGAGTGTGTCCACATGGAAGTGTGCACACTGAACTGTTAGAATGAGTGTGCCCACATGGAGGTGTGCACACTGAACTGTTAGAATGATTGTGCCCACATGGAGGTGTGCACAATGAACTGTTAGAATGAGTGTGTCCACATGGAGTTGTGCACACTGAACTTTTAGAATGAGTGTGTCCACATGGAGGTGTGCACACTGAACTGTTAGAATGACTGTGTCCACATGGAGGTGTGCACACTGAACTGTTAGAATGAGTGTGTCCACATGGAGGTGTGCACACTGAACTGTTAGAATGAGTTTATCCCTGTGGAGATGTGCACACTGAACTGTTAGAATGAGTGTGTCCACATGGAGGTGTGCACACTGAACTGTTAGAATGAGTGTGTCCACATGGAGGTGTGCACACTGAACTGTTAGAATGAGTGTGTCCACATGGAGGTGTGCACACTGAACTGTTAGAATGACTGTGTCCACATGGAGGTGTGCACATGAACTGTTAGAATGACTGTGCCCACATGGAGGTGTGCACACTGAACTGTTAGAATGAGTGTGTCCCTGTGGAGGTGTGCACACTGAACTGTTAGAATGAGTGTGTACACATGGAGGTGTCCACACTGAACTGTTAGAATGTGTGTGTCCACATGGGGGTGTGCACACTGAACTGTTAGAATGATTGTGTCCACATGAGGGTGTGCACACTGAACTGTTAGAATGAGTGTGTCCACATGGAGGTGTGCACACTGAACTGTTAGAATGAGTGTGCCCACATGGAGTTGTGTACACTGAACTGTTAGAATGAGTGTGCCCACATGGAGGTGTGCACACTGAACTGTTAGAATGAGTGTGTCCACATGGAGGTGTGCACACTGAACTGTTAGAATGAGTGTGTCCCTGCGGAGGTGTTCACACTGAACTGTTAGAATGAGTATGCCCTCATGGAGGTGTGCACATGAACTGTTAGAATGACTGTGCCCACATGGAGGTGTGCACACTGAACTGTTAGAATGAGTGTGTCCACATGGAGGTGTGCACACTGAACTGATAGAATGAGTGTGTCCACATGGAGGTGTACACACTGAACTGTTAGAATGAGTGTGCCCACATGGAGTTGTGCACACTGAACTGTTAGAATGAGTGTGTCCACATGCAGGTGTGCACACTGAACTGTTAGAATGAGTATGTCCCTGTGGAGCTGTGCACACCTAACTGTTAGAATGAGTGTGTACACATGGAGGTGTCCACACTGAACTGTTAGAATGTGTGTGTCCACATGGGGGTGTGCACACTGAACTGTTAGAATGAGTGTGCCCACATGGAGGTGTGCACACTAAACTGTTAGAATAGTGTGTCCACATGGAGGTGTGCACACTGAACTGTTAAAATGAGTGTGCCCATATGGAGTTGTGTACACTGAACTGTTAGAATGATTGTGTCCACATGGAGGTGTGCACACTGAACTGTTAGAATGACTGTGTCCACATGGAGGTGTGCACACTGAACTGTTAGAATGAGTGTGTCCCTGTGGAGTTGTGCACACTGAACTGTTAGAATGAGTGTGTCCACATGGAGGTGTGCACACTGAACTGTTAGAATGAGAGTGTCCACATGGAGGTGTGCACACTGAACTGTTAGAATGAGTGTGTCCAAATGGAGGTGTGCACACTGAACTGTTAGAATGAGTGTGTCCACATGGAGGTGTGCACACTGAACTGTTAGAATTTGTCCACATGGAGGTGTGCACATTGAACTGTTGGAATGAGTGTGCCTACATGGAGTTGTGAACACTGAACTGTTAGAATGACTGTGTCCATATGGAGGTGTGCACACTGAACTGTTAGAATGAGTGTGTCCACATGGAGGAGTGCACACTGAACTGTTAGAATGAGTGTGCCCACATGGAGGTTGCACACTGAACTGTTAGAATGAGTGTGCCCACATGGAGGTGTGCACACTGAACTGTTAAAATGAGTGTGTCCACATGGAAGTGTGCACACTGAACTGTTAGAATGAGTGTGCCCACATGGAGGTGTGCACACTGAACTGTTAGAATGATTGTGCCCACATGGAGGTGTGCACAATGAACTGTTAGAATGAGTGTGTCCACATGGAGTTGTGCACACTGAACTTTTAGAATGAGTGTGTCCACATGGAGGTGTGCACACTGAACTGTTAGAATGACTGTGTCCACATGGAGGTGTGCACACTGAACTGTTAGAATGAGTGTGTCCACATGGAGGTGTGCACACTGAACTGTTAGAATGAGTGTATCCCTGTGGAGATGTGCACACTGAACTGTTAGAATGAGTGTGTCCACATGGAGGTGTGCACACTGAATTTTTAGAATGCGTGTGCCCACATGGAGGTGTGCACACTGAATTGTTAGAATATGTCCACATGGAGGTGTGCACACTGTATTGTTAGAATGAGTGTATCCACATGGAGGAGTGCACACTGAACTGTTAGAATGAGTGTGCCCACATGGAGGTGTGTACACTGAACTGTTAGATTGAGTGTGTCCACATGGAGGTGTGCACACTTAACTGTTAGAGTGAGTGTGTCCACATGGAGGTGTGCACACTGAACTGTTAGAATGAGTGTGCTCACATGGAGGTGTGCACACTGAACTGTTAGAATGTGTGTGTCCCTGTGGAGGTGTGCACACTGAAATGTTGGAATGATTATGTCCACATGGAAGTGTGCACACTGAACTGTTAGAATGAGTGTGTCCACATGGAGGTGTGCACACTGAACTGATAGAATGAGTGTGTCCCTGTGGAGGTGTGCACACTGAACTGTTAGAATGATTATGTCCACATGGAGGTGTGCACACTGAAATGTTAGAATGAGTGTATCCCTGTGGAGGTGTGCACACTGAACTGTTAGAATGTGTCCACATGGAGGTGTGCACACTGAACTGTTAGAATGATTGTGTCCACATGGAGGTGTGCACACTGAACTGTTAAAATGACTGTGCCCACATGGAGGTGTGCACACTGAACTGTTACAATGATTGTGTCCACATGAGGGTGTGCACACTGAACTGTTCGAATGAGTTTGTCCCTGTGGAGGTGTGCACACTGAACTGTTAGAATGATTATGTCCACATGGAGGTGTGCACACTGAACTGTTAGAACGAGTGTGCCCACATGGAGGTGTGTACACTGAACTGTTAGATTGAGTGTGTCCACATGGAGGTGTGCACACTGAACTGTTAGAGTGAGTGTGTCCACATGGAGGTGTGCACACTGAACTGTTAGAATGAGTGTGCCCACATGGAGGTGTGCACACTGTTCTGTTAGAATGAGTATGCCCACATGGAGGTGTGCACACTGAACTGTTAGAATGAGTGTGCCCACATGGAGGTGTGCACACTGAACTGTTAGAATGAGTGTGTCCACATGGAGATGTGCACACTGAACTGTTAGAATGAGTGTGTCCACATGGAGGTGTGCACACTGAACTGTTAGAATGAGTGTGCCCACATGGAGGTGTGCACATGAACTTTTAGAATGAGTGTGTCCACATGGAGGTGTGCACACTGAACTGTTAGAATGAGTGTGCCCACATGGAGGTGTGCACACTGAACTGTGAGAATGAGTGTGCCCACATGGAGGTGTCCACACTGAACTGTCAGAATGAGTGTGTCCACATGGAGTTGTGCACACTGAACTGTTAGAATGAGTGTGTCCACATGGAGGTGTGCACACTGAATTTTTAGAATGCGTGTGCCCACATGGAGGTGTGCACACTGAATTGTTAGAATATGTCCACATGGAGGTGTGCACACTGTATTGTTAGAATGAGTGTATCCACATGGAGGTGTGCACACTGAACTGTTAGAATGAGTGTGCCCACATGGAGGTGTGTACACTGAACTGTTAGATTGAGTGTGTCCACATGGAGGTGTGCACACTGAAATGTTAGAGTGAGTGTGTCCACATGGAGGTGTGCACACTGAACTGTTAGAATGAGTGTGCCCACATGGAGGTGAGCACACTGTTCTGTTAGAATGAGTATGCCCACATGGAGGTGTGCACACTGAACTGTTAGAATGAGAGTGCCCACATGGAGGTGTGCACACTGAACTGTTAGAATGAGTGTGTCCACATGAAGATGTGCACACTGAACTGTTAGAATGAGTGTGTCCACATGGAGGTGTGCACACTGAACTGTTAGAATGACGGTGTCCACATGGAGGTGTGCACATGATCTGTTAGAATGACTGTGCCCACATGGAGGTGTGCACACTGAACTGTTAGAATGAGTATGTCCCTGTGGAGCTGTGAACACTGAACTGTTAGAATGACTGTGTCCACATGGAGGTGTGCACACTGAACTGTTAGAATGAGTGTGTCCCTGTGGAGGTGTGCACACTGAACTGTTAGAATGAGTGTGTCCACATGGAGGTGTGCACACTGAACTGTTAGAATGAGAGTGTCCACATGGAGGTGTGCACACTGAACTGTTAGAATGAGTGTGTCCAAATGGAGGTGTGCACACTGAACTGTTAGAATGAGTGTGTCCACATGGAGGTGTGCACACTGAACTGTTAGAATTTGTCCACATGGAGGTGTGCACATTGAACTGTTGGAATGAGTGTGCCTACATGGAGTTTTGCATACTGAACTGTTAGAATGACTGTGTCCATATGGAGGTGTGCACACTGAACTGTTAGAATGAGTGTGTCCACATGGAGGAGTGCACACTGAACTGTTAGAATGAGTGTGCCCACATGGAGGTTGCACACTGAACTGTTAGAATGAGTGTGCCCACATGGAGGTGTGCACACTGAACTGTTAAAATGAGTGTGTCCACATGGAAGTGTGCACACTGAACTGTTAGAATGAGTGTGCCCACATGGAGGTGTGCACACTGAACTGTTAGAATGATTGTGCCCACATGGAGGTGTGCACAATGAACTGTTAGAATGAGTGTGTCCACATGGAGTTGTGCACACTGAACTTTTAGAATGAGTGTGTCCACATGGAGGTGTGCACACTGAACTGTTAGAATGAGTGTGCCCACATGGAGGTGTGCACACTGTTCTGTTAGAATGAGTATGCCCACATGGAGGTGTGCACACTGAACTGTTAGAATGAGAGTGCCCACATGGAGGTGTGCACACTGAACTGTTAGAATGAGTGTGTCCACATGGAGATGTGCACACTGAACTGTTAGAATGACGGTGTCCACATGGAGGTGTGCACATGAACTGTTAGAATGACTGTGCCCACATGGAGGTGTGCACACTGAACTGTTAGAATGAGTGTGCCCACATGGAGCTGTGCACACTGAACTGTTAGAATGAGTGTGTACACATGGAGGTGTCCACACTGAACTGTTAGAATGTGTGTGTCCACATGGGGGTGTGCACACTGAACTGTTAGAATGAGTGTGCCCACATGGAGGTGTGCACACTAAACTGTTAGAATGAGTGTGTCCACATGGAGGTGTGCACACTGAACTGTTAGAATGAGTGTGCCCACATGGAGTTGTGTACACTGAACTGTTAGAATGATTGTGTCCACATGGAGGTGTGCACACTGAACTGTTAGAATGAGTGTGTCCCTGTGGAGGTGTGCACACTGAACTGTTAGAATGAGTGTGTCCCTGTGGAGGTGTGCACACTGAACTGTTAGAATGAGTGTGTCCACATGGAGGTGTGCACACTGAACTGTTAGAATGAGAGTGTCCACATGGAGGTGTGCACACTGAACTGTTAGAATGAGTGTGTCCAAATGGAGGTGTGCACACTGAACTGTTAGAATGAGTGTGTCCACATGGAGGTGTGCACACTGAACTGTTAGAATTTGTCCACATGGAGGTGTGCACATTGAACTGTTGGAATGAGTGTGCCTACATGGAGTTGTGCACACTGAACTGTTAGAATGACTGTGTCCATATGGAGGTGTGCACACTGAACTGTTAGAATGAGTGTGTCCACATGGAGGAGTGCACACTGAACTGTTAGAATGAGTGTGCCCACATGGAGGTTGCACACTGAACTGTTAGAATGAGTGTGCCCACATGGAGGTGTGCACACTGAACTGTTCAAATGAGTGTGTCCACATGGAAGTGTGCACACTGAACTGTTAGAATGAGTGTGCCCACATGGAGGTGTGCACACTGAACTGTTAGAATGATTGTGCCCACATGGAGGTGTGCACAATGAACTGTTAGAATGAGTGTGTCCACATGGAGTTGTGCACACTGAACTTTTAGAATGAGTGTGTCCACATGGAGGTGTGCACACTGAACTGTTAGAATGACTGTGTCCACATGGAGGTGTGCACACTGAACTGTTAGAATGAGTGTGTCCACATGGAGGTGTGCACACTGAACTGTTAGAATTTGTCCACATGGAGGTGTGCACATTGAACTGTTGGAATGAGTGTGCCTACATGGAGTTGTGCACACTGAACTGTTAGAATGACTGTGTCCATATGGAGGTGTGCACACTGAACTGTTAGAATGAGTGTGTCCACATGGAGGAGTGCACACTGAACTGTTAGAATGAGTGTGCCCACATGGAGGTTGCACACTGAACTGTTAGAATGAGTGTGCCCACATGGAGGTGTGCACACTGAACTGTTCAAATGAGTGTGTCCACATGGAAGTGTGCACACTGAACTGTTAGAATGAGTGTGCCCACATGGAGGTGTGCACACTGAACTGTTAGAATGATTGTGCCCACATGGAGGTGTGCACAATGAACTGTTAGAATGAGTGTGTCCACATGGAGTTGTGCACACTGAACTTTTAGAATGAGTGTGTCCACATGGAGGTGTGCACACTGAACTGTTAGAATGACTGTGTCCACATGGAGGTGTGCACACTGAACTGTTAGAATGAGTGTGTCCACATGGAGGTGTGCACACTGAACTGTTAGAATGAGTTTATCCCTGTGGAGATGTGCACACTGAACTGTTAGAATGAGTGTGTCCACATGGAGGTGTGCACACTGAACTGTTAGAATGAGTGTGTCCACATGGAGGTGTGCACACTGAACTGTTAGAATGAGTGTGTCCACATGGAGGTGTGCACACTGAACTGTTAGAATGACTGTGTCCACATGGAGGTGTGCACATGAACTGTTAGAATGACTGTGCCCACATGGAGGTGTGCACACTGAACTGTTAGAATGAGTGTGTCCCTGTGGAGGTGTGCACACTGAACTGTTAGAATGAGTGTGTACACATGGAGGTGTCCACACTGAACTGTTAGAATGTGTGTGTCCACATGGGGGTGTGCACACTGAACTGTTAGAATGATTGTGTCCACATGAGGGTGTGCACACTGAACTGTTAGAATGAGTGTGTCCACATGGAGGTGTGCACACTGAACTGTTAGAATGAGTGTGCCCACATGGAGTTGTGTACACTGAACTGTTAGAATGAGTGTGCCCACATGGAGGTGTGCACACTGAACTGTTAGAATGAGTGTGTCCACATGGAGGTGTGCACACTGAACTGTTAGAATGAGTGTGTCCCTGCGGAGGTGTTCACACTGAACTGTTAGAATGAGTATGCCCTCATGGAGGTGTGCACATGAACTGTTAGAATGACTGTGCCCACATGGAGGTGTGCACACTGAACTGTTAGAATGAGTGTGTCCACATGGAGGTGTGCACACTGAACTGATAGAATGAGTGTGTCCACATGGAGGTGTACACACTGAACTGTTAGAATGAGTGTGCCCACATGGAGTTGTGCACACTGAACTGTTAGAATGAGTGTGTCCACATGCAGGTGTGCACACTGAACTGTTAGAATGAGTATGTCCCTGTGGAGCTGTGCACACCTAACTGTTAGAATGAGTGTGTACACATGGAGGTGTCCACACTGAACTGTTAGAATGTGTGTGTCCACATGGGGGTGTGCACACTGAACTGTTAGAATGAGTGTGCCCACATGGAGGTGTGCACACTAAACTGTTAGAATAGTGTGTCCACATGGAGGTGTGCACACTGAACTGTTAAAATGAGTGTGCCCATATGGAGTTGTGTACACTGAACTGTTAGAATGATTGTGTCCACATGGAGGTGTGCACACTGAACTGTTAGAATGACTGTGTCCACATGGAGGTGTGCACACTGAACTGTTAGAATGAGTGTGTCCCTGTGGAGTTGTGCACACTGAACTGTTAGAATGAGTGTGTCCACATGGAGGTGTGCACACTGAACTGTTAGAATGAGAGTGTCCACATGGAGGTGTGCACACTGAACTGTTAGAATGAGTGTGTCCAAATGGAGGTGTGCACACTGAACTGTTAGAATGAGTGTGTCCACATGGAGGTGTGCACACTGAACTGTTAGAATTTGTCCACATGGAGGTGTGCACATTGAACTGTTGGAATGAGTGTGCCTACATGGAGTTGTGAACACTGAACTGTTAGAATGACTGTGTCCATATGGAGGTGTGCACACTGAACTGTTAGAATGAGTGTGTCCACATGGAGGAGTGCACACTGAACTGTTAGAATGAGTGTGCCCACATGGAGGTTGCACACTGAACTGTTAGAATGAGTGTGCCCACATGGAGGTGTGCACACTGAACTGTTAAAATGAGTGTGTCCACATGGAAGTGTGCACACTGAACTGTTAGAATGAGTGTGCCCACATGGAGGTGTGCACACTGAACTGTTAGAATGATTGTGCCCACATGGAGGTGTGCACAATGAACTGTTAGAATGAGTGTGTCCACATGGAGTTGTGCACACTGAACTTTTAGAATGAGTGTGTCCACATGGAGGTGTGCACACTGAACTGTTAGAATGACTGTGTCCACATGGAGGTGTGCACACTGAACTGTTAGAATGAGTGTGTCCACATGGAGGTGTGCACACTGAACTGTTAGAATGAGTGTATCCCTGTGGAGATGTGCACACTGAACTGTTAGAATGAGTGTGTCCACATGGAGGTGTGCACACTGAATTTTTAGAATGCGTGTGCCCACATGGAGGTGTGCACACTGAATTGTTAGAATATGTCCACATGGAGGTGTGCACACTGTATTGTTAGAATGAGTGTATCCACATGGAGGAGTGCACACTGAACTGTTAGAATGAGTGTGCCCACATGGAGGTGTGTACACTGAACTGTTAGATTGAGTGTGTCCACATGGAGGTGTGCACACTTAACTGTTAGAGTGAGTGTGTCCACATGGAGGTGTGCACACTGAACTGTTAGAATGAGTGTGCCCACATGGAGGTGTGCACACTGTTCTGTTAGAATGAGTATGCCCACATGGAGGTGTGCACACTGAACTGTTAGAATGAGAGTGCCCACATGGAGGTGTGCACACTGAACTGTTAGAATGAGTGTGTCCACATGGAGATGTGCACACTGAACTGTTAGAATGAGTGTGTCCACATGGAGGTGTGCACACTGAACTGTTAGAATGACGGTGTCCACATGGAGGTGTGCACATGAACTGTTAGAATGACTTTGCCCACATGGAGGTGTGCACACTGAACTGTTAGAATGAGTATGTCCCTGTGGAGCTGTGCACACTGAACTGTTAGAATGAGTGTGTACACATGGAGGTGTCCACACTGAACTGTTAGAATGTGTGTGTCCACATGGGGGTGTGCACACTGAACTGTTAGAATGAGTGTGCCCACATGGAGGTGTGCACACTAAACTGTTAGAATGAGTGTGTCCACATGGAGGTGTGCACACTGAACTGTTAGAATGAGTGTGCCCACATGGAGTTGTGTACACTGAACTGTTAGAATGATTGTGTCCACATGGAGGTGTGCACACTGAACTGTTAGAATGACTGTGTCCACATGGAGGTGTGCACACTGAACTGTTAGAATGAGTGTGTCCCTGTGGAGGTGTGCACACTGAACTGTTAGAATGAGTGTGTCCACATGGAGGTGTGCACACTGAACTGTTAGAATGAGAGTGTCCACATGGAGGTGTGCACACTGAGCTGTTAGAATGAGTGTGTCCAAATGGAGGTGTGCACACTGAACTGTTAGAATGAGTGTGTCCACATGGAGGTGTGCACACTGAACTGTTAGAATTTGTCCACATGGAGGTGTGCACATTGAACTGTTGGAATGAGTGTGCCTACATGGAGTTGTGCACACTGAACTGTTAGAATGACTGTGTCCATATGGAGGTGTGCACACTGAACTGTTAGAATGAGTGTGTCCACATGGAGGAGTGCACACTTAACTTTTAGAATGAGTGTGCCCACATGGAGGTTGCACACTGAACTGTTAGAATGAGTGTGCCAACATGGAGGTGTGCACACTGAACTGTTAAAATGAGTGTGTCCACATGGAAGTGTGCACACTGAACTGTTAGAATGAGTGTGCCCACATGGAGGTGTGCACACTGAACTGTTAGAATGATTGTGCCCACATGGAGGTGTGCACAATGAACTGTTAGAATGAGTGTGTCCACATGGAGTTGTGCACACTGAACTTTTAGAATGAGTGTGTCCACATGGAGGTGTGCACACTGAACTGTTAGAATGAGTGTGTCCACATGGAAATGTGCACACTGAACTGTTAGAATGACTGTGTCCACATGGAGGTGTGCACATGAACTGTTAGAATGACTGTGCCCACATGGAGGTGTGCACACTGAACTGTTAGAATGAGTGTGTCCCTGTGGAGGTGTGCACACTGAACTGTTAGAATGAGTGTGTACAATGGAGGTGTCCACACTGAACTGTTAGAATGTGTGTGTCCAAATGGGGGTGTGCACACTGAACTGTTAGAATGAGTGTGCCCACATGGAGGTGTGCACACTAAACTGTTAGAATGAGTGTGTCCACATGGAGGTGTGCACACTGAACTGTTAGAATGAGTGTGCCCACATGGAGTTGTGTACACTGAACTGTTAGAATGAGTGTGCCCACATGGAGGTGTGCACACTGAACTGTTAGAATGAGTGTGTCCACATGGAGGTGTGCACACTGAACTGTTAGAATGAGTGTGTCCCTGCGGAGGTGTTCACACTGAACTGTTAGAATGAGTATGCCCTCATGGAGGTGTGCACATGAACTGTTAGAATGACTGTGCCCACATGGAGGTGTGCACACTGAACTGTTAGAATGAGTATGTCCCTGTGGAGCTGTGCACACTGAACTGTTAGAATGAGTGTGTACACATGGAGGTGTCCACACTGAACTGTTAGAATGTGTGTGTCCACATGGAGGTGTGCACACTGAACTGTTAGAATGAGTGTGCCCACATGGAGGTGTGCACACTAAACTGTTAGAATGAGTGTGTCCACATGGAGGTGTGCACACTGAACTGTTAGAATGAGTGTGCCCATATGGAGTTGTGTACACTGAACTGTTAGAATGATTGTGTCCACATGGATGTGTGCACACTGAACTGTTAGAATGACTGTGTCCACATGGAGGTGTGCACACTGAACTGTTAGAATGAGTGTGTCCCTGTGGAGGTGTGCACACTGAACTGTTAGAATGAGTGTGTCCACATGGAGGTGTGCACACTGAACTGTTAGAATGAGAGTGTCCACATGGAGGTGTGCACACTGAACTGTTAGAATGAGTGTGTCCAAATGGAGGTGTGCACACTGAACTGTTAGAATGAGTGTGTCCACATGGAGGTGTGCACACTGAACTGTTAGAATTTGTCCACATGGTGGTGTGCACATTGAACTGTTGGAATGAGTGTGCCTACATGGAGTTGTGCACACTGAACTGTTTGAATGACTGTGTCCATATGGAGGTGTGCACACTGAACTGTTAGAATGAGTGTGTCCACATGGAGGAGTGCACACTGAACTGTTAGAATGAGTGTGCCCACATGGAGGTTGCACACTGAACTGTTAGAATGAGTGTGCCCACATGGAGGTGTGCACACTGAACTGTTAAAATGAGTGTGTCCACATGGAAGTGTGCACACTGAACTGTTAGAATGAGTGTGCCCACATGGAGGTGTGCACACTGAACTGTTAGAATGATTGTGCCCACATGGAGGTGTGCACAATGAACTGTTAGAATGAGTGTGTCCACATGGAGTTGTGCACACTGAACTTTTAGAATGAGTGTGTCCACATGGAGGTGTGCACACTGAACTGTTAGAATGACTGTGTCCACATGGAGGTGTGCACACTGAACTGTTAGAATGAGTGTGTCCACATGGAGGTGTGCACACTGAACTGTTAGAATGAGTTTATCCCTGTGGAGATGTGCACACTGAACTGTTAGAATGAGTGTGTCCACATGGAGGTGTGCACACTGAACTGTTAGAATGAGTGTGTCCACATGGAGGTGTGCACACTGAACTGTTAGAATTTGTCCACATGGAGGTGTGCACATTGAACTGTTGGAATGAGTGTGCCTACATGGAGTTGTGCACACTGAACTGTTAGAATGACTGTGTCCATATGGAGGTGTGCACACTGAACTGTTAGAATGAGTGTGTCCACATGGAGGAGTGCACACTGAACTGTTAGAATGAGTGTGCCCACATGGAGGTTGCACACTGAACTGTTAGAATGAGTGTGCCCACATGGAGGTGTGCACACTGAACTGTTAAAATGAGTGTGTCCACATGGAAGTGTGCACACTGAACTGTTAGAATGAGTGTGCCCACATGGAGGTGTGCACACTGAACTGTTAGAATGATTGTGCCCACATGGAGGTGTGCACAATGAACTGTTAGAATGAGTGTGTCCACATGGAGTTGTGCACACTGAACTTGTAGAATGAGTGTGTCCACATGGAGGTGTGCACACTGAACTGTTAGAATGACTGTGTCCACATGGAGGTGTGCACACTGAACTGTTAGAATGAGTGTGTCCACATGGAGGTGTGCACACTGAACTGTTAGAATGAGTGTATCCCTGTGGAGATGTGCACACTGAACTGTTAGAATGAGTGTGTCCACATGGAGGTGTGCACACTGAATTTTTAGAATGCGTGTGCCCACATGGAGGTGTGCACACTGAATTGTTAGAATATGTCCACATGGAGGTGTGCACACTGTATTGTTAGAATGAGTGTATCCACATGGAGGTGTGCACACTGAACTGTTAGAATGAGTGTGCCCACATGGAGGTGTGTACACTGAACTGTTAGATTGAGTGTGTCCACATGGAGGTGTGCACACTTAACTGTTAGAGTGAGTGTGTCCACATGGAGGTGTGCACACTGAACTGTTAGAATGAGTGTGCCCACATGGAGGTGTGCACACTGTTCTGTTAGAATGAGTATGCCCACATGGAGGTGTGCACACTGAACTGTTAGAATGAGAGTGCCCACATGGAGGTGTGCACACTGAACTGTTAGAATGAGTGTGTCCACATGGAGATGTGCACACTGAACTGTTAGAATGAGTGTGTCCACATGGAGGTGTGCACACTGAACTGTTAGAATGACGGTGTCCACATGGAGGTGTGCACATGAACTGTTAGAATGACTTTGCCCACATGGAGGTGTGCACACTGAACTGTTAGAATTAGTATGTCCCTGTGGAGCTGTGCACACTGAACTGTTAGAATGAGTGTGTACACATGGAGGTGTCCACACTGAACTGTTAGAATGTGTGTGTCCACATGGGGGTGTGCACACTGAACTGTTAGAATGAGTGTGCCCACATGGAGGTGTGCACACTAAACTGTTAGAATGAGTGTGTCCACATGGAGGTGTGCACACTGAACTGTTAGAATGAGTGTGCCCACATGGAGTTGTGTACACTGAACTGTTAGAATGATTGTGTCCACATGGAGGTGTGCACACTGAACTGTTAGAATGACTGTGTCCACATGGAGGTGTGCACACTGAACTGTTAGAATGAGTGTGTCCCTGTGGAGGTGTGCACACTGAACTGTTAGAATGAGTGTGTCCACATGGAGGTGTGCACACTGAACTGTTAGAATGAGAGTGTCCACATGGAGGTGTGCACACTGAACTGTTAGAATGAGTGTGTCCAAATGGAGGTGTGCACACTGAACTGTTAGAATGATTGTGTCCACATGGAGGTGTGCACACTGAACTGTTAGAATTTGTCCACATGGAGGTGTGCACATTGAACTGTTGGAATGAGTGTGCCTACATGGAGTTGTGCACACTGAAGTGTTAGAATGACTGTGTCCATATGGAGGTGTGCACACTGAACTGTTAGAATGAGTGTGTCCACATGGAGGAGTGCACACTTAACTTTTAGAATGAGTGTGCCCACATGGAGGTTGCACACTGAACTGTTAGAATGAGTGTGCCAACATGGAGGTGTGCACACTGAACTGTTAAAATGAGTGTGTCCACATGGAAGTGTGCACACTGAACTGTTAGAATGAGTGTGCCCACATGGAGGTGTGCACACTGAACTGTTAGAATGATTGTGCCCACATGGAGGTGTGCACAATGAACTGTTAGAATGAGTGTGTCCACATGGAGTTGTGCACACTGAACTTTTAGAATGAGTGTGTCCACATGGAGGTGTGCACACTGAACTGTTAGAATGAGTGTGTCCACATGGAGGTGTGCACACTGAACTGTTAGAATGACTGTGTCCACATGGAGGTGTGCACATGAACTGTTAGAATGACTGTGCCCACATGGAGGTGTGCACACTGAACTGTTAGAATGAGTGTGTCCCTGTGGAGGTGTGCACACTGAACTGTTAGAATGAGTGTGTACAATGGAGGTGTCCACACTGAACTGTTAGAATGTGTGTGTCCACATGGGGGTGTGCACACTGAACTGTTAGAATGAGTGTGCCCACATGGAGGTGTGCACACTAAACTGTTAGAATGAGTGTGTCCACATGGAGGTGTGCACACTGAACTGTTAGAATGAGTGTGCCCACATGGAGTTGTGTAGACTGAACTGTTAGAATGAGTGTGCCCACATGGAGGTGTGCACACTGAACTGTTAGAATGAGTGTGTCCACATGGAGGTGTGCACACTGAACTGTTAGAATGAGTGTGTCCCTGCGGAGGTGTTCACACTGAACTGTTAGAATGAGTATGCCCTCATGGAGGTGTGCACATGAACTGTTAGAATGACTGTGCCCACATGGAGGTGTGCACACTGAACTGTTAGAATGAGTATGTCCCTGTGGAGCTGTGCACACTGAACTGTTAGAATGAGTGTGTACACATGGAGGTGTCCACACTGAACTGTTAGAATGTGTGTGTCCACATGGAGGTGTGCACACTGAACTGTTAGAATGAGTGTGCCCACATGGAGGTGTGCACACTAAACTGTTAGAATGAGTGTGTCCACATGGAGGTGTGCACACTGAACTGTTAGAATGAGTGTGCCCATATGGAGTTGTGTACACTGAACTGTTAGAATGATTGTGTCCACATGGAGGTGTGCACACTGAACTGTTAGAATGACTGTGTCCACATGGAGGTGTGCACACTGAACTGTTAGAATGAGTGTGTCCCTGTGGAGGTGTGCACACTGAACTGTTAGAATGAGTGTGTCCACATGGAGGTGTGCACACTGAACTGTTAGAATGAGAGTGTCCACATGGAGGTGTGCACACTGAACTGTTAGAATGAGTGTGTCCAAATGGAGGTGTGCACACTGAACTGTTAGAATGAGTGTGTCCACATGGAGGTGTGCACACTGAACTGTTAGAATTTGTCCACATGGTGGTGTGCACATTGAACTGTTGGAATGAGTGTGCCTACATGGAGTTGTGCACACTGAACTGTTTGAATGACTGTGTCCATATGGAGGTGTGCACACTGAACTGTTAGAATGAGTGTGTCCACATGGAGGAGTGCACACTGAACTGTTAGAATGAGTGTGCCCACATGGAGGTTGCACACTGAACTGTTAGAATGAGTGTGCCCACATGGAGGTGTGCACACTGAACTGTTAAAATGAGTGTGTCCACATGGAAGTGTGCACACTGAACTGTTAGAATGAGTGTGCCCACATGGAGGTGTGCACACTGAACTGTTAGAATGATTGTGCCCACATGGAGGTGTGCACAATGAACTGTTAGAATGAGTGTGTCCACATGGAGTTGTGCACACTGAACTTTTAGAATGAGTGTGTCCACATGGAGGTGTGCACACTGAACTGTTAGAATGACTGTGTCCACATGGAGGTGTGCACACTGAACTGTTAGAATGAGTGTGTCCACATGGAGGTGTGCACACTGAACTGTTAGAATGAGTGTATCCCTGTGGAGATGTGCACACTGAACTGTTAGAATGAGTGTGTCCACATGGAGGTGTGCACACTGAACTGTTAGAATGAGTGTGTCCACATGGAGGTGTGCACACTGAACTGTTAGAATGAGTGTGCCCACATGGAGGTGTGCACACTGAACTGTTAGAATGAGTGTGTGCACATGGAGGTGTGCACACTGAACTGTTAGAATGAGTGTGCCCACATGGAAGTGTGCACACTGAACTGTTAGAATGAGTGTGCCCACATGGAGGTGTGCACACTGAACTGTTAGAATGAGTGTGTCCCTGTGGAGGTGTGCACACTGAACTGTTAGAATGAGTGTGCTCACATGGAGGTGTGCACACTGAACTGTTAGAATGAGTGTGTCCACATGGAGGTGTGCACACTGAACTGTTAGAATGAGTGTGTCCACATGGAGGTGTGCACACTGAACTGTTAGAATGAGTGTGTCCACATGGAGGTGTGCACACTGAACTGTTAGAATGTGTCCACATGGAGGTGTGCACACTGAACTGTTAGAATGATTGTGTCCACATGGAGGTGTGCACACTGAACTGTTAAAATGTCTGTGCCCACATGGAGGTGTCCACACTGAACTGTTAGAATGAGTGTGTCCACATGGAGGTATGTACACTGAACTGTTAGACTGAGTGTGTCCACATGGATGTGTGCACACTCAACTGTTAGAATGAGTGTGTCCACATGGAGGTGTGCACACTGAACTGTTAGAATGAGTGTGTCCACATGGAGGTGTGCACACTGAACTGTTAGAATGAGTGTGTCCACATGGAGGTGTGCACACTGTATTGTTAGAATAAGTGTATCCACATGGAGGTGTGCACACTGAACTGTTAGAAAGAGTGTGCCCACATGGAGGAGTGCACACTGAACTGTTAGAATGAGTGTGCCCACATGGAGGTTGCACACTGAACTGTTAGAATGAGTGTGCCCACATGGAGGTGTGCACACTGAACTGTTAAAATGAGTGTGTCCACATGGAAGTGTGCACACTGAACTGTTAGAATGAGTGTGCCCACATGGAGGTGTGCACACTGAACTGTTAGAATGATTGTGCCCACATGGAGGTGTGCACAATGAACTGTTAGAATGAGTGTGTCCACATGGAGTTGTGCACACTGAACTTTTAGAATGAGTGTGTCCACATGGAGGTGTGCACACTGAACTGTTAGAATGACTGTGTCCACATGGAGGTGTGCACACTGAACTGTTAGAATGAGTGTGTCCACATGGAGGTGTGCACAAAGAACTGTTAGAATGAGTTTATCCCTGTGGAGATGTGCACACTGAACTGTTAGAATGAGTGTGTCCACATGGAGGTGTGCACACTGAACTGTTAGAATGACGGTGTCCAAATGGAGGTGTGCACATGATCTGTTAGAATGACTGTGCCCACATGGAGGTGTGCACACTGAACTGTTAGAATGAGTGTGTGCACATGGAGGTGTGCACACTGAACTGTTAGAATGAGTGTGCCCACATGGAGGTGTGCACACTGAACTGTTAGAATATGTCCACATGGAGGTGTGCACACTGTAATGTTAGAATGAGTGTATCCACATGGAGGTGTGCACACTGAACTGTTAGAATGAGTGTGCCCAAATGGAGGTGTGCACACTGAACTGTTACAGTGAGTGTGCCCACATGGAGGTGTGCACACTGAACTGTTAGAATGAGTGTGCCCACATGGAGGTGTGCACACTGAACTGTTAGAATGAGTGTGTCCCAGTGGAGGTGTGCACACTGAACTGTTAGAATGAGTGTGCTCACATGGAGGTGTGCACACTGAACTGTTAGAATGAGTGTGTCCACATGGAGGTGTGCACACTGAACTGTTAGAATGAGTGTGCCCACATGGAGGTGTGCACACTGAACTGTTAGAATGAGTGTGTCCACATGGAGGTGTGCACACTGAACTGTTAGAATGTGTCCACATGGAGGTGTGCACACTGAACTGTTAGAATGATTGTGTCCACATGGAGGTGTGCACACTGAACTGTTAAAATGTCTGTGCCCACATGGAGGTGTCCACACTGAACTGTTAGAATGAGTGTGTCCACATGGAGGTATGTACACTGAACTGTTAGAATGAGTGTGTCCACATGGAGGTGTGCACACTCAACTGTTAGAATGAGTGTGTCCACATGGAGGTGTGTACACTGAACTGTTAGAATGAGTGTGTCCACATGGAGGTGTGCACACTGAACTGTTAGAATGAGTGTGTCCACATGGAGGTGTGCACACTGTATTGTTAGAATGAGTGTATCCACATGGAGGTGTGCACACTGAACTGTTAGAAAGAGTGTGCCCACATGGAGGTGTGTACACTGAACTGTTAGATTGAGTGTGTCCACATGGAGGTGTGCACACTGAACTGTTAGAGTGAGTGTGTCCACATGGAGGTGTGAACACTGAACTGTTAGAATGAGTGTGTCCACATGGAGGTGTGCACCCTGAACTGTTAGAATGAGTGTATCCCTGTGGAGATGTGCACACTGAACTGTTAGAATGAGTGTGTCCACATGGAGGTGTGCACACTGAACTGTTAGAATGAGTGTGTCCACATGGAGGTGTGCACACTGAACTGTTAGAATGAGTGTGTCCACATGGAGGTGTGCACACTGAACTGTTAGAATGACTGTGTCCACATGGAGGTGTGCACATGAACTGTTAGAATGACTGTGCCCACATGGAGGTGTGCACACTGAACTGTTAGAATGAGTGTGTCCCTGTGGAGGTGTGCACACTGAACTGTTAGAATGAGTGTGTACAATGGAGGTGTCCACACTGAACTGTTAGAATGTGTGTGTCCACATGGGGGTGTGCACACTGAACTGTTAGAATGAGTGTGCCCACATGGAGGTGTGCACACTAAACTGTTAGAATGAGTGTGTACACATGGAGGTGTGCACACTGAACTGTTAGAATGAGTGTGCCCACATGGAGTTGTGTACACTGAACTGTTAGAATGAGTGTGCCCACATGGAGGTGTGCACACTGAACTGTTAGAATGAGTGTGTCCACATGGAGGTGTGCACACTGAACTGTTAGAATGAGTGTGTCCCTGCGGAGGTGTTCACACTGAACTGTTAGAATGCGTGTGTCCACATGGAGGTGTGCACACTGAACTGTTAGAATGAGTGTGTCCACATGGAGGTGTGCACACTGAACTGTTGGAATGAGTGTGCCCACATGGAGGTGTGCAAACTGTTCTGGTAGAATGCGTATGTCCACATGGAGGTGTGCACACTGAACTGTTAGAATGAGTGTGCCCACATGGAGGTGTGCACACTGAACTGTTAGAATGTGTGTCCACATGGAAGTGTGCACACTGAACTGTTAGAATGAGTGTGTCCACATGGAGGTGTGCACACTGAACTGTTAGAATGAGTGTGTCCACATGGAGGTGTTCACACTGAACTGTTAGAATGAGTGTGTCCACATGGAGGTGTGCACACTGAACTGTTAGAATGAGTGTGCCCACATGGAGGTGTGCACACTGAACTGTTAGAATGAGTGTGTTCACATGGAAGTGTGCACACTGAACTGTTAGAATGAGTGTGTCCACATGGAGGTGTGCACACTGAACTGTTAGAATGAGTGTGTCCACATGGAGGTGTGCACACTTAACTGTTAGAATGAGTGTGTCCACATGGAGGTGTGAACATTGAACTGTTAGAATGAGTGTTTCCCTGTGGAGGTGTGCACACTGAACTGTTAGAATGAGTGTGCCCACATGGAGGTGTGCACACTGAACTGTTAGAATGAGTGTGCCCACATGGAGTTGTGCACACTGAACTGTTAGAATGACTGTGTCCACATGGAGGTGTGCACACTGAAATGTTAGAATGAGTGTGTCCACATGGAGGTGTGCACACTGAACTGTTAGAATGAGTGTGCCCACATGGAGGTGTGCACACTGAACTGTTAGAATGAGTGTGCCCACATGGAGGTGTGCACACTGAACTGTTAGAATATGCCCACATGGAGTTGTGCACACTGTAATGTTAGAATGAGTGTATCCACATGGAGGTGTGCACACTGAACTGTTAGAATGAGTGTGCCCAAATGGAGGTGTGCACACTGAACTGTTACAGTGAGTGTGCCCACATGGAGGTGTGCACACTGAACTGTTAGAATGAGTGTGCCCACATGGAGGTGTGCACACTGAACTGTTAGAATGAGTGTGTCCCTGTGGAGGTGTGCACACTGAACTGTTAGAATGAGTGTGCTCACATGGAGGTGTGCACACTGAACTGTTAGAATGAGTGTGTCCACATGGAGGTGTGCACACTGAACTGTTAGAATGAGTGTGTCCACATGGAGGTGTGCACACTGAACTGTTAGAATGAGTGTGTCCACATGGAGGTGTGCACACTGAACTGTTAGAATGTGTCCACATGGAGGTGTGCACACTGAACTGTTAGAATGATTGTGTCCACATGGAGGTGTGCACACTGAACTGTTAAAATGTCTGTGCCCACATGGAGGTGTCCACACTGAACTGTTAGAATGAGTGTGTCCACATGGAGGTATGTACACTGAACTGTTAGACTGAGTGTGTCCACATGGATGTGTGCACACTCAACTGTTAGAATGAGTGTGTCCACATGGAGGTGTGCACACTGAACTGTTAGAATGAGTGTGTCCACATGGAGGTGTGCACACTGAACTGTTAGAATGAGTGTGTCCACATGGAGGTGTGCACACTGTATTGTTAGAATGAGTGTATCCACATGGAGGTGTGCACACTGAACTGTTAGAAAGAGTGTGCCCACATGGGGGAGTGCACACTGAACTGTTAGAATGAGTGTGCCCACATGGAGGTTGCACACTGAACTGTTAGAATGAGTGTGCCCACATGGAGGTGTGCACACTGAACTGTTAAAATGAGTGTGTCCACATGGAAGTGTGCACACTGAACTGTTAGAATGAGTGTGCCCACATGGAGGTGTGCACACTGAACTGTTAGAATGATTGTGCCCACATGGAGGTGTGCACAATGAACTGTTAGAATGAGTGTGTCCACATGGAGTTGTGCACACTGAACTTTTAGAATGAGTGTGTCCACATGGAGGTGTGCACACTGAACTGTTAGAATGACTGTGTCCACATGGAGGTGTGCACACTGAACTGTTAGAATGAGTGTGTCCACATGGAGGTGTGCACACTGAACTGTTAGAATGAGTTTATCCCTGTGGAGATGTGCACACTGAACTGTTAGAATGAGTGTGTCCACATGGAGGTGTGCACACTGAACTGTTACAATGACGGTGTCCACATGGAGGTGTGCACATGATCTGTTAGAATGACTGTGCCCACATGGAGGTGTGCACACTGAACTGTTAGAATGAGTGTGTGCACATGGAGGTGTGCACACTGAACTGTTAGAATGAGTGTGCCCACATGGAGGTGTGCACACTGAACTGTTAGAATATGTCCACATGGAGGTGTGCACACTGTAATGTTAGAATGAGTGTATCCACATGGAGGTGTGCACACTGAACTGTTAGAATGAGTGTGCCCAAATGGAGGTGTGCACACTGAACTGTTACAGTGAGTGTGCCCACATGGAGGTGTGCACACTGAACTGTTAGAATGAGTGTGCCCACATGGAGGTGTGCACCCTGAACTGTTAGAATGAGTGTGTCCCAGTGGAGGTGTGCACACTGAACTGTTAGAATGAGTGTGCTCACATGGAGGTGTGCACACTGAACTGTTAGAATGAGTGTGTCCACATGGAGGTGTGCACACTGAACTGTTAGAATGAGTGTGCCCACATGGAGGTGTGCACACTGAACTGTTAGAATGAGTGTGTCCACATGGAGGTGTGCACACTGAACTGTTAGAATGGGTCCACATGGAGGTGAGCACACTGAACTGTTAGAATGATTGTGTCCACATGGAGGTGTGCACACTGAACTGTTAAAATGTCTGTGCCCACATGGAGGTGTCCACACTGAACTGTTAGAATGAGTGTGTCCACATGGAGGTATGTACACTGAACTGTTAGACTGAGTGTGTCCACATGGAGGTGTGCACACTCAACTGTTAGAATGAGTGTGTCCACATGGAGGTGTGTACACTGAACTGTTAGAATGAGTGTGTCCACATGGAGGTGTGCACACTGAACTGTTAGAATGAGTGTGTCCACATGGAGGTGTGCACACTGTATTGTTAGAATGAGTGTATCCACATGGAGGTGTGCACACTGAACTGTTAGAAAGAGTGTGCCCACATGGAGGTGTGTACACTGAACTGTTAGATTGAGTGTGTCCACATGGAGGTGTGCACACTGAACTGTTAGAGTGAGTGTGTCCACATGGAGGTGTGCACACTGAACTGTTAGAATGAGTGTGCCCACATGGAGGTGTGCACACTGTTCTGTTAGAATGAGTATGCCCACATGGAGGTGTGCACACTGAACTGTTAGAATGAGTGTGCCCACATGGAGGTGTGCACACTGAACTGTTAGAATGAGTGTGTCCACAAGGAGATGTGCACACTGAACTGTTAGAATGAGTGTGTCCACATGGAGGTGTGCACACTGAACTGTTAGAATGACTGTGTCCACATGGAGGTGTGCACATGAACTGTTAGAATGACTGTGCCCACATGGAGGTGTGCACACTGAACTGTTAGAATGAGTGTGTCCCTGTGGAGGTGTGCACACTGAACTGTTAGAATGAGTGTGTACACATGGAGGTGTCCACACTGAACTGTTAGAATGTGTTTCCACATGGGGGTGTGCACACTGAACTGTTAGAATGAGTGTGCCCACATGGAGGTGTGCACACTAAACTGTTAGAATGAGTGTGTCCACATGGAGGTGTGCACACTGAACTGTTAGAATGAGTGTGCCCACATGGAGTTGTGTACACTGAACTGTTAGAATGAGTGTGCCCACATGGAGGTGTGCACACTGAAATGTTAGAATGAGTGTGTCCCTGTGGAGGTGTGCACACTGAACTGTTAGAATTAGTGTGTCCCTGTGGAGGTGTGCACACTGAACTGTTAGAATGAGTGTGTACACATGGAGGTGTCCACACTGAACTGTTAGAATGAGTGTGTCCACATGGAGTTGTGCACACTGAACTGTTAGAATGAGTGTGTCCACATGGAGGTGTGCACACTGAATTTTTAGAATGCGTGTGCCCACATGGAGGTGTGCACACTGAATTGTTAGAATATGTCCACATGGAGGTGTGCACACTGTATTGTTAGAATGAGTGTATCCACATGGAGGTGTGCACACTGAACTGTTAGAATGAGTGTGCCCACATGGAGGTGTGTACACTGAACTGTTAGATTGAGTGTGTCCACATGGAGGTGTGCACACTGAACTGTTAGAGTGAGTGTGTCCACATGGAGGTGTGCACACTGAACTGTTAGAATGAGTGTGCCCACATGGAGGTGTGCACACTGTTCTGTTAGAATGAGTATGCCCACATGGAGGTGTGCACACTGAACTGTTAGAATGAGAGTGCCCACATGGAGGTGTGCACACTGAACTGTTAGAATGAGTGTGTCCACATGGAGATGTGCACACTGAACTGTTAGAATGAGTGTGTCCACATGGAGGTGTGCACACTGAACTGTTAGAATGACGGTGTCCACATGGAGGTGTGCACATGAACTGTTAGAATGACTGTGCCCACATGGAGGTGTGCAAACTGAACTGTTAGAATGAGTATGTCCCTGTGGAGCTGTGCACACTGAACTGTTAGAATGAGTGTGCCCACATGGAGGTGTGCACACTAAACTGTTAGAATGAGTGTGTCCACATGGAGGTGTGCACACTGAACTGTTAGAATGAGTGTGCCCACATGGAGTTGTGTACACTGAACTGTTAGAATGATTGTGTCCACATGGAGGTGTGCACACTGAACTGTTAGAATGACTGTGTCCACATGGAGGTGTGCACACTGAACTGTTAGAATGAGTGTGTCCCTGTGGAGGTGTGCACACTGAACTGTTAGAATGAGTGTGTCCACATGGAGTTGTGCACACTGAACTGTTAGAATGAGTGTGTCCTAATGGAGGTGTGCACACTGAACTGTTAGAATGAGTGTGTCCACATGGAGGTGTGCACACTGAACTGTTAGAACTTGTCCACATGGAGGTGTGCACATTGAACTGTTGGAATGAGTGTGCCTACATGCAGTTGTGCACACTGAACTGTTAGAATGACTGTGTCAATATGGAGGTGTGCACACTGAACTGTTAGAATGAGTGTGTCCACATGGAGGAGTGCACACTGAACTGTTAGAATGAGTGTGCGCACATGGAGGTTGCACACTGAACTGTTAGAATGAGTGTGCCCACATGGAGGTGTGCACACTGAACTGTTAAAATGAGTGTGTCCACATGGAAGTGTGCACACTGAACTGTTAGAAGGAGTGTGCCTACATGGAGGTGTGCACACTGAACTGTTAGAATGATTGTGCCCACATGGAGGTGTGCACAATGAACTGTTAGAATGAGTGTGTCCACATGGAGTTGTGCACACTGAACTTTTAGAATGAGTGTGTCCACATGGAGGTGTGCACACTGAACTGTTAGAATGACTGTGTCCACATGGAGGTGTGCACACTGAAGTGTTAGAATGAGTGTGTCCACATGGAGGTGTGCACACTGAACTGTTAGAATGAGTGTATCCCTGTGGAGATGTGCACACTGAACTGTTAGAATGAGTGTGTCCACATGGAGGTGTGCACACTGAACTGTTAGAATGAGTGTGTCCACATGGAGGTGTGCACACTGAACTGTTAGAATGAGTGTGCCCACATGGAGGTGTGCACACTGTACTGTTAGAATGAGTGTGTGCACATGGAGGTGTGCACACTGAACTGTTAGAATGAGTGTGTCCACATGGATTTGTGCACACCGAACTGTTAGAATGAGTGTGCCCACATGGAGGTGTGCACACTGAACTGTTAGAATGAGTATGCCCACTTGGAGATGTGCACACTGAACTGTTAGAATGATTGTGTCCACATGCAGGTGTGCACACTGAACTGTTAGAATGAGTGTGTCCCTGTGGAGGTGTGCACAGTGAACTGTTAGAATGAGTGTGTCCCTGTGGAGGTGTGCACACTTAACTGTTAGAATGAGTGTGTTCACATGGAGGTGTGCAACAGAAGTGTTAGAAGTTGTCCACATGGTGGTGTGCACACTGAACTGTTAGAATGAGTGTGTCCACATGGAGGTGTGCACACTGAACTGTTAGAATGAGTGTGTCCACATGGAGTTGGGCACACTGAACTGTTAGAATGAGTGTATCCCTGTGGAGGTGTGCACACTGAACTGTTAGAATGTGTCCACATGGGGGTGTGCACACTGAACTGATAGAATGATTGTGTCCACATGGAGGTGTGCACACTGAACTGTTAAAATGACTGTGCCCACATGGAGGTGTGCACACTCAACTGTTAGAATTATTGTGTCCACATGAGGGTGTGCACACTGAACTGTTAGAATGAGTGTGTCCCTATGGAGGTGTGCACACTGAACTGATAGAATGATTATGTCTACATGGAGGTGTGCACACTGAACTGTTAGAATGAGTGTGTCCCTGTGGAGGTGTGCACACTGAACTGTTAGAATGATTATGTCCACATGGAGGTGTGCACACTGAACTGTTAGAATGAGTGTATCCCTGTGGAGGTGTGCACACTGAACTGTTAGAATGAGTGTGTCCACATGGAGGTGTGCACACTGAACTGTTAGAATGAGTGAGTCCACATGGAGTTGTGCACACTGAACTGTTAGAATGAGTGTGTCCCTGTGGAGGTGTGCACAATGAACTGTTAGAATTAGTGTGCCCACATGGAGGTGTGCACACTGAACTGTTAGAATGAGTGTGTCCCTGTGGAGGTGTGCACACTGAACTGTTAGAATGAGTGTGCCCACATGGAGGTGTGCACACTGAACTGTTAGAATGAGTGTGTCCACATGGAGGTGTGCACACTGAACTGTTAGAATGAGTGTGTCCACATGGAGGTGTGCACACTGAACTGTTAGAATGAGTGTGTCCACATGGAGGTGTGCACACTGAAGTGTTAGAATGAATGTGTCCTCATGGAGGTGTGCACACTGAACTGTTAGAATGAGTTTTTCCACATGGAGTTTTGCACACTGAACTGTTAGAATGAGTGTGCCCACATGGAGGTGTGCACACTGAACTGTTAGAATGAGTGTGTCCACAAGGAGATGTGCACACTGAACTGTTAGAATGAGTGTGTCCACATGGAGGTGTGCACACTGAACTGTTAGAATGACTGTGTCCACATGGAGGTGTGCACATGAACTTTTAGAATGACTGTGCCCACATGGAGGTGTGCACACTGAACTGTTAGAATGAGTGTGTCCACATGGAGGTGTGCACACTGAACTGTTAGAATGAGTGTGCCCACATGGAGGTTGCACACTGAACTGTTAGAATGAGTGTGCCCACTTGGAGGTGTGCACACTGAACTGTTAAAATGAGTGTGTCCACATGGAAGTGTGCACACTGAACTGTTAGAATGAGTGTGCCCACATGGAGGTGTGCACACTGAACTGTTAGAATGATTGTGCCCACATGGAGGTGTGCACAATGAACTGTTAGAATGAGTGTGTCCACATGGTGTTGTGCACACTGAACTTTTAGAATGAGTGTGTCCACATGGAGGTGTGCACACTGAACTGTTAGAATGAGTGTGTCCACATGGAGGTGTGCACACTGAACTGTTAGAATGAGTGTGTCCACATGGAGGTGTGCACACTGAACTGTTAGAATGAGTGTATCCCTGTGGAGATGTGCACACTGAACTGTTAGAATGAGTGTGTCCACATGGAGGTGTGCACACTGAACTGTTAGAATGAGTGTGTCCACATGGAGGTGTGCACACTGAACTGTTAGAATGAGTGTGCCCACATGGAGGTGTGCACACTGAACTGTTAGAATGAGTGTGTGCACATGGAGGTGTGCACACTGAACTGTTAGAATATGTCCACATGGAGGTGTGCACACTGAACTGTTAGAATGAGTGTGTCCACATGGAGGTGTGCACACTGAAGTGTTAGAATGAATGTGTCCTCATGGAGGTGTGCACACTGAACTGTTAGAATGAGTTTTTCCACATGGAGTTTTGCACACTGAACTGTTAGAATGAGTGTGCCCACATGGAGGTGTGCACACTGAACTGTTAGAATGAGTGTGTCCACAAGGAGATGTGCACACTGAACTGTTAGAATGAGTGTGTCCACATGGAGGTGTGCACACTGAACTGTTAGAATGACTGTGTCCACATGGAGGTGTGCACATGAACTTTTAGAATGACTGTGCCCACATGGAGGTGTGCACACTGAACTGTTAGAATGAGTGTGTCCACATGGAGGTGTGCACACTGAACTGTTAGAATGAGTGTGCCCACATGGAGGTTGCACACTGAACTGTTAGAATGAGTGTGCCCACTTGGAGGTGTGCACACTGAACTGTTAAAATGAGTGTGTCCACATGGAAGTGTGCACACTGAACTGTTAGAATGAGTGTGCCCACATGGAGGTGTGCACACTGAACTGTTAGAATGATTGTGCCCACATGGAGGTGTGCACAATGAACTGTTAGAATGAGTGTGTCCACATGGTGTTGTGCACACTGAACTTTTAGAATGAGTGTGTCCACATGGAGGTGTGCACACTGAACTGTTAGAATGAGTGTGTCCACATGGAGGTGTGCACACTGAACTGTTAGAATGAGTGTGTCCACATGGAGGTGTGCACACTGAACTGTTAGAATGAGTGTATCCCTGTGGAGATGTGCACACTGAACTGTTAGAATGAGTGTGTCCACATGGAGGTGTGCACACTGAACTGTTAGAATGAGTGTGTCCACATGGAGGTGTGCACACTGAACTGTTAGAATGAGTGTGCCCACATGGAGGTGTGCACACTGAACTGTTAGAATGAGTGTGTGCACATGGAGGTGTGCACACTGAACTGTTAGAATGAGTGTGCCCACATGGAGGTGTGCACACTGAACTGTTAGAATATGTCCACATGGAGGTGTGCACACTGTAATGTTAGAATGAGTGTATCCACATGGAGGTGTGCACACTGAACTGTTAGAATGAGTGTGCCCAAATGGAGGTGTGCACACTGAACTGTTACAGTGAGTGTGCCCACATGGAGGTGTGCACACTGAACTGTTAGAATGAGTGTGCCCACATGGAGGTGTGCACACTGAACTGTTAGAATGAGTGTGTCCCTGTGGAGGTGTGCACACTGAACTGTTAGAATGAGTGTGCTCACATGGAGGTGTGCACACTGAACTGTTAGAATGAGTGTGTCCACATGGAGGTGTGCACACTGAACTGTTAGAATGAGTGTGTCCACATGGAGGTGTGCACACTGTATTGTTAGAATGAGTGTATCCACATGGAGGTGTGCACACTGAACTGTTAGAAAGAGTGTGCCCACATGGAGGTGTGTACACTGAACTGTTAGATTGAGTGTGTCCACATGGAGGTGTGCACACTGAACTGTTAGAGTGAGTGTGTCCACATGGAGGTGTGCACACTGAACTGTTAGAATGAGTGTGCCCACATGGAGGTGTGCACACTGTTCTGTTAGAATGAGTATGCCCACATGGAGGTGTGCACACTGAACTGTTAGAATGAGTGTGCCCACATGGAGGTGTGCACACTGAACTGTTAGAATGAGTGTGTCCACAAGGAGATGTGCACACTGAACTGTTAGAATGAGTGTGTCCACATGGAGGTGTGCACACTGAACTGTTAGAATGACTGTGTCCACATGGAGGTGTGCACATGAACTGTTAGAATGACTGTGCCCACATGGAGGTGTGCACACTGAACTGTTAGAATGAGTGTGTCCCTGTGGAGGTGTGCACACTGAACTGTTAGAATGAGTGTGTACACATGGAGGTGTCCACACTGAACTGTTAGAATGTGTGTGTCCACATGGGGGTGTGCACACTGAACTGTTAGAATGAGTGTGCCCACATGGAGGTGTGCACACTAAACTGTTAGAATGAGTGTGTCCACATGGAGGTGTGCACACTGAACTGTTAGAATGAGTGTGCCCACATGGAGTTGTGTACACTGAACTGTTAGAATGAGTGTGCCCACATGGAGGTG
This sequence comes from Peromyscus eremicus, assembly GCF_949786415.1. Classification (NCBI taxonomy): domain Eukaryota; kingdom Metazoa; phylum Chordata; class Mammalia; order Rodentia; family Cricetidae; genus Peromyscus; species Peromyscus eremicus. The sequence continues at coordinate 61,842 of NW_026734566.1, read as the reverse complement.
TGCACACTGAACTGTTAGAATGACTGTGTCCACATGGAGGTGTGCACACTGAAATGTTAGAATGAGTGTGTCCCTGTGGAGGTGTGCACACTGAACTGTTAGAATTAGTGTGTCCCTGTGGAGGTGTGCACACTGAACTGTTAGAATGAGTGTGTACACATGGAGGTGTCCACACTGAACTGTTAGAATGAGTGTGTCCACATGGAGTTGTGCACACTGAACTGTTAGAATGAGTGTGTCCACATGGAGGTGTGCACACTGAATTTTTAGAATGCGTGTGCCCACATGGAGGTGTGCACACTGAATTGTTAGAATATGTCCACATGGAGGTGTGCACACTGAACTGTTAGAATGAGGGTGTCCACATGGAGGTGTGCACACTGAACTGTTAGAATGAGTGTGTCCACAATGAGGGGTGCACACTGAACTGTGAGAATGAGTATGCCCTCATGGAGGTGTGCACACTGAACTGTTAGAATGATTGTGTCCACATGGAGGTGTACACACTGAACTGTTAGAATGAGTGTGTCCCTGTGGAGGTGTGTACACTGAAATGTTAGAATGAGTGTGTCTACATGGAGGTGTGCACACCGAAGTGTTATAATATGTCCACATGGAGGTGTGCACACTGAACTGTTAGAATGAGTGTATCCCTGTGGAGGTGTGCACACTGAACTGTTAGAATGAGTGAGTCCACATGGAGGTGTGCACAATGAACTGTTAGAATGAGTGTGTCCACATGGAGGTGTGCACACTGAACTGTTAGAATGAGTGTGTCCACAATGAGGTGTGCACACTGAACTGCTGGAATGAGTATGCCCTCATGGAGGTGTGCACACTGATCTGTTAGAATGATTGTGTCCACATGGAGGTGTGCACACTGAACTGTTAGAATGAGTGTGTCCCTGTGGAGGTGTGCACACTTAACTGTTAGAATGAGTGTGTTCACATGGATGTGTGCACACCGAAGTGTTAGAAGTTGTCCACATGGTGGTGTGCACACTGAACTGTTAGAATGAGTGTGTCCACATGGAGGTGTGCACACTGAACTTTTAGAATGATTGTGTCCACATGGAGTTGGGCACACTGAACTGTTAGAATGAGTGTATCCCTGTGGAGGTGTGCACACTGAACTGTTAGAATGTGTCCACATGGGGGTGTGCACACTGAACTGATAGAATGATTGTGTCCACATGGAGGTGTGCACACTGAACTGTTAAAATGACTGTGCCCACATGGAGGTGTGCACACTCAACTGTTAGATTTATTGTGTCCACATGAGGGTGTGCACACTGAACTGTTAGAATGAGTGTGTCCCTATGGAGGTGTGCACACTGAACTGTTAGAATGATTATGTCTACATGGAGGTGTGCACACTGAACTGTTAGAATGAGTGTGTCCCTGTGGAGGTGTGCACACTGAACTGTTAGAATGATTATGTCCACATGGAGGTGTGCACACTGAACTGTTAGAATGAGTGTATCCCTGTGGAGGTGTGCACACTGAACTGTTAGAATGAGTGTGTCCAATGGAGGTGTGCACACTGAACTGTTAGAATGAGTGTGTCCACATGGAGTTGTGCACACTGAACTGTTAGAATGAGTGTGTCCCTGTGGAGGTGTGCACACTGAACTGTTAGAATTAGTGTGCCCACATGGAGGTGTGCACACTGAACTGTTAGAATGAGTGTGTCCCTGTGGAGGTGTGCACACTGAACTGTTAGAATGAGTGTGCCCACATGGAGGTGTGCACACTGAACTGTTAGAATGAGTGTGTCCACATGGAGGTGTGCACACTGAACTGTTAGAATGAGTGTGTCCACATGGAGGTGTGCACACTGAACTGTTAGAATGAGTGTGTCCACATGGAGGTGTGCACACTGAAGTGTTAGAATGAATGTGTCCACATGGAGGTGTGCACACTGAACTGTTAGAATGAGTTTTTCCACATGGAGTTTTGCACACTGAACTGTTAGAATGATTGTGTCCACATGGAGGTGTGCACACTGAACTGTTAGAATGAGTGTGTCCCTGTGGAGGTGTGCACACTTAACTGTTAGAATGAGTGTGTTCACATGGAGGTGTGCACACCGAAGTGTTAGAAGTTGTCCACATGGTGGTGTGCACACTGAACTGTTAGAATGAGTGTGTCCACATGGAGGTGTGCACACTGAACTGTTAGAATGAGTGTGTCCACATGGAGTTGGGCACACTGAACTGTTAGAATGAGTGTATCCCTGTGGAGGTGTGCACACTGAACTGTTAGAATGTGTCCACATGGGGGTGTGCACACTGACCTGATAGAATGATTGTGTCCACATGGAGGTGTGCACACTGAACTGTTAAAATGACTGTGCCCACATGGAGGTGTGCACACTCAACTGTTAGAATTATTGTGTCCACATGAGGGTGTGCACACTGAACTGTTAGAATGAGTGTGACCCTATGGAGGTGTGCACACTGAACTGTTAGAATGATTATGTCTACATGGAGGTGTGCACACTGAACTGTTAGAATGAGTGTGTCCCTGTGGAGGTGTGCACACTGAACTGTTAGAATGATTATGTCCACATGGAGGTGTGCACACTGAACTGTTAGAATGAGTGTATCCCTGTGGAGGTGTGCACACTGAACTGTTAGAATGAGTGTGTCCACATGGAGGTGTGCACACTGAACTGTTAGAATGAGTGTGTCCCTGTGGAGGTGTGCACACTGAACTGTTAGAATGAGTGTGCCCACATGGAGGTGTGCACACTGAACTGTTAGAATGAGTGTGTCCACATGGAGGTGTGCACACTGAACTGTTAGAATGAGTGTGTCCACATGGAGGTGTGCACACTGAACTGTTAGAATGAGTGTGTCCACATGGAGGTGTGCACACTGAAGTGTTAGAATGAATGTGTCCACATGGAGGTGTGCACACTGAACTGTTAGAATGAGTTTTTCCACATGGAGTTTTGCACAATGAACTGTTAGAATGAGTGTGCCCACATGGAGGTGTGCACACTGAACTGTTAGAATGAGTGTGTCCACAAGGAGATGTGCACACTGAACTGTTAGAATGAGTGTGTCCACATGGAGGTGTGCACACTGAACTGTTAGAATGACTGTGTCCACATGGAGGTGTGCACATGAACTTTTAGAATGACTGTGCCCACATGGAGGTGTGCACACTGAACTGTTAGAATGAGTGTGTCCACATGGAGGTGTGCACACTGAACTGTTAGAATGAGTGTGCCCACATGGAGGTTGCACACTGAACTGTTAGAATGAGTGTGCCCACATGGAGGTGTGCACACTGAACTGTTAAAATGAGTGTGTCCACATGGAAGTGTGCACACTGAACTGTTAGAATGAGTGTGCCCACATGGAGGTGTGCACACTGAACTGTTAGAATGATTGTGCCCACATGGAGGTGTGCACAATGAACTGTTAGAATGAGTGTGTCCACATGGTGTTGTGCACACTGAACTTTTAGAATGAGTGTGTCCACATGGAGGTGTGCACACTGAACTGTTAGAATGAGTGTGTCCACATGGAGGTGTGCACACTGAACTGTTAGAATGAGTGTGTCCACATGGAGGTGTGCACACTGAACTGTTAGAATGAGTGTATCCCTGTGGAGATGTGCACACTGAACTGTTAGAATGAGTGTGTCCACATGGAGGTGTGCACACTGAACTGTTAGAATGAGTGTGTCCACATGGAGGTGTGCACACTGAACTGTTAGAATGAGTGTGCCCACATGGAGGTGTGCACACTGAACTGTTAGAATGAGTGTGTGCACATGGAGGTGTGCACACTGAACTGTTAGAATGAGTGTGCCCACATGGAGGTGTGCACACTGAACTGTTAGAATATGTCCACATGGAGGTGTGCACACTGTAATGTTAGAATGAGTGTATCCACATGGAGGTGTGCACACTGAACTGTTAGAATGAGTGTGCCCAAATGGAGGTGTGCACACTGAACTGTTACCGTGAGTGTGCCCACATGGAGGTGTGCACACTGAACTGTTAGAATGAGTGTGCCCACATGGAGGTGTGCACACTGAACTGTTAGAATGAGTGTGTCCCTGTGGAGGTGTGCACACTGAACTGTTAGAATGAGTGTGCTCACATGGAGGTGTGCACACTGAACTGTTAGAATGAGTGTGTCCACATGGAGGTGTGCACACTGAACTGTTAGAATGAGTGTGCCCACATGGAGGTGTGCACACTGAACTGTTAGAATGAGTGTGTCCACATGGAGGTGTGCACACTGAACTGTTAGAATGTGTCCACATGGAGGTGTGCACACTGAACTGTTAGAATGATTGTGTCCACATGGAGGTGTGCACACTGAACTGTTAAAATGTCTGTGCCCACATGGAGGTGTCCACACTGAACTGTTAGAATGAGTGTGTCCACATGGAGGTATGTACACTGAACTGTTAGACTGAGTGTGTCCACATGGAGGTGTGCACACTCAACTGTTAGAATGAGTGTGTCCACATGGAGGTGTGCACACTGAACTGTTAGAATGAGTGTGTCCACATGGAGGTGTGCACACTGAACTGTTAGAATGAGTGTGTCCACATGGAGGTGTGCACACTGTATTGTTAGAATGAGTGTATCCACATGGAGGTGTGCACACTGAACTGTTAGAAAGAGTGTGCCCACATGGAGGTGTGTACACTGAACTGTTAGATTGAGTGTGTCCACATGGAGGTGTGCACACTGAACTGTTAGATTGAGTGTGTCCACATGGAGGTGTGCACACTGAACTGTTAGAATGAGTGTGCCCACATGGAGGTGTGCACACTGTTCTGTTAGAATGAGTATGCCCACATGGAGGTGTGCACACTGAACTGTTAGAATGAGTGTGCCCACATCGAGGTGTGCACACTGAACTGTTAGAATGAGTGTGTCCACAAGGAGATGTGCACACTGAACTGTTAGAATGAGTGTGTCCATATGGAGGTGTGCACACTGAACTGTTAGAATGACTGTGTCCACATGGAGGTGTGCACATGAACTGTTAGAATGACTGTGCCCACATGGAGGTGTGCACACTGAACTGTTAGAATGAGTGTGTCCCTGTGGAGGTGTGCACACTGAACTGTTAGAATGAGTGTGTCCACATGGAGGTGTCCACACTGAACTGTTAGAATGTGTGTGTCCACATGGGGGTGTGCACACTGAACTGATAGAATGAGTGTGCCCACATGGAGGTGTGCACACTAAACTGTTAGAATGAGTGTGTCCACATGGAGGTGTGCACACTGAACTGTTAGAATGAGTGTGCCCACATGGAGTTGTGTACACTGAACTGTTAGAATGAGTGTGCCCACATGGAGGTGTGCACACTGAACTGTTAGAATGACTGTGTCCACATGGAGGTGTGCACACTGAAATGTTAGAATGAGTGTGTCCCTGTGGAGGTGTGCACACTGAACTGTTAGAATTAGTGTGTCCCTGTGGAGGTGTGCACACTGAACTGTTAGAATGAGTGTGTACACATGGAGGTGTCCACACTGAACTGTTAGAATGAGTGTGTCCACATGGAGTTGTGCACACTGAACTGTTAGAATGAGTGTGTCCACATGGAGGTGTGCACACTGAATTTTTAGAATGCGTGTGCCCACATGGAGGTGTGCACACTGAATTGTTAGAATATGTCCACATGGAGGTGTGCACACTGTATTGTTAGAATGAGTGTATCCACATGGAGGTGTGCACACTGAACTGTTAGAATGAGTGTGCCCACATGGAGGTGTGCACACTGAAATGTTAGAATGAGTGTGTCCACATGGAGGTAGGCACACTGAACTGTTAGAATGAGTGTGCCCACATGGAATTGTGCACACTGAACTGTTGGAAAGACTGTGTCCACATGGAGGTGTGCACACTGAACTGTTAGAATGAGGGTGTCCACATGGAGGTGTGCACACTGAACTGTTAGAATGAGTGTGTCCACAATGAGGGGTGCACACTGAACTGTTAGAATGAGTATGCCCTCATGGAGGTGTGGACACTGAACTGTTAGAATGATTGTGTCCACATGGAGGTGTACACACTGAACTGTTAGAATGAGTGTGTCCCTGTGGAGGTGTGTACACGGAAATGTTAGAATGAGTGTGTCTACATGGAGGTGTGCACACCGAAGTGTTATAATATGTCCACATGGAGGTGTGCACACTGAACTGTTAGAATGAGTGTATCCCTGTGGAGGTGTGCACACTGAACTGTTAGAATGAGTGAGTCCACATGGAGGTGTGCACAATGAACTGTTAGAATGAGTGTGTCCACATGGAGGTGTGCACACTGAAGTGTTAGAATGAGTGTGTCCACAATGAGGTGTGCACACTGAACTGCTGGAATGAGTATGCCCTCATGGAGGTGTGCACACTGATCTGTTAGAATGATTGTGTCCACATGGAGGTGTGCACACTGAACTGTTAGAATGAGTGTGTCCCTGTGGAGGTGTGCACACTTAACTGTTAGAATGAGTGTGTTCACATGGAGGTGTGCACACCGAAGTGTTAGAAGTTGTCCACATGGTGGTGTGCACACTGAACTGTTAGAATGAGTGTGTCCACATGGAGGTGTGCACACTGAACTTTTAGAATGATTGTGTCCACATGGAGTTGGGCACACTGAACTGTTAGAATGAGTGTATCCCTGTGGAGGTGTGCACACTGAACTGTTAGAATGTGTCCACATGGGGGTGTGCACACTGAACTGATAGAATGATTGTGTCCACATGGAGGTGTGCACACTGAACTGTTAAAATGACTGTGCCCACATGGAGGTGTGCACACTCAACTGTTAGATTTATTGTGTCCACATGAGGGTGTGCACACTGAACTGTTAGAATGAGTGTGTCCCTATGGAGGTGTGCACACTGAACTGTTAGAATGATTATGTCTACATGGAGGTGTGCACACTGAACTGTTAGAATGAGTGTGTCCCTGTGGAGGTGTGCACACTGAACTGTTAGAATGATTATGTCCACATGGAGGTGTGCACACTGAACTGTTAGAATGAGTGTATCCCTGTGGAGGTGTGCACACTGAACTGTTAGAATGAGTGTGTCCACATGGAGGTGTGCACACTGAACTGTTAGAATGAGTGTGTCCACATGGAGTTGTGCACACTGAACTGTTAGAATGAGTGTGTCCCTGTGGAGGTGTGCACACTGAACTGTTAGAATTAGTGTGCCCACATGGAGGTGTGCACACTGAACTGTTAGAATGAGTGTGTCCCTGTGGAGGTGTGCACACTGAACTGTTAGAATGAGTGTGCCCACATGGAGGTGTGCACACTGAACTGTTAGAATGAGTGTGTCCACATGGAGGTGTGCACACTGAACTGTTAGAATGAGTGTGCCCACATGGAGGTGTGCACACTGAACTGTTAGAATGAGTGTGTCCACATGGAGGTGTGCACACTGAACTGTTAGAATGTGTCCACATGGAGGTGTGCACACTGAACTGTTAGAATGATTTTGTCCACATGGAGGTGTGCACACTGAACTGTTAAAATGTCTGTGCCCACATGGAGGTGTCCACACTGAACTGTTAGAATGAGTGTGTCCACATGGAGGTATGTACACTGAACTGTTAGACTGAGTGTGTCCACATGGAGGTGTGCACACTCAACTGTTAGAATGAGTGTGTCCACATGGAGGTGTGCACACTGAACTGTTAGAATGAGTGTGTCCACATGGAGGTGTGCACACTGAACTGTTAGAATGAGTGTGTCCACATGGAGGTGTGCACACTGTATTGTTAGAATGAGTGTATCCACATGGAGGTGTGCACACTGAACTGTTAGAAAGAGTGTGCCCACATGGAGGTGTGTACACTGAACTGTTAGATTGAGTGTGTCCACATGGAGGTGTGCACACTGAACTGTTAGAGTGAGTGTGTCCACATGGAGGTGTGCACACTGAACTGTTAGAATGAGTGTGCCCACATGGAGGTGTGCACACTGTTCTGTTAGAATGAGTATGCCCACATGGAGGTGTGCACACTGAACTGTTAGAATGAGTGTGCCCACATGGAGGTGTGCACACTGAACTGTTAGAATGAGTGTGTCCACAAGGAGATGTGCACACTGAACTCTTAGAATGAGTGTGTCCATATGGAGGTGTGCACACTGAACTGTTAGAATGACTGTGTCCACATGGAGGTGTGCACATGAACTGTTAGAATGACTGTGCCCACATGGAGGTGTGCACACTGAACTGTTAGAATGAGTGTGTCCCTGTGGAGGTGTGCACACTGAACTGTTAGAATGAGTGTGTCCACATGGAGGTGTCCACACTGAACTGTTAGAATGTGTGTGTCCACATGGGGGTGTGCACACTGAACTGATAGAATGAGTGTGCCCACATGGAGGTGTGCACACTAAACTGTTAGAATGAGTGTGTCCACATGGAGGTGTGCACACTGAACTGTTAGAATGAGTGTGCCCACATGGAGTTGTGTACAATGAACTGTTAGAATGAGTGTGCCCACATGGAGGTGTGCACACTGAACTGTTAGAATGACTGTGTCCACATGGAGGTGTGCACACTGAAATGTTAGAATGAGTGTGTCCCTGTGGAGGTGTGCACACTGAACTGTTAGAATTAGTGTGTCCCTGTGGAGGTGTGCACACTGAACTGTTAGAATGAGTGTGTACACATGGAGGTGTCCACACTGAACTGTTAGAATGAGTGTGTCCACATGGAGTTGTGCACACTGAACTGTTAGAATGAGTGTGTCCACATGGAGGTGTGCACACTGAATTTTTAGAATGCGTGTGCCCACATGGAGGTGTGCACACTGAATTGTTAGAATATGTCCACATGGAGGTGTGCACACTGTATTGTTAGAATGAGTGTATCCACATGGAGGTGTGCACACTGAACTGTTAGAATGAGTGTGCCCACATGGAGGTGTGCACACTGAAATGTTAGAATGAGTGTGTCCCCATGGAGGTAGGCACACTGAACTGTTAGAATGAGTGTGCCCACATGGAATTGTGCACACTGAACTGTTGGAAAGACTGTGTCCACATGGAGGTGTGCACACTGAACTGTTAGAATGAGGGTGTCCACATGGAGGTGTGCACACTGAACTGTTAGAATGAGTGTGTCCACAATGAGGGGTGCACACTGAACTGTTAGAATGAGTATGCCCTCATGGAGGTGTGCACACTGAACTGTTAGAATGATTGTGTCCACATGGAGGTGTACACACTGAACTGTTAGAATGAGTGTGTCCCTGTGGAGGTGTGTACACTGAAATGTTAGAATGAGTGTGTCTACATGGAGGTGTGCACACCGAAGTGTTATAATATGTCCACATGGAGGTGTGCACACTGAACTGTTAGAATGAGTGTATCCCTGTGGAGGTGTGCACACTGAACTGTTAGAATGAGTGAGTCCACATGGAGGTGTGCACAATGAACTGTTAGAATGAGTGTGTCCACATGGAGGTGTGCACACTGAACTGTTAGAATGAGTGTGTCCACAATGAGGTGTGCACACTGAACTGCTGGAATGAGTATGCCCTCATGGAGGTGTGCACACTGATCTGTTAGAATGATTGTGTCCACATGGAGGTGTGCACACTGAACTGTTAGAATGAGTGTGTCCCTGTGGAGGTGTGCACACTTAACTGTTAGAATGAGTGTGTTCACATGGAGGTGTGCACACCGAAGTGTTAGAAGTTGTCCACATGGTGGTGTGCACACTGAACTGTTAGAATGAGTGTGTCCACATGGAGGTGTGCACACTGAACTTTTAGAATGATTGTGTCCACATGGAGTTGGGCACACTGAACTGTTAGAATGAGTGTATCCCTGTGGAGGTGTGCACACTGAACTGTTAGAATGTGTCCACATGGGGGTGTGCACACTGAACTGATAGAATGATTGTGTCCACATGGAGGTGTGCACACTGAACTGTTAAAATGACTGTGCCCACATGGAGGTGTGCACACTCAACTGTTAGATTTATTGTGTCCACATGAGGGTGTGCACACTGAACTGTTAGAATGAGTGTGTCCCTATGGAGGTGTGCACACTGAACTGTTAGAATGATTATGTCTACATGGAGGTGTGCACACTGAACTGTTAGAATGAGTGTGTCCCTGTGGAGGTGTGCACACTGAACTGTTAGAATGATTATGTCCACATGGAGGTGTGCACACTGAACTGTTAGAATGAGTGTATCCCTGTGGAGGTGTGCACACTGAACTGTTAGAATGAGTGTGTCCACATGGAGGTGTGCACACTGAACTGTTAGAATGAGTGTGTCCACATGGAGTTGTGCACACTGAACTGTTAGAATGAGTGTGTCCCTGTGGAGGTGTGCACACTGAACTGTTAGAATTAGTGTGCCCACATGGAGGTGTGCACACTGAACTGTTAGAATGAGTGTGTCCCTGTGGAGGTGTGCACACTGAACTGTTAGAATGAGTGTGCCCACATGGAGGTGTGCACACTGAACTGTTAGAATGAGTGTGTCCACATGGAGGTGTGCACACTGAACTGTTAGAATGAGTGTGTCCACATGGAGGTGTGCACACTGAACTGTTAGAATGAGTGTGTCCACATGGAGGTGTGCACACTGAAGTGTTAGAATGAATGTGTCCACATGGAGGTGTGCACACTGAACTGTTAGAATGAGTTTTTCCACATGGAGTTTTGCACACTGAACTGTTAGAATGATTGTGTCCACATGGAGGTGTGCACACTGAACTGTTAGAATGAGTGTGTCCCTGTGGAGGTGTGCACACTTAACTGTTAGAATGAGTGTGTTCACATGGAGGTGTGCACACCGAAGTGTTAGAAGTTGTCCACATGGTGGTGTGCACACTGAACTGTTAGAATGAGTGTGTCCACATGGAGGTGTGCACACTGAACTGTTAGAATGAGTGTGTCCACATGGAGTTGGGCACACTGAACTGTTAGAATGAGTGTATCCCTGTGGAGGTGTGCACACTGAACTGTTAGAATGTGTCCACATGGGGGTGTGCACACTGACCTGATAGAATGATTGTGTCCACATGGAGGTGTGCACACTGAACTGGTAAAATGACTGTGCCCACATGGAGGTGTGCACACTCAACTGTTAGAATTATTGTGTCCACATGAGGGTGTGCACACTGAACTGTTAGAATGAGTGTGTCCCTATGGAGGTGTGCACACTGAACTGTTAGAATGATTATGTCTACATGGAGGTGTGCACACTCAAATGTTAGAATGAGTGTGTCCCTGTGGAGGTGTGCACACTGAACTGTTAGAATGATTATGTCCACATGGAGGTGTGCACACTGAACTGTTAGAATGAGTGTATCCCTGTGGAGGTGTGCACACTGAACTGTTAGAATGAGTGTGTCCACATGGAGGTGTGCACACTGAACTGTTAGAATGAGTGTGTCCACATGGAGTTGTGCACACTGAACTGTTAGAATGAGTGTGTCCCTGTGGAGGTGTGCACACTGAAATGTTAGAATTAGTGTGCCCACATGGAGGTGTGCACACTGAACTGTTAGAATGAGTGTGTCCCTGAGGAGGTGTGCACACTGAACTGTTAGAATGAGTGTGCCCACATGGAGGTGTGCACACTGAACTGTTAGAATGAGTGTGTCCACATGGAGGTGTGCACACTGAACTGTTAGAATGAGTGTGTCCACATGGAGGTGTGCACACTGAACTGTTAGAATGAGTGTGTCCACATAGAGGTGTGCACACTGAAGTGTTAGAATGAATGTGTCCACATGGAGGTGTGCACACTGAACTGTTAGAATGAGTTTTTCCACATGGAGTTTTGCACACTGAACTGTTAGAATGTGTGTGTCCATATGGAAGTGTGCACACTGAACTGTTAGAATGAGTTTGCCCACATGGAGGTGTGCACACTGAACAGTTAGAATGAATGTGTCCACATGGAGGTGTGCACACTGAGCTGTTAGAATGAGTTTATCCCTGTGGAGGTGTGCACACTGAACTGTTAGAATGAATGTGTCCACATGGAAGTGTGCACACTGAACTGTTAGAATGAGTGTAACCACATGTAGGTGTGCACACTGAATTGTTAGAATGAGTGTGTCCACATGGAGGTGTGCACACTGAACTGTTAGAATGAGTATGCCCACATGGAGGTGTGCACACTGAACTGTTAGAATGAGTGTGTCCCTGTGGAGGTGTGCACACTGAAATGTTGGAATGATTATGTCCACATGGAAGTGTCCACACTGAACTGTTAGAATGAGTGTGTCCACATGGAGGTGTGCACACTGAACTGTTAGAATGAGTGTGTCCACATGGATTTGTGCACAGTGAACTGTTAGAATGAGTGTGCCAACATGGTGGTGTGCACACTAAACTGTTAGAATGAGTATGCCCACTTGGAGATGTGCACACTGAACTGTTAGAATGATTGTGTCCACATGCAGGTGTGCACACTGAACTGTTAGAATGTGTCCACATGGAGGTGTGCACACTGAACTGTTAGAATGATTATGTCCACATGGAGGTGTGCACACTGAACTGTTAAAATGACTGTGCCCACATGGAGGTGTGCACACTGAACTGTTAGAATGATTGTGTCCACATGAGGGTGCGCACACTGAACTGTTAGAATGAGTGTGTCCCTGTAGAGGTGTGCACAGTGAACTGTTAGAATGATTATGTCCACATGGAGGTGTGCGTACTGAACTGTTAGAATGAGTGTATCCCTGTGGAGGTGTGCACACTGAACTGTTAGAATGTGTCCACATGGGGGTGTGCACACTGAACTGTTAGAATGATTGTGTCCACATGGAGGTGTGCACACTGAACTGTTAGAATGAGTGTGCCCACATGGAGGTGTGCACACTGAACTGTTAGAATGAGTGTGCCCACATGGAGGTGTGCACACTGAACTGTTAGAATGAGTGTGTCCACTTGGAGGTGTGCACACTGAACCTTTAGAATGATTGTGTCCACATGGAGGTCTGCACACTGAACTGTTAGAATGAGTGTGCCCACATGGAATTGTGCACACTGAACTGTTAGAATGAGTGTGTCCACATGGAGGTGTGCACACTGAAATGTTAGAATGAGTGTGCCCACATGGATGTGTGCACACTGAACTGTTAGAATGTGTGTGTCCACATGGAGGTGTGCACACTGAACTGTTAGAATGAGTGTGCCCACATGGAGGTGTGCACACTGAACTGTTAGAATGAGTGTGTCCACATGGAGGTGTGCACACTGAACTGTTAGAATGAGTGTGTCCACATGGAGGTGTGCACCCTGAACTGTTAGAATGAGTGTGTCCACATGGAGGTGTGCACACTGAACTGTTAGAATGAATGTGTGCACATGGAGGTGTCCACACTGAACTGTTAGAATGAGTTTTTCCACATGGAGTTGTGCACACTGAACTGTTAGAATGAGTGTGTCCACATGGAAGTGTGCACACTGAACTGTTAGAATGAGTGTGCCCACATGGAGGTGTGCACACTGAACTGTTAGAATGAGTGTGTCCCTGTGGAGGTGTGCACACTGAACTGTTAGAATGAGTGTGTCCACATGGAGGAGTGCACACCGAAGTGTTAGAAGTTGTCCACATGGAGGTGTGCACACTGAACTGTTAGAATGAGTGTGTCCACATGGAGGTGTGCACACTGAACTGTTAGAATGAGTGTGTCCACATTGAGGTGTGCACACTGAACTGTTAGAATGAGTGTGCCCACATGGAGGTGTGCACACTGAACTGTTAGAATGAGTGTGTCCCTGAGGAGGTGTGCACACTGAACTGTTAGAATGAGTGTGCCCACATGGAGGTGTGCACACTGAACTGTTAGAATGAGTGTGTCCACATGGAGGTGTGCACACTGAACTGTTAGAATGAGTGTGTCCACATGGAGGTGTGCACACTGAACTGTTAGAATGAGTGTGTCCACATAGAGGTGTGCACACTGAAGTGTTAGAATGAATGTGTCCACATGGAGGTGTGCACACGGAACTGTTAGAATGAGTTTTTCCACATGGAGTTTTGCACACTGAACTGTTAGAATGTGTGTGTCCATATGGAAGTGTGCACACTGAACTGTTAGAATGAGTTTGCCCACATGGAGGTGTGCACACTGAACAGTTAGAATGAATGTGTCCACATGGAGGTGTGCACACTGAGCTGTTAGAATGAGTTTATCCCTGTGGAGGTGTGCACACTGAACTGTTAGAATGAATGTGTCCACATGGAAGTGTGCACACTGAACTGTTAGAATGAGTGTAACCACATGTAGGTGTGCACACTGAATTGTTAGAATGAGTGTGTCCACATGGAGGTGTGCACACTGAACTGTTAGAATGAGTATGCCCACATGGAGGTGTGCACACTGAACTGTTAGAATGAGTGTGTCCCTGTGGAGGTGTGCACACTGAAATGTTGGAATGATTATGTCCACATGGAAGTGTCCACACTGAACTGTTAGAATGAGTGTGTCCACATGGAGGTGTGCACACTGAACTGTTAGAATGAGTGTGTCCACATGGATTTGTGCACAGTGAACTGTTAGAATGAGTGTGCCAACATGGTGGTGTGCACACTAAACTGTTAGAATGAGTATGCCCACTTGGAGATGTGCACACTGAACTGTTAGAATGATTGTGTCCACATGCAGGTGTGCACACTGAACTGTTAGAATGTGTCCACATGGAGGTGTGCACACTGAACTGTTAGAATGATTATGTCCACATGGAGGTGTGCACACTGAACTGTTAAAATGACTGTGCCCACATGGAGGTGTGCACACTGAACTGTTAGAATGATTGTGTCCACATGAGGGTGCGCACACTGAACTGTTAGAATGAGTGTGTCCCTGTAGAGGTGTGCACAGTGAACTGTTAGAATGATTATGTCCACATGGAGGTGTGCGTACTGAACTGTTAGAATGAGTGTATCCCTGTGGAGGTGTGCACACTGAACTGTTAGAATGTGTCCACATGGGGGTGTGCACACTGAACTGTTAGAATGATTGTGTCCACATGGAGGTGTGCACACTGAACTGTTAGAATGAGTGTGCCCACATGGAGGTGTGCACACTGAACTGTTAGAATGAGTGTGCCCACATGGAGGTGTGCACACTGAACTGTTAGAATGAGTGTGTCCACTTGGAGGTGTGCACACTGAACCTTTAGAATGATTGTGTCCACATGGAGGTCTGCACACTGTACTGTTAGAATGAGTGTGCCCACATGGAATTGTGCACACTGAACTGTTAGAATGAGTGTGTCCACATGGAGGTGTGCACACTGAACTGTTAGAATGAGTGTGCCCACATGGATGTGTGCACACTGAACTGTTAGAATGTGTGTGTCCACATGGAGGTGTGCACACTGAACTGTTAGAATGAGTGTGCCCACATGGAGGTGTGCACACTGAACTGTTAGAATGAGTGTGTCTACATGGAGGTGTGCACACTGAACTGTTAGAATGAGTGTGTCCACATGGAGGTGTGCACCCTGAACTGTTAGAATGAGTGTGTCCACATGGAGGTGTGCACACTGAACTGTTAGAATGAATGTGTGCACATGGAGGTGTCCACACTGAACTGTTAGAATGAGTTTTTCCACATGGAGTTGTGCACACTGAACTGTTAGAATGAGTGTGTCCACATGGAAGTGTGCACACTGAACTGTTAGAATGAGTGTGCCCACATGGAGGTGTGCACACTGAACTGTTAGAATGAGTGTGTCCCTGTGGAGGTGTGCACACTGAACTGTTAGAATGAGTGTGTCCACATGGAGGAGTGTACACCGAAGTGTTAGAAGTTGTCCACATGGAGGTGTGCACACTGAACTGTTAGAATGAGTGTGTCCACATGGAGGTGTGCACACTGAACTGTTAGAATGAGTGTGTCCACATTGAGGTGTGCACACTGAACTGTTAGAATGAGTGTGCCCACATGGAGGTGTGCACACTGAACTGTTAGAATGAGTGTGTCCACATGAAGGTGTGCACCCTGAACTGTTAGAATAAGTGTATCCCTGTTTAGGTGTGCACACTGAACTGTTAGAATGAGTGTGTCCACATGGAGGTGTGCACACTGAACTGTTAGAATGAGTGTGTCCACATGGAGGTGTGCACACTGAAATGTTAGAATGAGTGTGTCCACATGGAGGTAGGCACACTGAACTGTGAGAATGAGTGTGCCCACATGGAATTGTGCACACTGAACTGTTGGAATGACTGTGTCCACATGGAGGTGTGCACACTGAACTTTTAGAATGAGGGTGTCCACATGGAGGTGTGCACACTGAACTGTTAGAATGAGTGTGTCCCTGTGGAGGTGTGTACACTGAAATGTTAGAATGAGTGTGTCTACATGGAGGTGTGCACACCGAAGTGTTATAATATGTCCACATGGAGGTGTGCACACTGAACTGTTAGAATGAGTGTATACCTGTGGAGGTGTGCACACTGAACTGTTAGAATGAGTGAGTCCACATGGAGGTGTGCACAATGAACTGTTAGAATGAGTGTGACCACATGGAGGTGTGCACACTGAACTGTTAGAATGAGTGTGTCCACAATGAGGTGTGCACACTGAACTGCTGGAATGAGTATGCCCTCATGGAGGTGTGCACACTGATCTGTTCGAATGATTGTGTCCACATGGAGGTGTGCACACTGAACTGTTAGAATGAGTGTGTCCCTGTGGAGGTGTGCACTCTTAACTGTTAGAATGAGTGTGTCCACATGGAGGTGTGCACACCGAAGTGTTAGAAGTTGTCCACATGGAGGTGTGCACACTGAACTGTTAGAATGAGTGTGTCCACATGGAGGTGTGCACACTGAACTGTTAGAATGAGTGTGTCCACATGGAGGTGTGCACACTGAACTGATAGAATGAGTGTGTCCACATGGAGGTGTGCACACTGAACTGTTAGAATGAGTTTTTCCACATGGAGGTGTGAACACTGAACTGTTAGAATGAGTGTGTTCACATGGAAGTGTGCACACTGAACTGTTAGAATGAGTTTGCCCACATGGAGGTGTGCACACTGAACTGTTAGAATGAGTGTGTCCACATGGAGGCGTGCACACTGAGCTGTTAGAATGAGTTTATCCCTGTGGAGGTGTGCACACTGAACTGTTAGAATGAGTGTGTCCACATGGAAGTGTGCACACTGAACTGTTAGAATGAGTGTGTCCACATGGAGTTGTGCACACTGAACTGTTAGAATGAGTGTGTCCACATGGAGGTGTGCACACTGAACTGTTAGAATCAGTGTGCCCACATGGAGGTATGCACACTGAACTGTTAGAATGAGTATGTATACATGGAGGTGTGCACACTGAACTGTTAGAATGAGTGTGCCCACATGGAGGTGTGCACTCTGATCTGTTAGAATGATTGTGTCCACATGCAGGTGTGCACACTGAACTGTTAGAATAAGTGTGTCCCTGTGGAGGTGTGCACAGTGAACTGTTAGAATGATTATGTCCACATGGAGGTGTGCACACTGAACTGTTAGAATGAGTGTGTCCCTGTGGAGGTGTGCACACTGAACTTTTATAATGTGTCCACATGGAGGTGTGCACACTGAACTGTTAGAATGATTGTGTCCACATGGAGGTGTGCACACTGAACTGTTAAAATGACTGTGCCCACATGGTGGTGTGCACACTGAACTGTTAGAATGATTGTGTCCACATGAAAGTGTGCACACTGAACTGTTAGAATGAATGTGTCCCTGTGGAGGTGTGCACAGTGAACTGTTAGAATGATTATGTCCACATGGAGGTGTGCACACTGAACTGTTAGAATGAGTGTATCCCTGCGGAGGTGTGCACACTGAACTGTTAGAATGTGTCCACATGGAGGTGTGCACACTGAACTGTTAGAATGATTGTGTCCACATGGAGGTGTGCACACTGAACTGTTAAAATGACTGTGCCCACATGGAGGTGTGCACACTGAACTGTTAGAATGATTGTGTCCACATGAGGGTGTGCACACTGAACTGTTAGAATGAGTGTGTCCTTGTGGAGGTGTGCACACTGAACTGTTAGAATGATTATGTCCACATGGAGGTGTGCACACTGAACTGTTAGAATGAGTGTATCCCTGTGGAGGTGTGCACACTGAACTGTTAGAATGTGTCCACATGGAGGTGTGCACACTGAACTGTTAGAATGATTGTGTCCACATGGAGGTGTGCACACTGAACTGTTAGAATGAGTGTGTCCACATGAGGGTGTGCACACTGAACTGTTAGAATGAGTGTGTCCCTGTGGAGATGTGCACACTGAACTGTTAAAATGACTGTGCCCACATGGAGGTGTGCATACTGAACTGTTAGAATGATTGTGTCCACATGAGGGTGTGCACACTGAACTGTTAGAATGAGTGTGTCCCTGGAGAGGTGTGCACACTGAACTGTTAGAATGATTATGTCCACATGGAGGTGTGCACCCTGAACTGTTAGAATGAGTGTATCCCTGTGGAGGTGTGCACACTGAACTGTTATAATGAGTGTGTCCACATGGAATTGTGCACACTGAACTGTTAGAATGACTGTGTCCACATGGAGGTGTGCACACTGAACTGTTAGAATGAGTGTATCTCTGTGTAGGTGTGCACACTGAACTGTTAGAATGAGTGTGTCCACATGGAGGTGTTCACACTGAACTGTTAGAATGAGTGTGTCCCTGCGAAGGTGTGCACACTGAACTGTTAGAATGATTATGTCCACATGGAGGTGTGCACACTGAAATGTTAGAATGAGTGTATCCCTGTGGATGTTTGCACACTGAACTGTTAGAATGAGTGTGTCCCTGTGGAGGTGTACACACTGAACTGTTAGAATGAGTGTGTCCACATGGAGATGTGAACACTGAACTGTTAGAATGAGTGTGTCCACATGCAGGTGTGCACACTGAACTGTTAGAATGAGTGTGTCCACATTGAAGTGTGCACACTAAAGTGTTAGAATGAGTGTGTCCACATGGAGGTGTGCACACTGAACTGTTAGAATGAGTGTGTCCACATGGAGGTGTGCACACTGAACTGTTAGAATGAGTGTGTCCACATGGAGGTGTGCACACTGAACTGTTAGAATGAGTGTGCCCACTTGGAGGTGGGCACACTGAACTGTTAGAATGATTGTGTCCACATGCAGGTGTGCACACTGAACTGTTAGAATTAGTGTGCCCACGTGGAGGTGTGCACACTGAACTGTTAAAATGACTGTGCCCATATGGAGGTGTGCACACTGAACTGTTAGAATGATTGTGTCCACATGAGGGTGTGCACACTGAACTGTTAGAATGAGTGTGTCCCTGTGGAGGTGTGCACACTGAACTGTTAGAATGGTTATGTCCACATGGAGGTGTGCACACTGAGCTGTTAGAATGAGTGTATCACTGTGGAGGTTTGCACACTGAACTGTTAGAATGAGTGTGTCCACATTGAAGTGTGCACACTAAAGTGTTAGAATGAGTGTGTCCACATGGAGGTGTGCACACTGAACTGTTAGAATGAGTGTGTCCACATGGAGGTGTGCACACTGAATTGTTAGAATGAGTGTGTCCCTGTGGAGGTGTGCACACTGAACTCTTAGAATGAATGTGTCCACATGGAGGTGTGCACACTGAACTGTTAGAATGAGTTTTTCCACATGGAGGTGTGCACACTGAACTGTTAGAATGAGTGTGTCCACATGGAAGTGTGCACACTGAACTGGTAGAATGAGTGTGGCCACATGGAGGTGTGCACACTGAACTGTTAGAATGAGTGTGTCCACATGGAGGTGTGCACACTGAACTGTTAGAATCAGTGTGCCCACATGGAGGTGTGCACACTGAACTGTTAGAATGAGTATGCCCACATGGAGGTGTGCACACTGAACTGTTAGAATGAGTGTGCCCACATGGAGGTGTGCACACTGAACTGTTAGAATGAGTATGCCCACTTGGAGGTGTGCACACTGAACTGTTAGAATGATTGTGTCCACATGCAGGTGTGCACACTGAACTGTTAGAATGAGTGTGTCCCTGTGGAGGTGTGCACAGTGAACTGTTAGAATGATTATGTCCACATGGAGGTGTGAACACTGAACTGTTAGAATGAGTGTGTCCCTGTGGAGGTGTGCACACTGAACTGTTAGAATGTGTCCACATGGAGGTGTGCACACTGAACTGTTAGAATGATTGTGTCCACATGGAGGTGTGCACACTGAACTGTTAAAATGACTGTGCCCACATGTTGGTGTGCACACTGAACTGTTAGAATGATTGTGTCCACATGAGGGTGTGCACACTGAACTGTTAGAATGAGTGTGTCCCTGTGGAGGTGTGCACAGTGAACTGTTAGAATGATTATGTCCACATGGAGGTGTGCACACTGAACTGTTAGAAAGAGTGTATCCCTGTGGAGGTGTGCACACTGAACTGTTAGAATGTGTCCACATGGAGGTGTGCACACTGAACTGTTAGAATGATTGTGTCCACATGGAGGTGTGCACACTGAAATGTTAGAATGAGTGTGCCCACATGGAGGTATGCACACTGAACTGTTAGAATGATTGTGTCCACATGAGGGTGTGCACACTGAACTGTTAGAATGAGTGTGTCCCTGTGGAGGTGTGCACACTGAACTGTTAGAATGATTATGTCCACATGGTGGTGTGCACACTGAACACTTAGAATGAGTGTATCCCTGTGGAGGTGTGCACACTGAATTGTTAGATTGTGTCCACATGGAGGTGTGCACACTGAAATGTTAGAATGATTGTGTCCACATGGAGTTGTGCACACTGAACTGTTAAAATGACTGTGCCCACATGGAAGTGTGCACACTGAACTGTTAGAATGATTGTGTCCACATGGAGGTGTGCACACTGAACTGTTAGAATGAGTGTATCCCTGTGTAGGTGTGCACACTGAACTGTTAGAATGAGTGTGTCCACATGGAGGTGTGCACACTGAACTGTTAGAATGAGTGTATCCCTGTGGAGGTGTGCACACTGAACTGTTAGAATGAGTGTGTCCACATGGAGGTGTGCACACTGAACTGTTAGAATGAGTGTATCCCTGTGGAGGTGTTCACACTGAACTGTTAGAATGAGTGTGTCCAAATGGAGGTGTGCACCCTGAACTGTTAGAATGAGTGTATCCCTGTGTAGGGGTGCACACTGAACTGTTAGAATGAGTTTATCCCTGTGTAGGTGTTCACACTGAACTGTTAGAATGAGTGTGTCCACATGGAGGTGTTCACACTGAACTGTTAGAATGAGTGTGTCCACATGGAGGTGTGCACACTGAACTGTTAGAATGAGTGTGTCCACATGGAGGTGTGCACACTGAACTGTTAGAATGAGTGTGCCCACTTGGAGGTGGGCACACTGAACTGTTAGAATGATTGTGTCCACATGCAGGTGTGCACACTGAACTGTTAGAATTAGTGTGCCCACGTGGAGGTGTGCACACTGAACTGTTAAAATGACTGTGCCCACATGGAGGTGTGCACACTGAACTGTTAGAATGATTGTGTCCACATGAGGGTGTGCACACTGAACTGTTAGAATGAGTGTGTCCCTGTGGAGGTGTGCACACTGAACTGTTAGAATGGTTATGTCCACATGGAGGTGTGCACACTGAGCTGTTAGAATGAGTGTATCACTGTGGAGGTTTGCACACTGAACTGTTAGAATGAGTGTGTCCACATTGAAGTGTGCACACTAAAGTGTTAGAATGAGTGTGTCCACATGGAGGTGTGCACACTGAACTGTTAGAATGAGTGTGTCCACATGGAGGTGTGCACACTGAACTGTTAGAATGAGTGTGTCCCTGTGGAGGTGTGCACACTGAACTGTTAGAATGAGTGTGCCCACATGGAGGTGTGCACACTGAACTGTTAGAATGAGTGTGCCCACATGGAGGTGAGCACACTGAACTGTTAGAATGAGTGTGTCCACATGGAGGAGTGCACACTGAACTGTTAGAATGAGTGTTCCCAAATGGAGGTGTGCACACTGAACTGTTAGAATGATTGTGTCCACATGAGGGTGTGCACACTGAACTGTTAAAATGAGTGTGTCCCTGTGGAGGTGTGCACACTGAACTGTTAGAATGATTATGTCCACATGGAGGTGTGCACACTGAACTGTTAGAATGAGTGTGTCCCTGTGGAGGTGTGCACCCTGAACTGTTAGAATGAGTGTGCCCACATGGAGGTGTGCACACTGTACTGTTAGAATGAGTGTGCCCACATGGAGGTGTGCACACTGAACTGTTAGAATGAGTGTGCCCACATGGAGGTGTGCACACTGAACTGTTAGAATGATTGTGTACACATGGAGGTGTGCACACTGAACTGTTAGAATGATTGTGTCCACATGAGGGTGTGCACACTGAACTGTTAGAATGAGTGTGTCCCTGTGGAGGTGTGCACACTGAACTGTTAGAATGATTATGTCCACATGGAGGTGTGGACACTGAAATGTTAGAATGATTGTGTCCACATGGAGGTGTGCACACTGAACTGTTAAAATGACTGAGCCCACATGGAGGTGTGCACACTGAACTGTTAGAATGATTGTGTCCACATGGAGGTGTGCACACTGAACTGTTAGAATGAGTGTATCCCTGTGTAGGTGTGCACACTGAACTTTTAGAATGAGTGTGTCCACATGGTGGTGTTCACACTGAACTGTTAGAATGAGTGTGTCCACATGGAGGTGTGCACACTGAACTGTTAGAATGAGTGTGTCCACATGGAGGTGTGCACACTGAGCTGTTAGAATGAGAGTATCCCAGTGGAGGTGTGCACACTGAACTGTTAGAATGAGTGTGTCCACATGGAATTGTGCACACTAAACTGTTAGAATGACTGTGTCCACATGGAGGTGTGCACACTGAACTGTTAGAATGAGTGTATCTCTGTGTAGGTGTGCACACAGAACTGTTAGAATGAGTGTGTCCACATGGAGGTGTTCACACTGAACTGTTAGAATGAGTGTGTCCACATGGAGGTGTGCACACTGAACTGTTAGAATGAGTGTGCCCACATGGAGGTGTGCACACTGAACTGTTAGAATGAGTGTGCCCACTTGGAGGTGTGCACACTGAACTGTTAGAATGATTGTGTCCACATGCAGGTGTGCACAATGAACTGCTAGAATGAGTGTGTCCACATGGAGGTGTGCACACTGAACTGTTAGAATGAGTGTGTCCCTGTGGAGGTGTGCACAGTGAACGGTTAGAATGAGTGTGCCCACATGGAGGTGTGCACACTGAACTTTTAGAATGAGTGTGCCCACATGGTGGTGTGCACACTGAACTGTTAGAATGAGTGTGTCCACATGGAGGTGTGCACACTGAACTGTTAGAATGAGTGTGCCCACATGGAGTTTTGCACACTGAACTCTTAGAATGATTGTGTCCACATGAGGGTGTGCACACTGAACTGTTAGAATGAGTGTGTCCCTGTGGAGGTGTGCACACTGAACTGTTAGAATGAGTGTGTCCCTGTGGAGGTGTGCACACTGAACTGTTAGAATGAGTGTGCCCACATGGAGTTGTGCACACTGAACTGTTAGAATGAGTGTGCCCACATGGAGGTGTGCACACTGAACTGTTAGAATGAGTGTGCCCACATGGAGGTGTGCACACTGAACTGTTAGAATGATTGTGTCCACATGGAGGTGTGCACACTGAACTGTTAGAATGAGTGTGCCCACATGGAATTGTGCACACTGAACTGTTAGAATGACTGTGTCCACATGGAGGTGTGCACACTGAACTGTTAGAATGACTGTGTCCACATGGAGGTGTGCACACTGAACTGTTAGAATGAGTGTGTCCCTGTGGAGGTGTACACACTGAACTGTTAGAATGAGTGTGTCCACATGGAGGTGTGCACACTGAACTGTTAGAATGTGTGTGTCCACATGGAGGTGTGCACACTGAACTGTTAGAATGAGTGTGCCCACATGGAGGTGTGCACACTGAACTGTTAGAATGAGTGTGTCCACATGGAGGTGTGCACACTGAACTGTTAGAATGAGTGTGTCCACATGGAGGTGTGCACACTGAACTGTTAGAATGAGTGTGTCCACATGGATGTGTGCACACTGAACTCTTAGAATGAATGTGTCCACATGGAGGTGTGCACACTGAACTGTTAGAATGAGTTTTTCCACATGGAGGTGTGCACACTGAACTGTTAGAATGAGTGTGTCCACATGGAAGTGTGCACACTGAACTGGTAGAATGAGTGTGGCCACATGGAGGTGTGCACACTGAACTGTTAGAATGAGTGTGTCCACATGGAGGTGTGCACACTGAACTGTTAGAATCAGTGTGCCCACATGGAGGTGTGCACACTGAACTGTTAGAATGAGTATGCCCACATGGAGGTGTGCACACTGAACTGTTAGAATGAGTGTGCCCACATGGAGGTGTGCACACTGAACTGTTAGAATGAGTATGCCCACTTGGAGGTGTGCACACTGAACTGTTAGAATGATTGTGTCCACATGCAGGTGTGCACACTGAACTGTTAGAATGAGTGTGTCCCTGTGGAGGTGTGCACAGTGAACTGTTAGAATGATTATGTCCACATGGAGGTGTGAACACTGAACTGTTAGAATGAGTGTGTCCCTGTGGAGGTGTGCACACTGAACTGTTAGAATGTGTCCACATGGAGGTGTGCACACTGAACTGTTAGAATGATTGTGTCCACATGGAGGTGTGCACACTGAACTGTTAAAATGACTGTGCCCACATGTTGGTGTGCACACTGAACTGTTAGAATGATTGTGTCCACATGAGGGTGTGCACACTGAACTGTTAGAATGAGTGTGTCCCTGTGGAGGTGTGCACAGTGAACTGTTAGAATGATTATGTCCACATGGAGGTGTGCACACTGAACTGTTAGAAAGAGTGTATCCCTGTGGAGGTGTGCACACTGAACTGTTAGAATGTGTCCACATGGAGGTGTGCACACTGAACTGTTAGAATGATTGTGTCCACATGGAGGTGTGCACACTGAAATGTTAGAATGAGTGTGCCCACATGGAGGTATGCACACTGAACTGTTAGAATGATTGTGTCCACATGAGGGTGTGCACACTGAACTGTTAGAATGAGTGTGTCCCTGTGGAGGTGTGCACACTGAACTGTTAGAATGATTATGTCCACATGGTGGTGTGCACACTGAACACTTAGAATGAGTGTATCCCTGTGGAGGTGTGCACACTGAATTGTTAGATTGTGTCCACATGGAGGTGTGCACACTGAAATGTTAGAATGATTGTGTCCACATGGAGTTGTGCACACTGAACTGTTAAAATGACTGTGCCCACATGGAAGTGTGCACACTGAACTGTTAGAATGATTGTGTCCACATGGAGGTGTGCACACTGAACTGTTAGAATGAGTGTATCCCTGTGTAGGTGTGCACACTGAACTGTTAGAATGAGTGTGTCCACATGGAGGTGTGCACACTGAACTGTTAGAATGAGTGTATCCCTGTGGAGGTGTGCACACTGAACTGTTAGAATGAGTGTGTCCACATGGAGGTGTGCACACTGAACTGTTAGAATGAGTGTATCCCTGTGGAGGTGTTCACACTGAACTGTTAGAATGAGTGTGTCCAAATGGAGGTGTGCACCCTGAACTGTTAGAATGAGTGTATCCCTGTGTAGGGGTGCACACTGAACTGTTAGAATGAGTTTATCCCTGTGTAGGTGTTCACACTGAACTGTTAGAATGAGTGTGTCCACATGGAGGTGTTCACACTGAACTGTTAGAATGAGTGTGTCCACATGGAGGTGTGCACACTGAACTGTTAGAATGAGTGTGTCCACATGGAGGTGTGCACACTGAACTGTTAGAATGAGTGTGCCCACTTGGAGGTGGGCACACTGAACTGTTAGAATGATTGTGTCCACATGCAGGTGTGCACACTGAACTGTTAGAATTAGTGTGCCCACGTGGAGGTGTGCACACTGAACTGTTAAAATGACTGTGCCCACATGGAGGTGTGCACACTGAACTGTTAGAATGATTGTGTCCACATGAGGGTGTGCACACTGAACTGTTAGAATGAGTGTGTCCCTGTGGAGGTGTGCACACTGAACTGTTAGAATGGTTATGTCCACATGGAGGTGTGCACACTGAGCTGTTAGAATGAGTGTATCACTGTGGAGGTTTGCACACTGAACTGTTAGAATGAGTGTGTCCACATTGAAGTGTGCACACTAAAGTGTTAGAATGAGTGTGTCCACATGGAGGTGTGCACACTGAACTGTTAGAATGAGTGTGTCCACATGGAGGTGTGCACACTGAACTGTTAGAATGAGTGTGTCCCTGTGGAGGTGTGCACACTGAACTGTTAGAATGAGTGTGCCCACATGGAGGTGTGCACACTGAACTGTTAGAATGAGTGTGCCCACATGGAGGTGAGCACACTGAACTGTTAGAATGAGTGTGTCCACATGGAGGAGTGCACACTGAACTGTTAGAATGAGTGTTCCCAAATGGAGGTGTGCACACTGAACTGTTAGAATGATTGTGTCCACATGAGGGTGTGCACACTGAACTGTTAAAATGAGTGTGTCCCTGTGGAGGTGTGCACACTGAACTGTTAGAATGATTATGTCCACATGGAGGTGTGCACACTGAACTGTTAGAATGAGTGTGTCCCTGTGGAGGTGTGCACCCTGAACTGTTAGAATGAGTGTGCCCACATGGAGGTGTGCACACTGTACTGTTAGAATGAGTGTGCCCACATGAAGGTGTGCACACTGAACTGTTAGAATGAGTGTGCCCACATGGAGGTGTGCACACTGAACTGTTAGAATGATTGTGTACACATGGAGGTGTGCACACTGAACTGTTAGAATGATTGTGTCCACATGAGGGTGTGCACACTGAACTGTTAGAATGAGTGTGTCCCTGTGGAGGTGTGCACACTGAACTGTTAGAATGATTATGTCCACATGGAGGTGTGGACACTGAAATGTTAGAATGATTGTGTCCACATGGAGGTGTGCACACTGAACTGTTAAAATGACTGAGCCCACATGGAGGTGTGCACACTGAACTGTTAGAATGATTGTGTCCACATGGAGGTGTGCACACTGAACTGTTAGAATGAGTGTATCCCTGTGTAGGTGTGCACACTGAACTTTTAGAATGAGTGTGTCCACATGGTGGTGTTCACACTGAACTGTTAGAATGAGTGTGTCCACATGGAGGTGTGCACACTGAACTGTTAGAATGAGTGTGTCCACATGGAGGTGTGCACACTGAGCTGTTAGAATGAGAGTATCCCAGTGGAGGTGTGCACACTGAACTGTTAGAATGAGTGTGTCCACATGGAATTGTGCACACTAAACTGTTAGAATGACTGTGTCCACATGGAGGTGTGCACACTGAACTGTTAGAATGAGTGTATCTCTGTGTAGGTGTGCACACAGAACTGTTAGAATGAGTGTGTCCACATGGAGGTGTTCACACTGAACTGTTAGAATGAGTGTGTCCACATGGAGGTGTGCACACTGAACTGTTAGAATGAGTGTGCCCACATGGAGGTGTGCACACTGAACTGTTAGAATGAGTGTGCCCACTTGGAGGTGTGCACACTGAACTGTTAGAATGATTGTGTCCACATGCAGGTGTGCACAATGAACTGCTAGAATGAGTGTGTCCACATGGAGGTGTGCACACTGAACTGTTAGAATGAGTGTGTCCCTGTGGAGGTGTGCACAGTGAACGGTTAGAATGAGTGTGCCCACATGGAGGTGTGCACACTGAACTTTTAGAATGAGTGTGCCCACATGGTGGTGTGCACACTGAACTGTTAGAATGAGTGTGTCCACATGGAGGTGTGCACACTGAACTGTTAGAATGAGTGTGCCCACATGGAGTTTTGCACACTGAACTCTTAGAATGATTGTGTCCACATGAGGGTGTGCACACTGAACTGTTAGAATGAGTGTGTCCCTGTGGAGGTGTGCACACTGAACTGTTAGAATGAGTGTGTCCCTGTGGAGGTGTGCACACTGAACTGTTAGAATGAGTGTGCCCACATGGAGTTGTGCACACTGAACTTTTAGAATGAGTGTGCCCACATGGAGGTGTGCACACTGAACTGTTAGAATGAGTGTGCCCACATGGAGGTGTGCACACTGAACTGTTAGAATGATTGTGTCCACATGGAGGTGTGCACACTGAACTGTTAGAATGAGTGTGCCCACATGGAATTGTGCACACTGAACTGTTAGAATGACTGTGTCCACATGGAGGTGTGCACACTGAACTGTTAGAATGACTGTGTCCACATGGAGGTGTGCACACTGAACTGTTAGAATGAGTGTGTCCCTGTGGAGGTGTACACACTGAACTGTTAGAATGAGTGTGTCCACATGGAGGTGTGCACACTGAACTGTTAGAATGTGTGTGTCCACATGGAGGTGTGCACACTGAACTGTTAGAATGAGTGTGCCCACATGGAGGTGTGCACACTGAACTGTTAGAATGAGTGTGTCCACATGGAGGTGTGCACACTGAACTGTTAGAATGAGTGTGTCCACATGGAGGTGTGCACACTGAACTGTTAGAATGAGTGTGTCCACATGGATGTGTGCACACTGAACTCTTAGAATGAATGTGTCCACATGGAGGTGTGCACACTGAACTGTTAGAATGAGTGTGGCCACATGGAGGTGTGCACACTGAACTGTTAGAATGAGTGTGTCCACATGGAGGTGTGCACACTGAACTGTTAGAATCAGTGTGCCCACATGGAGGTGTGCACACTGAACTGTTAGAATGAGTATGCCCACATGGAGGTGTGCACACTGAACTGTTAGAATGAGTGTGCCCACATGGAGGTGTGCACACTGAACTGTTAGAATAAGTATGCCCACTTGGAGGTGTGCACACTGAACTGTTAGAATGATTGTGTCCACATGCAGGTGTGCACACTGAACTGTTAGAATGAGTGTGTCCCTGTGGAGGTGTGCACAGTGAACTGTTAGAATGATTATGTCCACATGGAGGTGTGAACACTGAACTGTTAGAATGAGTGTGTCCCTGTGGAGGTGTGCACACTGAACTGTTAGAATGTGTCCACATGGAGGTGTGCACACTGAACTGTTAGAATGATTGTGTCCACATGGAGGTGTGCACACTGAACTGTTAAAATGACTGTGCCCACATGTTGGTGTGCACACTGAACTGTTAGAATGATTGTGTCCACATGAGGGTGTGCACACTGAACTGTTAGAATGAGTGTGTCCCTGTGGAGGTGTGCACAGTGAACTGTTAGAATGATTATGTCCACATGGAGGTGTGCACACTGAACTGTTAGAAAGAGTGTATCCCTGTGGAGGTGTGCACACTGAACTGTTAGAATGTGTCCACATGGAGGTGTGCACACTGAACTGTTAGAATGAGTGTGTCCACATGGAGGTGTGCACACTGAAATGTTAGAATGAGTGTGCCCACATGGAGGTATGCACACTGAACTGTTAGAATGATTGTGTCCACATGAGGGTGTGCACACTGAACTGTTAGAATGAGTGTGTCCCTGTGGAGGTGTGCACACTGAACTGTTAGAATGATTATGTCCACATGGTGGTGTGCACACTGAACACTTAGAATGAGTGTATCCCTGTGGAGGTGTGCACACTGAATTGTTAGATTGTGTCCACATGGAGGTGTGCACACTGAAATGTTAGAATGATTGTGTCCACATGGAGTTGTGCACACTGAACTGTTAAAATGACTGTGCCCACATGGAAGTGTGCACACTGAACTGTTAGAATGATTGTGTCCACATGGAGGTGTGCACACTGAACTGTTAGAATGAGTGTATCCCTGTGTAGGTGTGCACACTGAACTGTTAGAATGAGTGTGTCCACATGGAGGTGTTCACACTGAACTGTTAGAATGAGTGTGTCCACATGGAGGTGTGCACACGGAACTGTTAGAATGAGTGTGTCCACATGGAGGTTTGCACACTGAACTGTTAGAATGAGTGTATCCCTGTGGAGGTGTGCACACTGAACTGTTAGAATGAGTGTGTCCACATGGAAGTGTGCACACTGAACTGTTAGAATGAGTGTATCCCTGTGTAGGTGTGCACACTGAACTGTTAGAATGAGTGTGTCCACATGGAGGTGTGCACACTGAACTGTTAGAATGATTGTGTCCACATGGAGGTGTGCACATTGAACTGTTAAAATGACTGTGCCCACATGTTGGTGTGCACACTGAACTGTTAGAATGATTGTGTCCACATGAGGGTGTGCACACTGAACTGTTAGAATGAGTGTGTCCACATGGAGGTGTGCACACTGAACTGTTAGAATGATTATGTCCACATGGAGGTGTGCACACTGAACTGTTAGAATGAGTGTATCCCTGTGGAGGTGTGCACACTGAACTGTAAGAATGTGTCCACATGGAGGTGTGCACACTGAAATGTTAGAATGATTGTGTCCACATGGAGGTGTGCACACTGAACGGTTAAAATGACTGTGCCCACATGGAGGTATGCACACTGAACTGTTAGAATGATTGTGTCCACATGAGGGTGTGCACACTGAACTGTTAGAATGAGTGTGTCCCTGTGGAAGTGTGCACACTGAACTGTTAGAATGATTATGTCCACATGGAGGTGTGCACACTGAACACTTAGAATGAGTGTATACCTGTGGAGGTGTGCACACTGAATTGTTAGAATGTGTCCACATGGAGGTGTGCACACTGAAATGTTAGAATGATTGTGTCCACATGGAGGTGTGCACACTGAACTGTTAAAATGACTGTGCCCACATGGAGCTGTGCACACTGAACTGTTAGAATGAGTGTGTCCACATGGAGGGGTGCACACGGAACTGTTAGAATGAGTGTGTCCACATGGAGGTGTGCACACTGAACTGTTAGAATGAGTGTATCCCTGTGGAGGTGTGCACACTGAACTGTTAGAATGAGTGTGTCCACATGGAAGTGTGCACACTGAACTGTTAGAATGAGTGTATCCCTGTGGAGGTGTGCACACTGAACTGTTAGAATGAGTGTGTCCACATGGAGGTGTGCACACTGAACTGTTAGAATGAGTGTATCCCTGTGGAGGTGTGCACACTGAACTGTTAGAATGAGTGTGTCCACATGGAGGTGTGCACACTGAACTGTTAGAATGAGTGTATCCCTGTGGAGGTGTTCACACTGAACTGTTAGAATGAGTGTGTCCACATGGAGGTGTGCACCCTGAACTGTTAGAATGAGTGTATGCCTGTGTAGGTGTGCACACTGAACTGTTAGAATGAGTGTGTCCACATGGAGGTGTTCACACTGAACTGTTCGAATGAGTGTGTCCACATGGAGGTGTGCACACTGAACTGTTAGAATGAGTGTGTCCACATGGAGGTGTGCACACTGAACTGTTAGAATGAGTGTGCCCACATGGAGGTGTGCACACTGAACTGTTAGAATGAGTGTGTCCACATGGAGGTGTTCACACTGAACTGTTAGAATGAGTGTGTCCACATGGAGGTGTGCACACGGAACTGTTAGAATGAGTGTGTCCACATGGAGGTTTGCACACTGAACTGTTAGAATGAGTGTATCCCTGTGGAGGTGTGCACACTGAACTGTTAGAATGAGTGTGTCCACATGGAAGTGTGCACACTGAACTGTTAGAATGAGTGTATCCCTGTGTAGGTGTGCACACTGAACTGTTAGAATGAGTGTGTCCACATGGAGGTGTGCACACTGAACTGTTAGAATGATTGTGTCCACATGGAGGTGTGCACATTGAACTGTTAAAATGACTGTGCCCACATGTTGGTGTGCACACTGAACTGTTAGAATGATTGTGTCCACATGAGGGTGTGCACACTGAACTGTTAGAATGAGTGTGTCCACATGGAGGTGTGCACACTGAACTGTTAGAATGATTATGTCCACATGGAGGTGTGCACACTGAACTGTTAGAATGAGTGTATCCCTGTGGAGGTGTGCACACTGAACTGTAAGAATGTGTCCACATGGAGGTGTGCACACTGAAATGTTAGAATGATTGTGTCCACATGGAGGTGTGCACACTGAACGGTTAAAATGACTGTGCCCACATGGAGGTATGCACACTGAACTGTTAGAATGATTGTGTCCACATGAGGGTGTGCACACTGAACTGTTAGAATGAGTGTGTCCCTGTGGAAGTGTGCACACTGAACTGTTAGAATGATTATGTCCACATGGAGGTGTGCACACTGAACACTTAGAATGAGTGTATACCTGTGGAGGTGTGCACACTGAATTGTTAGAATGTGTCCACATGGAGGTGTGCACACTGAAATGTTAGAATGATTGTGTCCACATGGAGGTGTGCACACTGAACTGTTAAAATGACTGTGCCCACATGGAGCTGTGCACACTGAACTGTTAGAATGAGTGTGTCCACATGGAGGTGTGCACACGGAACTGTTAGAATGAGTGTGTCCACATGGAGGTGTGCACACTGAACTGTTAGAATGAGTGTATCCCTGTGGAGGTGTGCACACTGAACTGTTAGAATGAGTGTGTCCACATGGAAGTGTGCACACTGAACTGTTAGAATGAGTGTATCCCTGTGGAGGTGTGCACACTGAACTGTTAGAATGAGTGTGTCCACATGGAGGTGTGCACACTGAACTGTTAGAATGAGTGTATCCCTGTGGAGGTGTGCACACTGAACTGTTAGAATGAGTGTGTCCACATGGAGGTGTGCACACTGAACTGTTAGAATGAGTGTATCCCTGTGGAGGTGTTCACACTGAACTGTTAGAATGAGTGTGTCCACATGGAGGTGTGCACCCTGAACTGTTAGAATGAGTGTATGCCTGTGTAGGTGTGCACACTGAACTGTTAGAATGAGTGTGTCCACATGGAGGTGTTCACACTGAACTGTTCGAATGAGTGTGTCCACATGGAGGTGTGCACACTGAACTGTTAGAATGAGTGTGTCCACATGGAGGTGTGCACACTGAACTGTTAGAATGAGTGTGCCCACATGGAGGTGTGCACACTGAACTGTTAGAATGAGTGTGCCCACTTGGAGGTGTGCACACTGAACTGTTAGAATGATTGTGTCCACATGCAGGTGTGCACACTGAACTGTTAGAATTAGTGTGCCCACGTGGAGGTGTGCACACTGAACTGTTAAAATGACTGTGCCCACATGGAGGTGTGCACACTGAACTGTTAGAATGATTGTGTCCACATGAGGGTGTGCACACTGAACTGTTAGAATGAGTGTGTCCCTGTGGAGGTGTGCACACTGAACTGTTAGAATGGTTATGTCCACATGGAGGTGTGCACACTGAGCTGTTAGAATGAGTGTATCACTGTGGAGGTTTGCACACTGAACTGTTAGAATGAGTGTGTCCACATTGAAGTGTGCACACTAAATTGTTAGAATGAGTGTGTCCACATGGAAGTGTGCACACTGAACTGTTAGAATGAGTGTGTCCACATGGAGGTGTGCACACTGAACTGTTAGAATGAGTGTGTCCCTGTGGAGGTGTGCACACTGAACTGTTAGAATGAGTGTGCCCACATGGAGGTGTGCACACTGAACTGTTAGAATGAGTGTGCCCACATGGAGGTGAGCACACTGAACTGTTAGAATGAGTGTGTCCACATGGAGGTGTGCACACTGAACTGTTAGAATGAGTGTTCCCAAATGGAGGTGTGCACACTGAACTGTTAGAATGATTGTGTCCACATGAGGGTGTGCACATTGACCTGTTAGAATGAGTGTGTCCCTGTGGAGGTGTGCACACTGAACTGTTAGAATGATTATGTCCACATGGAGGTGTGCACACTGAACTGTTAGAATGAGTTTGTCCCTGTGGAGGTGTGCACCCTGAACTGTTAGAATGAGTTTGCCCACATGGAGGTATGCACACTGTACTGTTAGAATGAGTGTGCCCACATGGAGGTGTGCACACTGAACTGTTAGAATGAGTGTGCCCACATGGAGGTGTGCACACTGAACTGTTAGAATGATTGTGTCCACATGGTGGTGTGCACACTGAACTGTTAGAATGAGTGTATCCCTGTGGAGGTGTGCACACTGAACTGTTAGAATGAGTGTGTCCACATGGAGGTGTGCACACTGAACTGTTAGAATGAGTGTATCCCTGTGGAGGTGTGCACACTGAACTGTTAGAATGAGTGTGTCCACATGGAGGTGTGCACACTGAACTGTTAGAATGAGTGTATCCCTGTGGAGGTGTTCACACTGAACTGTTAGAATGAGTGTGTCCACATGGAGGTGTGCACCCTGAACTGTTAGAATGAGTGTATGCCTGTGTAGGTGTGCACACTGAACTGTTAGAATGAGTGTGTCCACATGGAGGTGTTCACACTGAACTGTTCGAATGAGTGTGTCCACATGGAGGTGTGCACACTGAACTGTTAGAATGAGTGTGTCCACATGGAGGTGTGCACACTGAACTGTTAGAATGAGTGTGCCCACATGGAGGTGTGCACACTGAACTGTTAGAATGAGTGTGCCCACTTGGAGGTGTGCACACTGAACTGTTAGAATGATTGTGTCCACATGCAGGTGTGCACACTGAACTGTTAGAATTAGTGTGCCCACGTGGAGGTGTGCACACTGAACTGTTAAAATGACTGTGCCCACATGGAGGTGTGCACACTGAACTGTTAGAATGATTGTGTCCACATGAGGGTGTGCACACTGAACTGTTAGAATGAGTGTGTCCCTGTGGAGGTGTGCACACTGAACTGTTAGAATGGTTATGTCCACATGGAGGTGTGCACACTGAGCTGTTAGAATGAGTGTATCACTGTGGAGGTTTGCACACTGAACTGTTAGAATGAGTGTGTCCACATTGAAGTGTGCACACTAAATTGTTAGAATGAGTGTGTCCACATGGAGGTGTGCACACTGAACTGTTAGAATGAGTGTGTCCACATGGAGGTGTGCACACTGAACTGTTAGAATGAGTGTGTCCCTGTGGAGGTGTGCACACTGAACTGTTAGAATGAGTGTGCCCACATGGAGGTGTGCACACTGAACTGTTAGAATGAGTGTGCCCACATGGAGTTGAGCACACTGAACTGTTAGAATGAGTGTGTCCACATGGAGGTGTGCACACTGAACTGTTAGAATGAGTGTTCCCAAATGGAGGTGTGCACACTGAACTGTTAGAATGATTGTGTCCACATGAGGGTGTGCACACTGAACTGTTAGAATGAGTGTGTCCCTGTGGAGGTGTGCACACTGAACTGTTAGAATAATTATGTCCACATGGAGGTGTGCACACTGAACTGTTAGAATGAGTTTGTCCCTGTGGAGGTGTGCACCCTGAACTGTTAGAATGAGTGTGCCCACATGGTGTTATGCACACTGTACTGTTAGAATGAGTGTGCCCACATGGAGGTGTGCACACTGAACTGTTAGAATGAGTGTGCCCACATGGTGGTGTGCACACTGAACTGTTAGAATGATTGTGTCCACATGGAGGTGTGCACACTGAACTGTTAGAATGATTATGTCCACATGGAGGTGTGGACACAGAACTGTTAACGAGTGTATCCCTGTGGAGGTGTGCACACTGAACTGTTAGAATGTGTCCACATGGAGGTGTGCACATGAACTGTTAGAATGAGTGTGCCCACATGGAGTTGTGCACACTGAAATGTTAGAATGATTGTGTCCACATGGAGGTGTGCACACTGAACTGTTAAAATGACTGAGCCCACATGGAGGTGTGCACACTGAACTGTTAGAATGATTGTGTCCACATGGAGGTGTGCACACTGAACTGTTAGAATGAGTGTATCCCTGTGTAGGTGTGCACACTGAACTTTTAGAATGAGTGTGTCCACATGGTGGTGTTCACACTGAACTGTTAGAATGAGTGTGTCCACATGGAGGTGTGCACACTGAACTGTTAGAAAGAGTGTGTCCACATGGAGGTGTGCACACTGAGCTGTTAGAATGAGTGTATCCCAGTGGAGGTGTGCACACTGAACTGTTAGAATGAGTGTGTCCACATGGAATTGTGCACACTGAACTGTTAGAATGACTGTGTGCACATGGAGGTGTGCACACTGAACTGTTAGAATGAGTGTATCTCTGTGTAGGTGTGTACACTGAACTGTTAGAATGAGTGTGTCCACATGGAGGTGTTCACACTGAACTGTTAGAATGAGTGTGTCCACATGGATGTGTACACACTGAACTGTTAGAATGAGTGTGTCCACATGGAGGTGTGCACACTGAACTGTTAGAATGAGTGTGGCCACATGGAGGTGTGCACACTGAACTGTTAGAATGAGTGTGCCCACTTGGAGGTGTGCACACTGAACTGTTAGAATGATTGTGTCCACATGCAGGTGTGCACACTGAACTGTTAGAATGAGTGTGCCCACATGGAGGTGTGCACACTGAACTGTTAAAATGACTGTGCCCACATGGAGTTGTGCACACTGAACTGTTAGAATGATTG
This sequence comes from Peromyscus eremicus, assembly GCF_949786415.1. Lineage (NCBI taxonomy): Eukaryota > Metazoa > Chordata > Mammalia > Rodentia > Cricetidae > Peromyscus > Peromyscus eremicus. The sequence continues at coordinate 25,334 of NW_026734566.1, read as the reverse complement.
TGTCCACATGAGGGTGTGCACACTGAACTGTTAGAATGAGTGTGTCCCTGCGAAGTTGTGCACACTGAACTGTTAGAATGATTATGTCCATATGGAGGTGTGCACACTGAAATGTTAGAATGAGTGTATCCCTGTGGAGGTTTGCACACTGAACTGTTAGATTGAGTGTGTCCACATGGAGGTGTGCACACTAAACTGTTAGAATGAGTGTGTCCACATGGAGGTGTGCACAATGAACTGTTAGAATGTGTGTGTCCACATGGAAGTGTGCACACTGAACTGTTAGAATGAGTGTGTCCCTGTGGAGGTGTGCACACTGAACGGTTAGAATGAGTGTGCCCACATGGAGGTGTGCACACTGAACTTTTAGAATGAGTGTGCCCACATGGTGGTGTGCACAATGAACTGTTAGAATGAGTGTGTCCACATGGAGGTGTGCACACTTAACTGTTAGAATGAGTGTGCCCACATGGAGTTGTGCACACTGAACTGTTAGAATGATTGTGTCCACATGAGTGTGTGCACACTGAACTGTTAGAATGAGTGTGTCCCTGTGGAGGTGTGCACACTGAACTGTTCGAATGATTATGTCCACATGGAGGTGTTCACACTGAACTGTTAGAATGAGTGTGTCCCTGTGGAGGTGTGCACACTGAACTGTTAGAATGAGTGTGCCCACATGGAGTTGTGCACACTGAACTGTTAGAATTAGTGTGCCCACATGGAAGTGTGCACACTGAACTGTTAGAATGAGTGTGTCCACATGGAGGTGTGCACACTGAACTGTTAGAATGAGTGTGCCCACATGGAGGTGTGCACACTGAACTGTTAGAATGAGTGTGCCCACTTGGAGGTGTGCACACTGAACTGTTAGAATGATTGTGTCCACATGCAGGTGTGCACACTGAACTGTTAGAATGAGTGTGCCCACATGGAGGTGTGCACACTGATCTGTTAAAATGACTGTGCCCACATGGAGTTGTGCTCACTGAACTGTTCGAATGATTATGTCCACATGGAGGTGTGCACACTGAACTGTTAAAATGAGTATGTCCCTGTGGAGGTGTGCACACTGAACTGTTAGAATGAGTGTGCCCACATGGAGTTGTGCACACTGAACTGTTAGAATGACTGTGTCCACATGGAGGTGTGCACACTGAACTGTTAGAATGAGTATGCCCACATGGAGGTGTGCACACTGAACTGTTAGAATGAGTGTGCCCACATGGAGGTGTGCACACTGAACTGTTAGAATGAGTATGCCCACTTGGAGGTGTGCACACTGAACTGTTAAAATGACTGTGCCCACATGTTGGTGTGCACACTGAACTGTTAGAATGATTGTGTCCACATGAGGGTGTGCACACTGAACTGTTAGAATGAGTGTGTCCCTGTGGAGGTGTGCACAGTGAACTGTTAGAATGATTATGTCCACATGGAGGTGTGCACACTGAACTGTTAGAAAGAGTGTATCCCTGTGGAGGTGTGCACACTGAACTGTTAGAATGTGTCCACATGGAGGTGTGCACACTGAACTGTTAGAATGATTGTGTCCACATGGAGGTGTGCACACTGAACGGTTAAAATGACTGTGCCCACATGGAGGTATGCACACTGAACTGTTAGAATGATTGTGTCCACATGAGGGTGTGCACACTGAACTGTTAGAATGAGTGTGTCCCTGTGGAGGTGTGCACACTGAACTGTTAGAATGATTATGTCCACATGGTGGTGTGCACACTGAACACTTAGAATGAGTGTATCCCTGTGGAGGTGTGCACACTGAATTGTTAGATTGTGTCCACATGGAGGTGTGCACACTGAAATGTTAGAATGATTGTGTCCACATGGAGTTGTGCACACTGAACTGTTAAAATGACTGTGCCCACATGGAAGTGTGCACACTGAACGGTTAGAATGATTGTGTCCACATGGAGGTGTGCACACTGAACTGTTAGAATGAGTGTATCCCTGTGTAGGTGTGCACACTGAACTGTTAGAATGAGTGTGTCCACATGGAGGTGTTCACACTGAACTGTTAGAATGAGTGTGTCCACATGGAGGTGTGCACACGGAACTGTTAGAATGAGTGTGTCCACATGGAGGTTTGCACACTGAACTGTTAGAATGAGTGTATCCCTGTGGAGGTGTGCACACTGAACTGTTAGAATGAGTGTGTCCACATGGAAGTGTGCACACTGAACTGTTAGAATGAGTGTATCCCTGTGTAGGTGTGCACACTGAACTGTTAGAATGAGTGTGTCCACATGGAGGTGTGCACACTGAACTGTTAGAATGATTGTGTCCACATGGAGGTGTGCACATTGAACTGTTAAAATGACTGTGCCCACATGTTGGTGTGCACACTGAACTGTTAGAATGATTGTGTCCACATGAGGGTGTGCACACTGAACTGTTAGAATGAGTGTGTCCACATGGAGGTGTGCACACTGAACTGTTAGAATGATTATGTCCACATGGAGGTGTGCACACTGAACTGTTAGAATGAGTGTATCCCTGTGGAGGTGTGCACACTGAACTGTTAGAATGTGTCCACATGGAGGTGTGCACACTGAAATGTTAGAATGATTGTGTCCACATGGAGGTGTGCACACTGAACGGTTAAAATGACTGTGCCCACATGGAGGTATGCACACTGAACTGTTAGAATGATTGTGTCCACATGAGGGTGTGCACACTGAACTGTTAGAATGAGTGTGTCCCTGTGGAGGTGTGCACACTGAACTGTTAGAATGATTATGTCCACATGGAGGTGTGCACACTGAACACTTAGAATGAGTGTATACCTGTGGAGGTGTGCACACTGAATTGTTAGAATGTGTCCACATGGAGGTGTGCACACTGAAATGTTAGAATGATTGTGTCCACATGGAGGTGTGCACACTGAACTGTTAAAATGACTGTGCCCACATGGAGCTGTGCACACTGAACTGTTAGAATGAGTGTGTCCACATGGAGGTGTGCACACGGAAATGTTAGAATGAGTGTGTCCACATGGAGGTGTGCACACTGAACTGTTAGAATGAGTGTATCCCTGTGGAGGTGTGCACACTGAACTGTTAGAATGAGTGTGTCCACATGGAGGTGTGCACACTGAACTGTTAGAATGAGTGTATCCCTGTGGAGGTGTGCACACTGAACTGTTAGAATGAGTGTGTCCACATGGAGGTGTGCACACTGAACTGTTAGAATGAGTGTATCCCTGTGGAGGTGTTCACACTGAACTGTTAGAATGAGTGTGTCCACATGGAGGTGTGCACCCTGAACTGTTAGAATGAGTGTATGCCTGTGTAGGTGTGCACACTGAACTGTTAGAATGAGTGTGTCCACATGGAGGTGTTCACACTGAACTGTTCGAATGAGTGTGTCCACATGGAGGTGTGCACACTGAACTGTTAGAATGAGTGTGTCCACATGGAGGTGTGCACACTGAACTGTTAGAATGAGTGTGCCCACATGGAGGTGTGCACACTGAACTGTTAGAATGAGTGTGCCCACTTGGAGGTGTGCACACTGAACTGTTAGAATGATTGTGTCCACATGCAGGTGTGCACACTGAACTGTTAGAATTAGTGTGCCCACGTGGAGGTGTGCACACTGAACTGTTAAAATGACTGTGCCCACATGGAGGTGTGCACACTGAACTGTTAGAATGATTGTGTCCACATGAGGGTGTGCACACTGAACTGTTAGAATGAGTGTGTCCCTGTGGAGGTGTGCACACTGAACTGTTAGAATGGTTATGTCCACATGGAGGTGTGCACACTGAGCTGTTAGAATGAGTGTATCACTGTGGAGGTTTGCACACTGAACTGTTAGAATGAGTGTGTCCACATTGAAGTGTGCACACTAAATTGTTAGAATGAGTGTGTCCACATGGAAGTGTGCACACTGAACTGTTAGAATGAGTGTGTCCACATGGAGGTGTGCACACTGAACTGTTAGAATGAGTGTGTCCCTGTGGAGGTGTGCACACTGAACTGTTAGAATGAGTGTGCCCACATGGAGGTGTGCACACTGAACTGTTAGAATGAGTGTGCCCACATGGAGGTGAGCACACTGAACTGTTAGAATGAGTGTGTCCACATGGAGGTGTGCACACTGAACTGTTAGAATGAGTGTTCCCAAATGGAGGTGTGCACACTGAACTGTTAGAATGATTGTGTCCACATGAGGGTGTGCACATTGAACTGTTAGAATGAGTGTGTCCCTGTGGAGGTGTGCACACTGAACTGTTAGAATGATTATGTCCACATGGAGGTGTGCACACTGAACTGTTAGAATGAGTTTGTCCCTGTGGAGGTGTGCACCCTGAACTGTTAGAATGAGTTTGCCCACATGGAGGTATGCACACTGTACTGTTAGAATGAGTGTGCCCACATGGAGGTGTGCACACTGAACTGTTAGAATGAGTGTGCCCACATGGAGGTGTGCACACTGAACTGTTAGAATGATTGTGTCCACATGGTGGTGTGCACACTGAACTGTTAGAATGAGTGTATCCCTGTGGAGGTGTGCACACTGAACTGTTAGAATGAGTGTGTCCACATGGAGGTGTGCACACTGAACTGTTAGAATGAGTGTATCCCTGTGGAGGTGTGCACACTGAACTGTTAGAATGAGTGTGTCCACATGGAGGTGTGCACACTGAACTGTTAGAATGAGTGTATCCCTGTGGAGGTGTTCACACTGAACTGTTAGAATGAGTGTGTCCACATGGAGGTGTGCACCCTGAACTGTTAGAATGATTGTGTCCACATGAGGGTGTGCACACTGAACTGTTAGAATGAGTGTGTCCCTGTGGAGGTGTGCACACTGAACTGTTAGAATAATTATGTCCACATGGAGGTGTGCACACTGAACTGTTAGAATGAGTTTGTCCCTGTGGAGGTGTGCACCCTGAACTGTTAGAATGAGTGTGCCCACATGGTGTTATGCACACTGTACTGTTAGAATGAGTGTGCCCACATGGAGGTGTGCACACTGAACTGTTAGAATGAGTGTGCCCACATGGAGGTGTGCACACTGAACTGTTAGAATGATTGTGTCCACATGGAGGTGTGCACACTGAACTGTTAGAATGATTATGTCCACATGGAGGTGTGGACACAGAACTGTTAACGAGTGTATCCCTGTGGAGGTGTGCACACTGAACTGTTAGAATGTGTCCACATGGAGGTGTGCACATGAACTGTTAGAATGAGTGTGCCCACATGGAGTTGTGCACACTGAAATGTTAGAATGATTGTGTCCACATGGAGGTGTGCACACTGAACTGTTAAAATGACTGAGCCCACATGGAGGTGTGCACACTGAACTGTTAGAATGATTGTGTCCACATGGAGGTGTGCACACTGAACTGTTAGAATGAGTGTATCCCTGTGTAGGTGTGCACACTGAACTTTTAGAATGAGTGTGTCCACATGGTGGTGTTCACACTGAACTGTTAGAATGAGTGTGTCCACATGGAGGTGTGCACACTGAACTGTTAGAAAGAGTGTGTCCACATGGAGGTGTGCACACTGAGCTGTTAGAATGAGTGTATCCCAGTGGAGGTGTGCACACTGAACTGTTAGAATGAGTGTGTCCACATGGAATTGTGCACACTGAACTGTTAGAATGACTGTGTCCACATGGAGGTGTGCACAATGAACTGTTAGAATGAGTGTATCTCTGTGTAGGTGTGTACACTGAACTGTTAGAATGAGTGTGTCCACATGGAGGTGTTCACACTGAACTGTTAGAATGAGTGTGTCCACATGGAGGTGTGCACACTGAACTGTTAGAATGAGTGTGTCCACATGGAGGTGTGCACACTGAACTGTTAGAATGAGTGTGGCCACAAGGAGGTGTGCACACTGAACTGTTAGAATGAGTGTGCCCACTTGGAGGTGTGCACACTGAACTGTTAGAATGATTGTGTCCACATGCAGGTGTGCACACTGAACTGTTAGAATGAGTGTGCCCACATGGAGGTGTGCACACTGAACTGTTAAAATGACTGTGCCCACATGGAGTTGTGCACACTGAACTGTTAGAATGATTGTGTCCACATGAGGGTGTGCACACTGAACTGTTAGAATGAGTGTGTCCCTGCGAAGTTGTGCACACTGAACTGTTAGAATGATTATGTCCATATGGAGGTGTGCACACTGAAATGTTAGAATGAGTGTATCCCTGTGGAGGTTTGCACACTGAACTGTTAGAATGAGTGTGTCCACATGGAGGTGTGCACACTAAACTGTTAGAATGAGTGTGTCCACATGGAGGTGTGCACAATGAACTGTTAGAATGTGTGTGTCCACATGGAAGTGTGCACACTGAACTGTTAGAATGAGTGTGTCCCTGTGGAGGTGTGCACACTGAACGGTTAGAATGAGTGTGCCCACATGGAGGTGTGCACACTGAACTTTTAGAATGAGTGTGCCCACATGGTGGTGTGCACAATGAACTGTTAGAATGAGTGTGTCCACATGGAGGTGTGCACACTTAACTGTTAGAATGAGTGTGCCCACATGGAGTTGTGCACACTGAACTGTTAGAATGATTGTGTCCACATGAGTGTGTGCACACTGAACTGTTAGAATGAGTGTGTCCCTGTGGAGGTGTGCACACTGAACTGTTCGAATGATTATGTCCACATGGAGGTGTTCACACTGAACTGTTAGAATGAGTGTGTCCCTGTGGAGGTGTGCACACTGAACTGTTAGAATGAGTGTGCCCACATGGAGTTGTGCACACTGAACTGTTAGAATGATTGTGTCCACATGCAGGTGTGCACACTGAACTGTTAGAATGAGTGTGCCCACATGGAGGTGTGCACACTGATCTGTTAAAATGACTGTGCCCACATGGAGTTGTGCTCACTGAACTGTTCGAATGATTATGTCCACATGGAGGTGTGCACACTGAACTGTTAAAATGAGTGTGTCCCTGTGGAGGTGTGCACACTGAACTGTTAGAATGAGTGTGCCCACATGGAGTTGTGCACACTGAACTGTTAGAATTAGTGTGCCCACATGGAGGTGTGCACACTGAACTGTTAGAATGAGTGTGCCCACATGGAGGTGTGCACACTGAACTGTTAGAATGATTGTGTCCACATGTAGGTGTGCACACTGAACTGTTAGAATGAGTGTGCCCACATGGAATTGTGCACACTGAACTGTTAGAATGACTGTGTCCACATGGAGGTGTGCACACTGAACTGTTAGAATGAGTGTGTCCACATGGAAGTGTGCACACTGAACTGTTAGAATGAGTGTGTCCCTGTGGAGGTGTACACACTGAACTGTTAGAATGAGTGTGTCCACATGGAGGTGTGCACACTGAACTGTTAGAATCAGTGTGCCCACATGGAGGTGTGCACACCGAACTGTTAGAATGAGTATGCCCACATGGAGGTGTGCACACTGAACTGTTAGAATGAGTGTGCCCACATGGAGGTGTGCACACTGAACTGTTAGAATGAGTATGCCCACTTGGAGGTGTGCACACTGAACTGTTAGAATGATTGTGTCCACATGCAGGTGTGCACACTGAACTGTTAGAATGAGTGTGTCCCTGTGGAGGTGTGCACAGTGAACTGTTAGAATGATTATGTACACATGGAGGTGTGAACACTGAACTCTTAGAATGAGTGTGTCCCTGTGGAGGTGTGCACACTGAGCTGTTAGAATGTGTCCACATGGAGGTGTGCACACTGAACTGTTAGAATGATTGTGTCCACATGGAGGTGTGCACACTGAACTGTTAAAATGACTGTGCCCACATGTTGGTGTGCACACTGAACTGTTAGAATGATTGTGTCCACATGAGGGTGTGCACACTGAACTGTTAGAATGAGTGTGTCCCTGTGGAGGTGTGCACAGTGAACTGTTAGAATGATTATGTCCACATGGAGGTGTGCACACTGAACTGTTAGAATGAGTGTATGCCTGTGGAGGTGTGCACACTGAACTGTTAGAATGTGTCGACATGGAGGTGTGCACACTGAACTGTTAGAATGATTGTGTCCACATGGAGGTGTGCACACTGAACGGTTAAAATGACTGTGCCCACATGGAGGTATGCACACTGAATTGTTAGAATGATTGTGTCCACATGAGGGTGTGCACACTGAACTGTTAGAATGAGTGTGTCCCTGTGGAGGTGTGCACACTGAACTTTTAGAATGAGTGTGTCCCTATGGAGGTGTGCACACTGAACTGTTAGAATGAGTGTGCCCACATGGAGGTGTGAACACTGAACTGTTAGAATGAGTGTGCCCACATGGAGGTGAGCACACTGAACTGTTAGAATGAGTGTGTCCACATGGAGGTGTGCACACTGAACTGTTAGAATGAGTGTGCCCAAATGGAGGTGTGCACACTGAACTGTTAGAATGATTGTATCCACATGAGGGTGTGCACACTGAACTGTTAGAATGAGTGTGTCCCTGTGGAGGTGTGCACACTGAACTGTTAGAATGATTATGTCCACATGGAGGTGTGCACACTGAACACTTAGAATGAGTGTATCCCTGTGGAGGTGTGCACACTGAATTGTTAGAATGTGTCCACATGGAGGTGTGCACACTGAAATGTTAGAATGATTGTGTCCACATGGAGGTGTGCACACTGAACTGTTAAAATGACTGTGCCCATATGGAGGTGTGCACACTGAACTGTTAGAATGATTGTGTCCACATGGAGGTGTGCACACTGAACTGTTAGAATGAGTGTATCCCTGTGTAGGTGTGCACACTGAACTGTTAGAATGAGTGTGTCCATATGGAGGTGTTCACACTGAACTGTTAGAATGAGTGTTTCCACATGGAGGTGTGCACACGGAACTGTTAGAATGAGTGTGTCCACATGGAGGTTTGAACACTGAACTGTTAGAATGAGTGTATCCCTGTGGAGGTGTGCACACTGAACTGTTAGAATGAGTGTGTCCACATGGAAGTGTGCACACTGAACTGTTAGAATGAGTGTATCCCTGTGTAGGTGTGCACACTGAACTGTTAGAATGAGTGTGTCCACATGGAGGTGTGCACACTGAACTGTTAGAATGAGTGTAACCCTGTGGAGGTGTGCACACTGAACTGTTAGAATGAGTGTGTCCACATGGAGGTGTGCACACTGAACTGTTAGAATGAGTGTATCCCTGTGGAGGTGTGCACACTGAACTGTTAGAATGAGTGTGTCCACGTGGAGGTGTGCACACTGAACTGTTAGAATGAGTGTTTCCCTGTGTAGGTGTGCACACTGAACTGTTAGAATGAGTGTGTCCACATGGAGGTGTTCACACTGAACTGTTAGAATGAGTGTGTCCACATGGAGTTGTGCACACTGAACTGTTAGAATGAGTGTGTCCACATGGAGGTGTGCACACTGAACTGTTAGAATGAGTGTGCCCACATGGAGGTGGGCACACTGAACTGTTAGAATGAGTGTGCCCACTTGGAGGTGTGCACACTGAACTGTTAGAATGATTGTGTCCACATGCAGGTGTGCACACTGAACTGTTAGATTTAGTGTGCCCACGTGGAGGTGTGCACACTGAACTGTTAAAATAACTGTGCCCACATGGAGGTGTGCACACTGAACTGTTAGAATGATTGTGTCCACATGAGGGTGTGCACACTGAACTGTTAGAATGAGTGTGTCCCTGTGGAGGTGTGCACACTGAACTGTTAGAATGGTTATGTCCACATGGAGGTGTGCACACTGAGCTGTTAGAATGAGTGTATCCCTGTGGAGGTTTGCACACTGAACTGTTAGAATGAGTGTGTCCACATTGAGGTGTGCACACTAAAGTGTTAGAATGAGTGTGTCCACATGGAGGTGTGCACACTGAACTGTTAGAATCAGTGTGCCCACATGGAGGTGTGCACACTGAACTGTTAGAATGAGTGTGCCCACATGGAGGTGAGCACCCTGAACTGTTAGAATGAGTGTGTCCACATGGAGGTGTGCACACTGAACTGTTAGAATGAGTGTGCCCAAATGGAGGTGTGCACACTGAACTGTTAGAATGATTGTGTCCACATGAGGGTGTGCACACTGAACTGTTAGAATGAGTGTGTCCCTGTGGAGGTGTGCACACTGAACTGTTAGAATGAGTGTGTCCACATGGAGGTGTGCACACTGAACTGTTAGAATGAGTGTATCCCTGTGGAGGTGTTCACACTGAACTGTTAGAATGAGTGTGTTCACATGGAGTTGTGCACCCTGAACTGTTAGAATGAGTGTATGCCTGTGTAGGTGTGCACACTGAACTGTTAGAATGAGTGTGTCCACATGGAGGTGTTCACACTGAACTGTTCGAATGAGTGTGTCCACATGGAGGTGTGCACACTGAACTGTTAGAATGAGTGTGTCCACATGGAGGTGTGCACACTGAACTGTTAGAATGAGTGTGCCCACATGGAGGTGTGCACACTGAACTGTTAGAATGAGTGTGCCCACTTGGAGGTGTGCACACTGAACTGTTAGAATGATTGTGTCCACATGCAGGTGTGCACACTGAACTGTTAGAATTAGTGTGCCCACGTGGAGATGTGCACACTGAACTGTTAAAATGACTGTGCCCACATGGAGGTGTGCACACTGAACTGTTAGAATGATTGTGTCCACATGAGGGTGTGCACACTGAACTGTTAGAATGATTGTGTCCCTGTGGAGGTGTGCACACTGAACTGTTAGAATGGTTATGTCCACATGGAGGTGTGCACACTGAGCTGTTAGAATGAGTGTATCACTGTGGAGGTTTGCACACTGAACTCTTAGAATGAGTGTGTCCACATTGAAGTGTGCACACTAAATTGTTAGAATGAGTGTGTCCACATGGAAGTGTGCACACTGAACTGTTAGAATGAGTGTGTCCACATGGAGGTGTGCACACTGAACTGTTAGAATGAGTGTGTCCCTGTGGAGGTGTGCACACTGAACTGTTAGAATGAGTGTGCCCACATGGAGGTGTGCACACTGAACTGTTAGAATGAGTGTGCCCACATGGAGGTGAGCACACTGAACTGTTAGAATGAGTGTGTCCACATGGAGGTGTGCACACTGAACTGTTAGAATGAGTGTTCCCAAATGGAGGTGTGCACACTGAACTGTTAGAATGATTGTGTCCACATGAGGGTGTGCACACTGAACTGTTAGAATGAGTGTGTCCCTGTGGAGGTGTGCACACTGAACTGTTAGAATGATTATGTCCACATGGAGGTGTGCACACTGAACTGTTAGAATGAGTTTGTCCCTGTGGAGGTGTGCACCCTGAACTGTTAGAATGAGTTTGCCCACATGGAGGTATGCACACTGTACTGTTAGAATGAGTGTGCCCACATGGAGGTGTGCACACTGAACTGTTAGAATGAGTGTGCCCACATGGAGGTGTGCACACTGAACTGTTAGAATGATTGTGTCCACATGGTGGTGTGCACACTGAACTGTTAGAATGAGTGTATCCCTGTGGAGGTGTGCACACTGAACTGTTAGAATGAGTGTGTCCACATGGAGGTGTGCACACTGAACTGTTAGAATGAGAGTATCCCTGTGGAGGTGTGCACACTGAACTGTTAGAATGAGTGTGTCCACATGGAGGTGTGCACACTGAACTGTTAGAATGAGTGTATCCCTGTGGAGGTGTTCACACTGAACTGTTAGAATGAGTGTGTCCACATGGAGGTGTGCACCCTGAACTGTTAGAATGAGTGTATGCCTGTGTAGGTGTGCACACTGAACTGTTAGAATGAGTGTGTCCACATGGAGGTGTGCACACTGAACTGTTAGAATGAGTGTGTCCACATGGAGTTGTGCACACTGAACTGTTAGAATGAGTGTGCCCACATGGAGGTGTGCACACTGAACTGTTAGAATGAGTGTGCCCACTTGGAGGTGTGCACACTGAACTGTTAGAATGATTGTGTCCACATGCAGGTGTGCACACTGAACTGTTAGAATTAGTGTGCCCACGTGGAGGTGTGCACACTGAACTGTTAAAATGACTGTGCCCACATGGAGGTGTGCACACTGAACTGTTAGAATGATTGTGTCCACATGAGGGTGTGCACACTGAACTGTTAGAATGAGTGTGTCCCTGTGGAGGTGTGCACACTGAACTGTTAGAATGGTTATGTCCACATGGAGGTGTGCACACTGAGCTGTTAGAATGAGTGTATCACTGTGGAGGTTTGCACACTGAACTGTTAGAATGAGTGTGTCCACATTGAAGTGTGCACACTAAATTGTTAGAATGAGTGTGTCCACATGGAGGTGTGCACACTGAACTGTTAGAATGAGTGTGTCCACATGGAGGTGTGCACACTGAACTGTTAGAATGAGTGTGTCCCTGTGGAGGTGTGCACACTGAACTGTTAGAATGAGTGTGCCCACATGGAGGTGTGCACACTGAACTGTTAGAATGAGTGTGCCCACATGGAGGTGAGCACACTGAACTGTTAGAATGAGTGTGTCCACATGGACGTGTGCACACTGAACTGTTAGAATGAGTGTTCCCAAATGGAGGTGTGCACACTGAACTGTTAGAATGATTGTGTCCACATGAGGGTGTGCACACTGAACTGTTAGAATGAGTGTGTCCCTGTGGAGGTGTGCACACTGAACTGTTAGAATGATTATGTCCACATGGAGGTGTGCACACTGAACTGTTAGAATGAGTTTGTCCCTGTGGAGGTGTGCACCCTGAACTGTTAGAATGAGTGTGCCCACATGGTGTTATGCACACTGTACTGTTAGAATGAGTGTGCCCACATGGAGGTGTGCACACTGAACTGTTAGAATGAGTGTGCCCACATGGAGGTGTGCACACTGAACTGTTAGAATGATTGTGTCCACATGGAGGTGTTCACACTGAACTGTTAGAATGATTATGTCCCCATGGAGGTGTGGACACAGAACTGTTAACGAGTGTATCCCTGTGGAGGTGTGCACACTGAACTGTTAGAATGTGTCCACATGGAGGTGTGCACATGAACTGTTAGAATGAGTGTGCCCACATGGAGTTGTGCACACTGAAATGTTAGAATGATTGTGTCCACATGGAGGTGTGCCCACTGAACTGTTAAAATGACTGAGCCCACATGGAGGTGTGCACACTGAACTGTTAGAATGATTGTGTCCACATGGAGGTGTGCACACTGAACTGTTAGAATGAGTGTATCCCTGTGTAGGTGTGCACACTGAACTTTTAGAATGAGTGTGTCCACATGGTGGTGTTCACACTGAACTGTTAGAATGAGTGTGTCCACATGGAGGTGTGCACACTGAACTGTTAGAAAGAGTGTGTCCACATGGAGGTGTGCACACTGAGCTGTTAGAATGAGTGTATCCCAGTGGAGGTGTGCACACTGAACTGTTAGAATGAGTGTGTCCACATGGAATTGTGCACACTGAACTGTTAGAATGACTGTGTCCACATGGAGGTGTGCACACTGAACTGTTAGAATGAGTGTATCTCTGTGTAGGTGTGTACACTGAACTGTTAGAATGAGTGTGTCCACATGGAGGTGTTCACACTGAACTGTTAGAATGAGTGTGTCCACATGGAGGTGTGCACACTGAACTGTTAGAATGAGTGTGTCCACATGGAGGTGTGCACACTGAACTGTTAGAATGAGTGTGGCCACATGGAGGTGTGCACACTGAACTGTTAGAATGAGTGTGCCCACTTGGAGGTGTGCACACTGAACTGTTAGAATGATTGTGTCCACATGCAGGTGTGCACACTGAACTGTTAGAATGAGTGTGCCCACATGGAGGTGTGCACACTGAACTGTTAAAATGACTGTGCCCACATGGAGTTGTGCACACTGAACTGTTAGAATGATTGTGTCCACATGAGGGTGTGCACACTGAACTGTTAGAATGAGTGTGTCCCTGCGAAGTTGTGCACACTGAACTGTTAGAATGATAATGTCCATATGGAGGTGTGCACACTGAAATGTTAGAATGAGTGTATCCCTGTGGAGGTTTGCACACTGAACTGTTAGAATGAGTGTGTCCACATGGAGGTGTGCACACTAAACTGTTAGAATGAGTGTGTCCACATGGAGGTGTGCACAATGAACTGTTAGAATGTGTGTGTCCACATGGAAGTGTGCACACTGAACTGTTAGAATGAGTGTGTCCCTGTGGAGGTGTGCACACTGAACGGTTAGAATGAGTGTGCCCACATGGAGGTGTGCACACTGAACTTTTAGAATGAGTGTGCCCACATGGTGGTGTGCACAATGAACTGTTAGAATGAGTGTGTCCACATGGAGGTGTGCACACTTAACTGTTAGAATGAGTGTGCCCACATGGAGTTGTGCACACTGAACTGTTAGAATGATTGTGTCCACATGAGTGTGTGCACACTGAACTGTTAGAATGAGTGTGTCCCTGTGGAGGTGTGCACACTGAACTGTTCGAATGATTATGTCCACATGGAGGTGTTCACACTGAACTGTTAGAATGAGTGTGTCCCTGTGGAGGTGTGCACACTGAACTGTTAGAATGAGTGTGCCCACATGGAGGTGAGCACACTGAACTGTTAGAATGAGTGTGTCCACATGGACGTGTGCACACTGAACTGTTAGAATGAGTGTTCCCAAATGGAGGTGTGCACACTGAACTGTTAGAATGATTGTGTCCACATGAGGGTGTGCACACTGAACTGTTAGAATGAGTGTGTCCCTGTGGAGGTGTGCACACTGAACTGTTAGAATGATTATGTCCACATGGAGGTGTGCACACTGAACTGTTAGAATGAGTTTGTCCCTGTGGAGGTGTGCACCCTGAACTGTTAGAATGAGTGTGCCCACATGGTGTTATGCACACTGTACTGTTAGAATGAGTGTGCCCACATGGAGGTGTGCACACTGAACTGTTAGAATGAGTGTGCCCACATGGAGGTGTGCACACTGAACTGTTAGAATGATTGTGTCCACATGGAGGTGTGCACACTGAACTGTTAGAATGATTATGTCCACATGGAGGTGTGGACACAGAACTGTTAACGAGTGTATCCCTGTGGAGGTGTGCACACTGAACTGTTAGAATGTGTCCACATGGAGGTGTGCACATGAACTGTTAGAATGAGTGTGCCCACATGGAGTTGTGCACACTGAAATGTTAGAATGATTGTGTCCACATGGAGGTGTGCCCACTGAACTGTTAAAATGACTGAGCCCACATGGAGGTGTGCACACTGAACTGTTAGAATGATTGTGTCCACATGGAGGTGTGCACACTGAACTGTTAGAATGAGTGTATCCCTGTGTAGGTGTGCACACTGAACTTTTAGAATGAGTGTGTCCACATGGTGGTGTTCACACTGAACTGTTAGAATGAGTGTGTCCACATGGAGGTGTGCACACTGAACTGTTAGAAAGAGTGTGTCCACATGGAGGTGTGCACACTGAGCTGTTAGAATGAGTGTATCCCAGTGGAGGTGTGCACACTGAACTGTTAGAATGAGTGTGTCCACATGGAATTGTGCACACTGAACTGTTAGAATGACTGTGTCCACATGGAGGTGTGCACACTGAACTGTTAGAATGAGTGTATCTCTGTGTAGGTGTGTACACTGAACTGTTAGAATGAGTGTGTCCACATGGAGGTGTTCACACTGAACTGTTAGAATGAGTGTGTCCACATGGAGGTGTGCACACTGAACTGTTAGAATGAGTGTGTCCACATGGAGGTGTGCACACTGAACTGTTAGAATGAGTGTGGCCACATGGAGGTGTGCACACTGAACTGTTAGAATGAGTGTGCCCACTTGGAGGTGTGCACACTGAACTGTTAGAATGATTGTGTCCACATGCAGGTGTGCACACTGAACTGTTAGAATGAGTGTGCCCACATGGAGGTGTGCACACTGAACTGTTAAAATGACTGTGCCCACATGGAGTTGTGCACACTGAACTGTTAGAATGATTGTGTCCACATGAGGGTGTGCACACTGAACTGTTAGAATGAGTGTGTCCCTGCGAAGTTGTGCACACTGAACTGTTAGAATGATAATGTCCATATGGAGGTGTGCACACTGAAATGTTAGAATGAGTGTATCCCTGTGGAGGTTTGCACACTGAACTGTTAGAATGAGTGTGTCCACATGGAGGTGTGCACACTAAACTGTTAGAATGAGTGTGTCCACATGGAGGTGTGCACAATGAACTGTTAGAATGTGTGTGTCCACATGGAAGTGTGCACACTGAACTGTTAGAATGAGTGTGTCCCTGTGGAGGTGTGCACACTGAACGGTTAGAATGAGTGTGCCCACATGGAGGTGTGCACACTGAACTTTTAGAATGAGTGTGCCCACATGGTGGTGTGCACAATGAACTGTTAGAATGAGTGTGTCCACATGGAGGTGTGCACACTTAACTGTTAGAATGAGTGTGCCCACATGGAGTTGTGCACACTGAACTGTTAGAATGATTGTGTCCACATGAGTGTGTGCACACTGAACTGTTTGAATGAGTGTGTCCCTGTGGAGGTGTGCACACTGAACTGTTCGAATGATTATGTCCACATGGAGGTGTTCACACTGAACTGTTAGAATGAGTGTGTCCCTGTGGAGGTGTGCACACTGAACTGTTAGAATGAGTGTGCCCACATGGAGTTGTGCACACTGAACTGTTAGAATTAGTGTGCCCACATGGAAGTGTGCACACTGAACTGTTAGAATGAGTGTGTCCACATGGAGGTGTGCACACTGAACTGTTAGAATGAGTGTGCCCACATGGAGGTGTGCACACTGAACTGTTAGAATGAGTGTGCCCACTTGGAGGTGTGCACACTGAACTGTTAGAATGATTGTGTCCACATGAGGGTGTGCACACTGAACTGTTAGAATGAGTGTGTCCCTGCGAAGTTGTGCACACTGAACTGTTAGAATGATTATGTCCACATGGAGGTGTGCACACTGAAATGTTAGAATGAGTGTATCCCTGTGGAGGTTTGCACACTGAACTGTTAGAATGAGTGTGTCCACATGGAGGTGTGCACACTAAACTGTTAGAATGAGTGTGTCCACATGGAGGTGTGCACAATGAACTGTTAGAAAGAGTGTGTCCACATGGAAGTGTGCACACTGAACTGTTAGAATGAGTGTGTCCCTGTGGAGGTGTGCACACTGAACGGTTAGAATGAGTGTGCCCACATGGAGGTGTGCACACTGAACTTTTAGAATGAGTGTGCCCACATGGTGGTGTGCACAATGAACTGTTAGAATGAGTGTGTCCACATGGAGGTGTGCACACTTAACTGTTAGAATGAGTGTGCCCACATGGAGTTGTGCACACTGAACTGTTAGAATGATTGTGTCCACATGAGTGTGTGCACACTGAACTGTTAGAATGAGTGTGTCCCTGTGGAGGTGTGCACACTGAACTGTTCGAATGATTATGTCCACATGGAGGTGTTCACACTGAACTGTTAGAATGAGTGTGTCCCTGTGGAGGTGTGCACACTGAACTGTTAGAATGAGTGTGCCCACATGGAGTTGTGCACACTGAACTGTTAGAATTAGTGTGCCCACATGGAAGTGTGCACACTGAACTGTTAGAATGAGTGTGTCCACATGGAGGTGTGCACACTGAACTGTTAGAATGAGTGTGCCCACATGGAGGTGTGCACACTGAACTGTTAGAATGAGTGTGCCCACTTGGAGGTGTGCACACTGAACTGTTAGAATGATTGTGTCCACATGCAGGTGTGCACACTGAACTGTTAGAATGAGTGTGCCCACATGGAGGTGTGCACACTGATCTGTTAAAATGACTGTGTCCACATGGAGGTGTGCACACTGAACTGTTAGAATGAGTGTGTCCACATGGAAGTGTGCACACTGAACTGTTAGAATGAGTGTGTCCCTGTGGAGGTGTACACACTGAACGGTTAAAATGACTGTGCCCACATGGAGGTATGCACACTGAATTGTTAGAATGATTGTGTCCACATGAGGGTGTGCACACTGAACTGTTAGAATGAGTGTGTCCCTGTGGAGGTGTGCACACTGAACTTTTAGAATGAGTGTGTCCCTGTGGAGGTGTGCACACTGAACTGTTAGAATGAGTGTGCCCACATGGAGGTGTGAACACTGAACTGTTAGAATGAGTGTGCCCACATGGAGGTGAGCACACTGAACTGTTAGAATGAGTGTGTCCACATGGAGGTGTGCACACTGAACTGTTAGAATGAGTGTGCCCAAATGGAGGTGTGCACACTGAACTGTTAGAATGATTGTATCCACATGAGGGTGTGCACACTGAACTGTTAGAATGAGTGTGTCCCTGTGGAGGTGTGCACACTGAACTGTTAGAATGATTATGTCCACATGGAGGTGTGCACACTGAACACTTAGAATGAGTGTATCCCTGTGGAGGTGTGCACACTGAATTGTTAGAATGTGTCCACATGGAGGTGTGCACACTGAAATGTTAGAATGATTGTGTCCACATGGAGGTGTGCACACTGAACTGTTAAAATGACTGTGCCCATATGGAGGTGTGCACACTGAACTGTTAGAATGATTGTGTCCACATGGAGGTGTGCACACTGAACTGTTAGAATGAGTGTATCCCTGTGTAGGTGTGCACACTGAACTGTTAGAATGAGTGTGTCCATATGGAGGTGTTCACACTGAACTGTTAGAATGAGTGTTTCCACATGGAGGTGTGCACACGGAACTGTTAGAATGAGTGTGTCCACATGGAGGTTTGAACACTGAACTGTTAGAATGAGTGTATCCCTGTGGAGGTGTGTACACTGAACTGTTAGAATGAGTGTGTCCACATGGAAGTGTGCACACTGAACTGTTAGAATGAGTGTATCCCTGTGTAGGTGTGCACACTGAACTGTTAGAATGAGTGTGTCCACATGGAGGTGTGCACACTGAACTGTTAGAATGAGTGTATCCCTGTGGAGGTGTGCACACTGAACTGTTAGAATGAGTGTGTCCACATGGAGGTGTGCACACTGAACTGTTAGAATGAGTGTATCCCTGTGGAGGTGTGCACACTGAACTGTTAGAATGAGTGTGTCCACATGGAGGTGTGCACACTGAACTGTTAGAATGAGTGTGCCCACATGGAGGTGGGCACACTGAACTGTTAGAATGAGTGTGCCCACTTGGAGGTGTGCACACTGAACTGTTAGAATGATTGTGTCCACATGCAGGTGTGCACACTGAACTGTTAGAATTAGTGTGCCCAGGTGGAGGTGTGCACACTGAACTGTTAAAATAACTGTGCCCACATGGAGGTGTGCACACTGAACTGTTAGAATGATTGTGTCCACATGAGGGTGTGCACACTGAACTGTTAGAATGAGTGTGTCCCTGTGGAGGTGTGCACACTGAACTGTTAGAATGGTTATGTCCACATGGAGGTGTGCACACTGAGCTGTTAGAATGAGTGTATCCCTGTGGAGGTTTGCACACTGAACTGTTAGAATGAGTGTGTCCACATTGAGGTGTGCACACTAAAGTGTTAGAATGAGTGTGTCCACATGGAGGTGTGCACACTGAACTGTTAGAATGAGTGTGCCCACATGGAGGTGTGCACACTGAACTGTTAGAATGAGTGTGCCCACATGGAGGTGAGCACCCTGAACTGTTAGAATGAGTGTGTCCACATGGAGGTGTGCACACTGAACTGTTAGAATGAGTGTGCCCAAATGGAGGTTTGCACACTGAACTGTTAGAATGATTGTGTCCACATGAGGGTGTGCACACTGAACTGTTAGAATGAGTGTGTCCCTGTGGAGGTGTGCACACTGAACTGTTAGAATGATTATGTCCACATGGAGGTGTGCACACTGAACTGTTAGAATGAGTGTGTCCCTGTGGAGGTGTGCACCCTGAACTGTTAGAATGAGTGTGCCCACATGGAGGGGTGCACTCTGAACTGTTAGAATGAGTGTGCCCACATGGAGGTGTGCACACTGAACTGTTAGAATGATTGTGTCCACATGGAGTTGTGCACACTGAACTGTTAGAATGATTGTGTCCACATGAGGGTGTGCACACTGAACTGTTAGAATGAGTGTGTCCCTGTGGAGGTGTGCACACTGAACTGTTAGAATGATTATGTCCACATGGAGGTGTGGACACTGAACTGTTAATGAGTGTATCCCTGTGGAGTTGTGCACACTGAACTGTTAGAATGTGTCCACATGGAGGTGTGCACACGGAAATGTTAGAATGATTTTGTCCACATGGAGGTGTGCACACTGAACTGTTAAAATGACTGAGCCCACATTGAGGTGTGCACACTGAACTGTTAGAATGATTATGTCCACATGGAGGTGTGCACACTGAACTGTTAGAATGAGTGTATCCCTGTGTAGGTGTGCACACTGAACTGTTACAATGAGTGTGTCCACATGGAGGTGTTCACACTGAACTGTTAGAATGAGTGTGTCCACATGGAGGTGTGCACTCTGAACTGTTAGAATGAGTGTGCCCACATGGTGGTGTGCACACTGAACTGTTAGAATGATTGTGTCCACATTAGGGTGTGCACACTGAACTGTTAGAATGAGTGTGTCCCTCTGGAGGTGTGCACACTGAACTGTTCGAATGATTATGTCCACATGGAGGTGTGCTCACTGAACTGTTAGAATGAGTGTGGTCCTGTGGAGGTGTGCACACTGAACTGTTAGAATGAGTGTGCCCACATGGAGGTGTGCACACTGAACTGTTACAATGACTGTTTAAACATGGAGGTGTGCACACTGAACTGTTAGAATGACTGTGCCCACATGGAGGTATGCACACTGAACTGTTAGAATGAGTGTGCCCACATGTAGTTGTGCACACTGAACTGTTAGAATGACTGTGTCCACATGGAGGTGTGCACACTGAACTGTTAGAATGACTGTGTCCACATGGAGGGGTGCACACTGAACTGTTAGAATGAGTGTGTCCCTGTGGAGGTGTACACACTGAACTGTTAGAATGTGTGTGCCCACATGGAGGTGAGCACACCGAACTGTTAGAATGAGTGTGTCCACATGGAGGTGTGCACACTGAACTGTTAGAATGAGTGTGCCCAAATGGAGGTGTGCACACTGAACTGTTAGAATGATTGTGTCCACATGAGGGTGTGCACACTGAACTTTTAGAATGAGTGTATCACTGTGGAGGTTTGCACACTGAACTGTTAGAATGAGTGTGTCCACATTGAAGTGTGCACACTAAATTGTTAGAATGAGTGTGTCCACATGGAGGTGTGCACACTGAGCTGTTAGAATGAGTGTATCACTGTGGAGGTTTGCACACTGAACTGTTAGAATGAGTGTGTCCACATTGAAGTGTGCACACTAAATTGTTAGAATGAGTGTGTCCACATGGAAGTGTGCACACTGAACTGTTAGAATGAGTGTGTCCACATGGAGGTGTGCACACTGAACTGTTAGAATGAGTGTGTCCCTGTGGAGGTGTGCACACTGAACTGTTAGAATGAGTGTGCCCACATGGAGGTGTGCACACTGAACTGTTAGAATGAGTGTGCCCACATGGAGGTGAGCACACTGAACTGTTAGAATGAGTGTGTCCACATGGAGGTGTGCACACTGAACTGTTAGAATGAGTGTTCCCAAATGGAGGTGTGCACACTGAACTGTTAGAATGATTGTGTCCACATGAGGGTGTGCACACTGAACTGTTAGAATGAGTGTGTCCCTGTGGAGGTGTGCACACTGAACTGTTAGAATGATTATGTCCACATGGAGGTGTGCACACTGAACTGTTAGAATGAGTTTGTCCCTGTGGAGGTGTGCACCCTGAACTGTTAGAATGAGTTTGCCCACATGGAGGTATGCACACTGTACTGTTAGAATGAGTGTGCCCACATGGAGGTGTGCACACTGAACTGTTAGAATGAGTGTGCCCACATGGAGGTGTGCACACTGAACTGTTAGAATGATTGTGTCCACATGGTGGTGTGCACACTGAACTGTTAGAATGAGTGTATCCCTGTGGAGGTGTGCACACTGAACTGTTAGAATGAGTGTGTCCACATGGAGGTGTGCACACTGAACTGTTAGAATGAGTGTATCCCTGTGGAGGTGTGCACACTGAACTGTTAGAATGAGTGTGTCCACATGGAGGTGTGCACACTGAACTGTTAGAATGAGTGTATCCCTGTGGAGGTGTTCACACTGAACTGTTAGAATGAATGTGTCCACATGGAGGTGTGCACCCTGAACTGTTAGAATGAGTGTATGCCTGTGTAGGTGTGCACAATGAACTGTTAGAATGAGTGTGTCCACATGGAAGTGTTCACACTGAACTGTTCGAATGAGTGTGTCCACATGGAGGTGTGCACACTGAACTGTTAGAATGAGTGTGTCCACATGGAGGTGTGCACACTGAACTGTTAGAATGAGTGTGCCCACATGGAGGTGTGCACACTGAACTGTTAGAATGAGTGTGCCCACTTGGAGGTGTGCACACTGAACTGTTAGAATGATTGTGTCCACATGCAGGTGTGCACACTGAACTGTTAGAATTAGTGTGCCCACGTGGAGGTGTGCACACTGAACTGTTAAAATGACTGTGCCCACATGGAGGTGTGCACACTGAACTGTTAGAATGATTGTGTCCACATGAGGGTGTGCACACTGAACTGTTAGAATGAGTGTGTCCCTGTGGAGGTGTGCACACTGAACTGTTAGAATGGTTATGTCCACATGGAGGTGTGCACACTGAGCTGTTAGAATGAGTGTATCACTGTGGAGGTTTGCACACTGAACTGTTAGAATGAGTGTGTCCACATTGAAGTGTGCACACTAAATTGTTAGAATGAGTGTGTCCACATGGAGGTGTGCACACTGAACTGTTAGAATGAGTGTGTCCACATGGAGGTGTGCACACTGAACTGTTAGAATGAGTGTGTCCCTGTGGAGGTGTGCACACTGAACTGTTAGAATGAGTGTGCCCACATGGAGGTGTGCACACTGAACTGTAAGAATGAGTGTGCCCACATGGAGGTGAGCACACTGAACTGTTAGAATGAGTGTGTCCACATGGAGGTGTGCACACTGAACTGTTAGAATGAGTGTTCCCAAATGGAGGTGTGCACACTGAACTGTTAGAATGATTGTGTCCACATGAGGGTGTGCACACTGAACTGTTAGAATGAGTGTGTCCCTGTGGAGGTGTGCACACTGAACTGTTAGAATGATTATGTCCACATGGAGGTGTGCACACTGAACTGTTAGAATGAGTTTGTCCCTGTGGAGGTGTGCACCCTGAACTGTTAGAATGAGTGTGCCCACATGGTGTTATGCACACTGTACTGTTAGAATGAGTGTGCCCACATGGAGGTGTGCACACTGAACTGTTAGAATGATTGTGTCCACATGGAGGTGTGCACACTGAACTGTTAGAATGATTATGTCCACATGGAGGTGTGGACACAGAACTGTTAACGAGTGTATCCCTGTGGAGGTGTGCACACTGAACTGTTAGAATGTGTCCACATGGAGGTGTGCACATGAACTGTTAGAATGAGTGTGCCCACATGGAGTTGTGCACACTGAAATGTTAGAATGATTGTGTCCACATGGAGGTGTGCACACTGAACTGTTAAAATGACTGAGCCCACATGGAGGTGTGCACACTGAACTGTTAGAATGATTGTGTCCACATGGAGGTGTGCACACTGAACTGTTAGAATGAGTGTATCCCTGTGTAGGTGTGCACACTGAACTTTTAGAATGAGTGTGTCCACATGGTGGTGTTCACACTGAACTCTTAGAATGAGTGTGTCCACATGGAGGTGTGCACACTGAACTGTTAGAAAGAGTGTGTCCACATGGAGGTGTGCACACTGAGCTGTTACAATGAGTGTATCCCAGTGGAGGTGTGCACACTGAAGTGTTAGAATGAGTGTGTCCACATGGAATTGTGCACACTGAACTGTTAGAATGACTGTGTCCACATGGAGGTGTGCACACTGAACTGTTAGAATGAGTGTATCTCTGTGTAGGTGTGTACACTGAACTGTTAGAATGAGTGTGTCCACATGGAGGTGTTCACACTGAACTGTTAGAATGAGTGTGTCCACATGGAGGTGTGCACACTGAACTGTTAGAATGAGTGTGTCCACATGGAGGTGTGCACACTGAACTGTTAGAATGAGTGTGGCCACATGGAGGTGTGCACACTGAACTGTTAGATTGAGTGTGCCCACTTGGAGGTGTGCACACTGAACTGTTAGAATGATTGTGTCCACATGCAGGTGTGCACACTGAACTGTTAGAATGAGTGTGCCCACATGGAGGTGTGCACACTGAACTGTTAAAATGACTGTGCCCACATGGAGTTGTGCACACTGAACTGTTAGAATGATTGTGTCCACATGAGGGTGTGCACACTGAACTGTTAGAATGAGTGTGTCCCTGCGAAGTTGTGCACACTGAACTGTTAGAATGATTATGTCCACATGGAGGTGTGCACACTGAAATGTTAGAATAAGTGTATCCCTGTGGAGGTTTGCACACTGAACTGTTAGAATGAGTGTGTCCACATGGAGGTGTGCACACTAAACTGTTAGAATGAGTGTGTCCACATGGAGGTGTGCACAATGAACTGTTAGAATGAGTGTGTCCACATGGAAGTGTGCACACTGAACTGTTAGAATGAGTGTGTCCCTGTGGAGGTGTGCACACTGAACGGTTAGAATGAGTGTGCCCACATGGAGGTGTGCACACTGAACTTTTAGAATGAGTGTGCCCACATGGTGGTGTGCACAATGAACTGTTAGAATGAGTGTGTCCACATGGAGGTGTGCACACTTAACTGTTAGAATGAGTGTGCCCACATGGAGTTGTGCACACTGAACTGTTAGAATGATTGTGTCCACATGAGTGTGTGCACACTGAACTGTTAGAATGAGTGTGTCCCTGTGGAGGTGTGCACACTGAACTGTTCGAATGATTATGTCCACATGGAGGTGTTCACACTGAACTGTTAGAATGAGTGTGTCCCTGTGGAGGTGTGCACACTGAACTGTTAGAATGAGTGTGCCCACATGGAGTTGTGCACACTGAACTGTTAGAATTAGTGTGCCCACATGGAAGTGTGCACACTGAACTGTTAGAATGAGTGTGTCCACATGGAGGTGTGCACACTGAACTGTTAGAATGAGTGTGCCCACATGGAGGTGTGCACACTGAACTGTTAGAATGAGTGTGCCCACTTGGAGGTGTGCACACTGAACTGTTAGAATGATTGTGTCCACATGCAGGTGTGCACACTGAACTGTTAGAATGAGTGTGCCCACATGGAGGTGTGCACACTGATCTGTT